>NC_141473.1:21208935-21756426 GCF_009769465.1 Tauraco erythrolophus | reverse complement strand
ACACTGTCCTTGCCTGTCTTTCCCCAAAGATGTTCTTCAATCAACTTTGAAACTGTCAGCCCATAATTGCTATGCTGCAACTCATATAAGGCTATTTCATACTAACGAGGATAGTGAAATCTCTTCTAATATTCAATCTAATTTAATTTTAGGCTCAAATATTGAAAATGGGCATGGATGGTGCTTATTTCGATTTGCTGAGACTTAACAGGCTAACCTTAGTCTGAGCTATATTCTCCCCATGCTTATTACAGCAAAAGACATTGAACTGTTTCTTTTAAAATCACAGAGCTGAGGTTTCAACTAACATATTAAAATGATGCTTGTCATTTTTCCTTGCAACCCCATAGCAGAAAAGAAATAGTTCTTTCTGTGTAGACAACAAATATACTAATTTTAAACATTTTCAAAAGTTTATATTGCTGACTTTTCAACCTCTCCGCCCCTCTCACACTATCCAGTGTGAGAAACAGCTAAAAGCATAACTCGTAAAGGAAAATCCATTCCCTTGATGATTCATAATTTTGAACCAGCTGTAGAGGCTGTAAAATGTTGAGTGGCTTTTCTCAGAAATCACATTAATAGTGTCTTGAGCCACAACTATGACAGTCAGTGACTGTAGGACACACCCCTGTGCTCCTGGCTAAGTGAATGGAGATTCCTCTCTCTCACAATGCTGGTTTCAAACACCACTCTGATATTTGCCTATCACCCCACACCCGATATTCTTGGCTTCACTCTTGTCAATCGGCACAAAGAATTCTGGATGATGGTTAGAAAATGTAGATAACATGCTCAGATTGTTTCCCATTCTTCAAATCTTCTATCCAGAAATAAGCAGCTCTTGAATCATTTCTATTTCATATTCACTTCCCTGCAACTCCTGGTTTTCTCAATAAACTCTTTACCAGGCTGAGGTTTCGCATTGAGTCAGTACTTCTGCAATTTCTTATGTCTTTCCAGGACCAGATGGCACTTTGCAGAAGAGTCCCTCGTCACAGGCTGTCATATCATGTATCTCAAACTCAGCCACTTCCTGCTTGTGCACCTCTTTATGCAATTAAAACACAAAACAAATTCTCTCTTTCAATTTTACCATGATCTTGTTGCATTTGGCAGTCAGGAATTGGAAGCAGCCACATTGCAGAGACACAGTCCAAAAGAATCCACAAACCTACGTGAATTATTACCCATTTGTGTCCATCACTATAAAGGAAATTTAAACACATAAAGACTAAAGCAATAACCTACAGAAGCAAATGATAAACTGCTTCTGGATCAGATTCACTTTGTATTCAGCTACTTGGGATTTTTATGCTCCATCTTCTCACTCATTGCCAGTTAAAGGGCTAGTCATGTACAGACAAAGAACAAGATGACCAAAGACACTGTCTGGATAGAGGAAATGTACTACATTATTTTTAGCTCCTCATGAAAACCCATTGCTGTCAAGTGATCACATGACACAGAAAGTCTGAAATTAGTCTTATTTTCTAATCAACTCCTTGTTGCCCAATATACCTGACTATCCTTTTTCAAATTCATCTCCTTTAAAGGTACAGCTAATAATTTCATTTTTTAAAAATTCTCATTTACATGTATATATTTCTATAGTTCTTATAATGTCACATCTACAGAGATATACATCGAAGATTTAAAATAAAGAGCAACGTGAACCAGATCCAAAGAGTTGAGAGAAATGTCACATTGACAGCCAATCTTTAGAAGAAACTCACTCCTCTGGTAACGATCTCTTTGCTAATATTACAAGAGCCCTAAAATAGTTCCACAAATTACTGTCAATGTAATGCCAAAAGGACGTTCAGTTAGCCTAAACGTTCCTGAAGGTTTTTAATCTATTTATGACCAACACAGTTCCCATTTTAATGGCACTACTGAAAGTGAGGGTTCCCTCCTCATGTCTCATCCAGCTTTCACTGCCTCCAAGCCAGCAATGCCATGGGCTCTCCTGAGATGACAATTTTGCTAATGCAGGAAAGGTGTGTCAGTTTACAAAGATGGTACAAGGTCCAGGTAAGAATTGACAGTTGGTTGCTTAAGGTTTCTATGGCATTGGTTGTACGAGGTCTCCTGGTAAACACATGGCATCCCTGATGACTGCATGGTGAACCAGAGATGCTACGAGTTTTTACACAGTTTGAGTTCAGAGTGAGAAAACAGAATTCATGAAGACTATTGGACTGTCCAAACTCCTGTAGCATCCTGTTCAAGCAATTTAATCTCACGCAAAACCTAAGCTCTTTCTTTTTGAGGAGACACTCCTACCAACTAGCCTAATATTGCAAAAAAGATGACATAGACAACCCCTCCTATTAGCACAAAGCTCTAAGTGAAAAGAACTGTATTTCCCTTCTGGAAATACTTGTGAGTGCACTTCTTTCAACAAAAGCAAAAAGCAGATGAACATATAACAGGAAGAAAACAGAGAACGGAGCGGCACCACAATACTTGTTTTGAAATCACTCAGCACCAACAGGAACTTACTCAAAAGACACCGCGTAAAGAAAAGCAGCTATGGCTTTCTACATCATCTGTGTCCGGTACCTGGAGTGGGTCAGACAAAAACTACAACTGAGCTACCCTTGTGCATATCCCTTCAGGTTTTTCCACATCCCTTTCCCTCAATCAACATTTGGCATGCAAATCTCCTACTCAGAAGTGGCCCAAGTCCTCATTTGTCATATCTAGTAATACACATAATTTGCATTAATTCCAGTGAAGACATTACCAAGATAATGGAACTACTGAGCCTGGCACAACATTTAGAAGAGAAACTGAAAAGCAGACAAAGTCTTACAAGATAATAGTGTAAAATTCTTGTCATCCACTGAAATAGTGCTTTTTTTTTTTTTGCAAATGTATTCAAAATTGAACTGCTTTGTGGAAAAAGAAAATTAAAGAGATGCTATTGAAAGAAACATTAAAGGCAGAACTGTGAAACCAGTTGCTAAATTTTACAAACCAACCAACCTGAAAGTCTTTTGGCCTGCTTTTTTTTTTTTCAGTTCTTTGGCATTGGTATTTTTCTTTTCTTTCCTTCTTTCTATGCACAATGTATTAGTAAGACTCACAGTGTTTTGGGCACAACGTTACCTGAACAGGTGTCTGGAGAAACACACTGTACTCCTCAAGACAACATCCTCAACAACAAAACTTAGTATATTCTACAGCAAGTGTCCAATGAGCCAGACACTTCATGGAACACGGAGTTACTCTCATTCTCCACAATAAATACATGCCGAAAGAACTGACTGTATATTTGTAGTATTAAATACATAACAATTAACAGAAATAATTAATTTGAATACGAGAAAAAGTCCTCATCTGGATTTAGTCAAGAACCTTTGCACTTGGAAACAAGTTTGAAAAAAAAAGCACAGTCCCTGCCTCAGAAAGCTTACTTGGCTAACAACACATTTTATATAAAATGCTAGGACCCAGATGAAGACTCTCAAATGTGCCTAAAAGCTACCTTCCCGCGGAGATGCAAGTACTTCTTTTTAGTTGCACGTATCCTCTGCTGTAGTGCTACTAACATCCACAAACCTCTGCTCATTTCTTCCTGACCCAGCGAGGTCCAACACCTGCAGGTACCTCTGCTCCTGCTGGACCTGGTCCCACAGCAGTTCAAGAGTTGCTGCTGAGCATATACTTAATGCTCACATCATGACATTTTCTGCCTGTGACAGGATCCAATCCAATCGAGTGTTCAATGTACTACCAGGCTCTCCATCACAGTCACTGCTGTCATCACATCACAACGCTGTCAAAGACAGCATAACACTCTTTTGTAGCCCAGAGGTAAAAGCAAACTGCCTGGTTGCTGGAGACCATGGTGCTTATCTCCTCAGCTGGGCAGGGCTCAGCCATCCTGAGAGAGCACCCTAGCCCTAAGTTTGCAGGACAGTCTGAGGTCTTCTTCAACCTCTCTTGCTAACGTTGTTAAGCTTTGCTTAAAATACGTGACTGTTCACCAGATAAGAGAGAAAGAATGACTGGATGTCCATTTGGGAGATTCAGATAAAAAGATTCTAAGCTAATGAATGTTTAATCATGAAGGAAAGTAACTTCAACAGTAGCAGCTGGTATGACCCCACACCTGAATTTGCTGGAGCATCTCCTCAGAACATCAGTTCTAAATATGTGGGGATCATATCTACATATGGCATCAACACTTATTCAGAATGCTGACTTCTATTAACCATATCTGCAATGCCCAATGCGGAAGAGACCGGATACCTAAATTAGGCTGTGAAACCCATGGTTACAAAAACACATCTAAAGGCAAAGCAGCACCGTGACAGTGAAGCGTCACTTGTATATGCAGCATTAGGTCTCATTTCCAAAGTGACTTGTGAACACCTTGTTAAAACTTTCAAGTTGCTTAAATCTCACTCCATCGGTGAGGCACGCAGCTGTGGCAATGGTAAATTCTGTAGCTGAGCACTACATCGAGGGGTACAGGGTTCCCGGAGCCAGGGAAACCTGAAGAAGAGCCTAGAGCCCAGCCAGGAGCCAGCAGCTCTCGCAAGAGAGGTGGACACGGCTTGGGGTCTGAAAGGAGCAACCGTGAGAGGTTTAAATGGCCCCCAGGAGTGTCAGTGACCAGGAGCGCCACAAGCAGGGCACACAAACAGGGATCGAGAGGGCACGGCGGTTGACGGAGAAGGGCCGTGCAACCCTGCTTGTAGGCTCACAGCCCAGGGAAGTGCTCTAGGTTTCTGCCATAATGGTGAGCACTCGCCTCGGCGTTAAAACTAATGTTTCTACAGAGAAAGCCCCTGAGATACCTGACATTTCCACGCAGATGGAACTGGTAAGGAAGGAGACTTCAGTATAGACAATAGGTTGCAATGAGTGCCCAGAACCTTCTCCTGGAACAAAGGTAAGTACCTGCAAAAGATGTGTACAGGTTGATGATCTCTTGTGTCAGGTGGCCGAGTTGCAGGATACAGTTAAAAGGCTGTGCAGTATTAGAGGGGCCGAGACAAGAGACAGGTATAAGTGGTTTCAGAACCATGCTCCTGTGGCAGACACCACAGAGAATGAGGTACCTTGGACTGTGTTAAGGGGCACTGAGGTGCTTATCTGCAGGCCTGACAGGGAGTCATGAGAGGTATGCTGCCTCCCAGGAGCTAAGGTCCGAAATGTTGCTGAAAGGGTGCCACAGCTTGCCAAGAGCACAGACTACTATCCATTGCTACTCTTTCATGTGGGCACGAATGACACTGCAAGCTGGAACCTCGGCAGAATCAAGGAAGACTACAAAGCCCTGGGGGCACAAGCGAAAATTATCGGTGTCCAAGTTACCTTTTCTTCCATTTTAGTGGTTGGAGGAAAGGGTGCAGCCAGAAATAGACACATAATACAAATCAACTTCGGGCTTTGTGGCTGGTGCCGTCGTGAGGGTTCTGGCTTTTATGACAATGGGACATTCTTTGATGACTATAGTCTGTCAGGGAGGGATGGGATCCACCTGTCTAAAGAGACAAGGGAATCTTTGGCAGCAGGCTGGCCAACTTGGTGAAGTGGGCTTTAAACTGAAGGACTCAGGGGACGGGGTTCAAAATGGCAATGCTTACGTCATTGCATCCAACTGGGCAATAAGCCAAGCCATCCAGAGCAGCAACGAATTTTCCTTAGCTAGTTCCCAAGACAAGAACCAGAAGACCAACCACCTCCAGTGTATGTATACCAATGCACACAGCCTGGGGAAAAAAGAGGAGGAACTGGAGCTCCATGCCCAGTCAGAAAGTTATGATATCACAGGAAAAACTGAAACATGATGGGACAACTCACATGACTGGAGGATCGTGACGGATGGCTATAAGCCGTTTCATTAAGAGAGGCAAAGAAGAGGAGGAGTCGTCACATTTTAAGGTAAGGAGAACCTTGAAGGTCAACTACAGTGATTGTGGAAGCCTCTGGGTTGAGATGAGAGGGGTCATCTCCAAGGAGGATCTTACAGTAGGCATCTGCTATCGACCTCCAAACGAAAACGATAAGGCCAATGAAGCAATATTTGGGTCACTTAAGCAAGCTTTGAGTCAACGGAACCTGGTTCTTATGGGTGACTTCACCTACCCAGACATTTGTTGGAAGATCATACAGCAGCTCACATGTCATCCATCAAGTTCCTGTAATGCACAGAGGACTGCTTCCTCATACAAATGTTAGATGTGCCAACCAGGAATGAGGCACTGCTGGACTTGCTACTCACAAAGCAAGAAAACCTGGTCTGTAATGTCTTGATTAGTGATAGCCTTGGCTACAGGGATGACAATATTGTGGAGTTTGGGATCCTGTTGAGCACGACGAAAGTTAGTACTAAGACCAAGGTTTTAGATTTCAGAAGAGCAAACTTCAGCTCGCTCAGAGCTCAGTTGGGAGGGATTTCATAGGAAGCTTCCATGGAGGATAAAGAAGCTAGCAAGTGCTGGGAGTTTTTCAAGAAGGCTCTCCTGGAAGCACAAAAACAGTTCATCCCCTTTAAAAGTAAGGGAAATAGGGGGAGCAAGAGACCTCCTTGGCTTAACTTCAAGCTTATGAGTTTGCTCAAAACCAAGAGAGAAGTGTACTAGAGATAGAAAAGCAGAACTACAAGGGCGTTGCCAGGGTGTGCAGAGATACAGTTAGAAAAAAAGCAGCTCAGCTTGAATTTAAATTGGCCAGAGATGTCAAAAACTACAAGAAAGGGTTCTTCAGGTACGTAAACAACAAGCAGAAACAGAAGGAAGATATTGGCCTGCTGTTAAACAGGAGAGGGAGTTAGTCACGAAAAAAAACACTGAAAAGGCAGAGGGTTCTCAACACCTTCTTCATCTCTGTCTTTACCAGCACTGTTGGGCCCCAGGCCTTCGAAACAAAAACCCAGGTTGATGCAAACACAGAGCCACCATCAGTGAAGGAAGAGTTGGTATGTGAATTATTACAGGAGCTTGACTCCTACAAATCAATGGACCCTGACAATATTCACTCAAAGGTGTTAAGAGAGTTGGCTGATGTGGTTGTGAGGCCGCTCTCCATAATAAGTCATGAGGATCAGGTGATGTCTCAGAAGACAGGTAGAAGGCTAATGTCATCCCCATCGATAAGAAGGGCTTAATGGAGGATCCAGGAAATTATAGGCCCGTCAGTCTCACTTCAGTCCCTGGGAAAGTTATGGAATAAATCCTCCTGGGGGCTATCACAAGTCAAATGAAGCACGTGGTTGGGAAAAGCCAGCATGGATTCACCAAGGGTAAATCATGCTTGGCAAACCTGATATTCTTCTATGACAAAGTAACCTACTCGGTTGATGTGGCGTGAGCAATGGACATTGTCTACTTGGATTTCTACAAGGCTTTTGATATGGTTTCCCACAGCCTCCTCCGAGAGAAACTGATACATTACAGTCTAGACAAGTGGTCTGTGTGGTAGGTGGGTGTCGTGGTTTAGGCTGATCCCGCAACTAAACTCCACACAGCCGCTCTCTCACTCCTTCCCCAGTGAAGTGGAGAGGAGAAAAATTATAATAAAAGGACTGAGGGTCGAGACAAGAACAGAGAAGGAGCACCCACCAACCATGGTCCCAGGCAAAACAGACTCGGCTTTCTTAAAGCAAAGATATTTCTTAACGGTTACTTAAAAGGACAAAGGGAAACAAAACCAGTTACTTGAGAGGACAAAAAAAACCAAAACCAGATCTTAAAAAAACCAACACCTTTCCCCCCCCTTTCCTTTTTCTTCCCAGCTCTACCCCCTCCCCTAGCAGCGCAGGGGGACAGGGAATGGGGGAGTGCAGGTCAGTTCAGGTCAGTTCATCCCATGTTGTTACTGCTGCTCCTTTCTTAAAGGAGGAGGAGTCCTTACACCCTTTTTCCCTTGCTCCAGTAGATCCCCTACTCACAAGGAAAAATCCACAGATTTCTCCAGAGTGAGTCCTACCTGCAGGATGCAATCCTTCCCCATTGGATTGCTCCAGTGCGGGCTTTTACCACAGTCACAGATGCTTAGGAAGTTGTTGCCACTCGCTCCAGCGTGGGTCGTCCCACAGACTCTACATGCCTCTCTACCTTGTTGTGCGTCCCATGCTTCACGACCATCCTCAGGCTCCAGTATCTCTTCTCCGACGTGGGCTTCTCCACGGGTTGTGAGTGGGTCTGTGCTCCACCGAGTCTGTCCTGGCTGCAGGGGGCTGCCTGCCGTCTCGCCACCGGTTGCAGAGGAAATTCAGCTCCGACACACCTCATTCCGTTCCACCTTCACTGACCTGGTGTCTGTGTGGCTGTTTCTCTTAGATCTCAGTCCTCTCTGGGTGAGCTTGGCCCAGCGGGCATCCCAGGAGCGAGGCGCTCCCTGAGTTCCCCAAGCGGCTCCGCTGCCATCATCCTCAGTGGGAGGCGCCAGCCTTGCACGGGCAGCCCCTGGCTGGGAGCCGGAGAGCAGGGGCAGCGGCCTCCTCCCTTCTCTCTTTGCTCCTGGGCAAAGCACCTTTCCGGTTCCTTTTGTCCCAGCTTAAACAGGGCAATTTGCAGAGGCACCGATTGGTTCAACCCCGAGGGGGATGGGAGTCCGATCTGGTGGCCAGAACCGGGTCTGACCCGGTTCCAAAACCAGGGGACTCATAGGGAGCAAATCCCCTCTCCTGCCACCAGAACCCCCCACATCAAACCATCACGGTGAGGAACTGGCTGACTGGTGGCAAATAGCTCCTTTTCAAACTGGCAACCTGTCACAAGTGGGATCCCCCAGGGATCAATATTTGGCCTAAGGCTATTTAATATCTTCATAAGTGATCCGGATGATGGGATCTGATACCAAACTTAGCAGGGAAGTGAATACTTCAGAAAGGAGAGTCACACTGCAGAAAGACCTGGATAGGCTGGAAGAGGAAGGGAAGTAATGGGTTCACCAACATTGGACACTTATGATTCAGATGGACAGGATGCTGGGTCATCAAGCAGGTTGATACCAAGCTGGGAGGCTGTGTTGACCTGCTTGAGGGTAGGGAGGCCCTTCAGAGGGATTTGAACAGGCTGGATCGTTGGGCTGAGGCCAATGGCATGAGCTTTAATAAGGCCAAGTGCAGAGTCCTTCACTTGGGGTGTAAAAACACCAAGCATTGCTACAGGCTCAGGGAAGAGTGGCTGGAGAGCTGCCTGGCAGAGAAGGACCTGGGGGTGTTGGTTGACTACCGGCTTGATATGAGCCAGCAGTGTGCCCAGGTGGCCAAAAAGGCCAATGGGATACTGGCGTGTATCAAGAACAGTGTGACCAGCAGGAGCAGGGAAGTGATCCTGCCCCTGTACTCGGCACTGGTGAGGCTGCACCTGGAATATTGTGTCCAGTTTTGGGCCCCTCGCTTTAAGAGAGATATTGAGCTCCTGGAGCGGGTCCAGAGAAGGGCAACTAAACTGGTCAAGGGGCTGGAAAATAAAACTTATGAGGAGCGGCTGAGGGAGTTGGGGCTGTTTAGCCTGGAGAAGAGGAGGCTGAGGGGAGACCTGATTACAGCCTACAAATACTTGAGAAGGGATGGTGGGGAGGTGGGGGAAGGGCTCTTTACATTAGTGATGGGTGATAGGACAAGAGGAAATGGATATAAGCTTAGTCAGGGGAGATTCAGGTTGGATGTTAGGAAGTATTTCTTCTCTGAAAGGGTTGTCAGCCACTGGAATAGGCTGCCCAGGGAGGTGGTTGAGTCCTCATCCCTGGATGTGTTTAAGAAAAGGGTGGATGAACTACTTAAGGATATGGTTTAATGGGAGATTAGGAACAGTTGGACTGGATGATCTCTAAGGTCTTTTCCAACCTAGAAATCTACAAAATCTATGAAATCTTGTCTAGACCGTGCTTTTTGCCAAGGAAGTTTGAATCAGATGATCCTTGAGGTCCCTTCCAACCTGATATTCTAGGATTCTTTTGGAAACTGAGTTAAGTTTCCAAATAAAATACACATTTTGGGAGAAGAAAAAAAAAAACCCACAAACAAACAACGAACCCTGAGTGTATTATTTCCACAGCTAACAAGAAGCAAATAAATGCCATTCTAAAACAATGCTCAGAATACAAGTGATTACAGATGGACAGCCTGGATACTGTGATAAGACCACAGAGAGAACAGGGCACAACATACAGCAGAAATCAAGGTTAGAAAGAATAGCATAGCTGATAGCTTGGTCTCAACTTCCTTCTCACACTTGCACGTTCATGTTGTTACCCACTTCCATTGAAGTTGCCCTACACATTTGCCTTAGCAGGCGTCGTTCTTACCTCTTTGTTTAATTCCTTGGAGATATCAGGGCTCTGACTACTAGTAAATACTGACCCCAAACATCACCTATCAACGCGAAACACACTTTTTTTTTTTTTTTTTTTTAGTATTTGTGAGGAAAGTATGAGTAAATCTGAAAGACCATTGTAAACCAGAACCAAAGAACCCCGTCTTTCCCCACGACTGACTGTCCACAGCCAGGGGCTAACCCCCAGGACAGGGATGTGAATGATGGGCGGCCGGGGATGGCACGTCGGTCTCGGTGTCCCGCTCCGGAGCATCGGCACACGTGGACGACTGTTCAAAAAAATACAGCCCTGCCGCAGTCTCTCGGGGCGCCGCGCCAGGGAGCCGGCGAGGTGCCGCAGAGGGCTCCACAGTCCCCAGTCTCACGGGTCCGACCCGAGGCACCGCGAAGGGAGATGCGCGCCGGCGCGTACGCGGTGGAGCCCCTCGGACTCCGCCGGAGCGGGTCCGGGCTGCGGGCGCCCACCGCCCGGCTCGACTCGACTCGGCTCGACTCACCGCGCCGCGCTCGAAGTCGTTGTAGAAGGGTTTGTCCAGGAGGTGCCTCTCGCTGCAGCCCGCCGTGCCCTCCAGGCTCAGGTACACGTAGTCGTCGGTGCCCGCGAACCACTGGCTGCCCGTGGCCACCGTGACCGTGTAGGACGGCATGGTCCCACCGGCGCGGCTCGGCTCGGCCCCACCGACCCGACCCGACCCGACTCGACCGGCCGCTGCTCAGCCGCGCACCTGCCCTAGCCCGGCCCCTGCCCGCCGCTGCCTCCTCCTCCGCCACCGCACGGCGCGGCTCGGCCCCGCCCGCCCCTTCCCCAGCGCCCGGCACACCTACCCCGGTACCCTGCACGGCCCTCCCGGCGGCTCTCCCGACACCCCCAGGCAGCCTGTGCTGCACAGCGGCCCGCACCCCGTCCTGCACCCCCGGCCCGGCACAGCTGCCTCGCAGCCTGCACACAGCCCGGTCCCGCACCCCGCACACAGCCCTCCCAGCGCACCTGCCCTCCCGCTCTACACCAGCTCCATGCCAGCACGCTTTACACAGCCCTGCGCCCAGCACTTTCCTCTTGATGTCCTTCCACAGTTGTTGCACAATTCAACACAGCGCTCAGAGCTCTCAGCTCGCTGCTCTGCAGAGCAATCCTGCCAGGCACAGCTGCACACAGCTCTGCACAGCTCACCCTCGCACAGCTCGGTGTGCCTCACCATCTCTATGCTTACAGGATTTCATCCGTGCACCCTCAAGCTGCGCTGCGCTCTGTAACCTCACCTCCTAGTCACCCCAGTTTGCAGGTACACACACTTCTCTGTGCACAAACCCTACACCTGTACTACACCAACTCAAGGCGCTATCACGATCTATCCCCGCATGTACACTGCATATATCCTGTTCTCTTTTATCGTCCAGTGTTACTCACTCTATACTCACATCATACTGCACCTCCATTATATACACCAAATCTGCAAATCACATCCTTTTCTCAGGTCTAGATGCCCACACGCACTATTGCTGGTACGCTTTATTCCCTGTATTCCTCTAAGCTTGTCAAACACCCTGTTGTCTTTGCACAACCATGTGTAACACTAATTGCCAGCCTATCTACACATCAGAGCTGTACATACACAACCACTCCCTCATTTCCACAAAACGCTCTAAACATCCCACAATTTCACAGTCCCCACCCTGAGTATACCAAGCACTAAATACCTGCTATCATTAAGACAGCAAAAGAACTATCTGTGCTTCTTCCGCAGTCCAACCAACCTCAGAGAAAATAACCCCATAGCAGTGACACTGCACACGCGGCACTTAGGCACCAAGACCACTAATGCTTCTCTGCATTTTCATCAGGCAACCAAATACCACATGTTGTCAGCCCTGTTACCTCACTGACGATCTTCCTTTATGCTGCTGCCAGCAGCAGCTGCACGATACTGTGCTAAAATGAGCCAAGTTGGAGCTTTTGCAGATCCTAGTGTCCTTCCACCATTGCTGTGTGATCAGACCAAGCTCCTTGTTTCCTCACTGTCAGGCGGTTTTCCTGGCTGATCGCTGTGCTCTCATGGATTTCTAGTGGCAGCTACACACAAGCTAAATTAAAACCACCTCAGAAGTGCTTTACTTATGGTGCACTTGCATCTCAAGTGCTGCGCTCACATCACCTCATATACTAACTAATTCAGTCATACTTTGGTAGCACTTTCAGTCTAAGGCACTTGCTACATGTAGTCTGTCTCCTCACATGTGAAGCTGGGTGGGCATTATCAGCCATCAACCTTCAAATACAGAGGAAGAGAGCAATTAAAGTCAATGGTTGGAAGCTATTGCTGAGTCTGCCACTTCTGTTCTGGCAAGCCCAGGGGCAAAGTGCCTCATGCCTCACTCCAACGTAGCTGCTGCATCATGGATGGCTGGAGAACACTGCGACATATGCTTACAGAGTCTCCTCCTCAGCTTCTAAAATAGCAGCTACCCAAGTTGCACTGTGGTCTGTCTGTCTTAGGCACTGCGGCCAGTGGTGGCCAGACAGCAATGGGGACAGCCTGCGGTGCCTGAGAAAGACTCCTGCTCTTCTTTCACAGAAGCGTGATGATACCGGGCTACCCTCACTCAAGACAAATCAAGGAAGGTCTCCATCTCTTCTGTACATGTAGAAACTCAACCATTTGCTATATCGTGACTCAGATTTCAAGGCTCTCCCACATTCAGGGTATGTATTTACATATAGGCATACAAAAAATTCACTGTGCCTACCTTGGCTCTACTGAATTGCTGAGCATGAATTTCTAGTCTGCTGCTACTTTTTAAATAATGCCCATAAGTGCAAGATTGCCAAGCATCACGTGGCACACCCGAGGTAGCTGCAGATCCCAGCCCAGAGATCTGATCTCTCCTCCTGATATTTAACTAGCAAGGGATCCTGCCTGCTGCACTGCAATCCCTTCCATGGACAACATTACCCCATAAAAGCGCACTATAAAATTGTATGTTCTTCCTTGGTTTCATCTTTCCTTTATGTAAGATTTCAAAGAAACCATGCATCAGTTTCTTTTTTGCACAAGTACTGTCAGCCCTAAAGTTTCTAAAGTTAGGTTCACAGCCTTCATTGAAAAATATCTCTGAAAACCTTTTAACATGTCAAGTGCTTTAGAACCAGCTTTTGTCAGACACAAGACCACCTTCTGGGCACCTTAATTTTTGCTGCAAATATGGAGCAAAGTGGTGTTCAAACCTTGATCAGTGGGTTTCCATGTTTCTTTGCGTTTCAGCTCTGAAGCAGTGTTTGAACCCCGTCCCGTTCCCCCGAGTCATTGGTTCTGTTTTCAGATCGTTTGGGTCTCTTCTGTACAGAGGTGTGACTGAGGAGTCTCCTTACAATGTTAAAACTCCTCTTGTCAACTCATTAAAGAAAATGCTAGATAAGCTCAGTCTTGCACATGAAATTTGTAGGAATGCACCTTACTTCTCACCAGCCCCTTCACAGCTATGTCTCTTTTTAGTCAGTTCCCTTAGCACCTCTCACTTTTATCATGATTTCCACCTTCAAGGGTTTATTGATAATATTTACTGTTGGTAGAATTTCAAACGCTTCATCAAAATCCTGCCAAACAAAATGGCAGGATATAAAAAAAACCAAACCCAACCATTTTACCAAGAGACTGTATTATTTCACCCCTGAGGAGGCCCACACTGTATGAGTCCCCAGCATGACTCTCTTCTGTGTTGTATCTGATGGCTACTTGATGTCAGACAAGGAAACCACTCTTGAAAACAGCAGTTGGATCGCATAGCTGGATGCACAGTGAGTGTCCTAAAGATTACACCATCTGTGTTTCCCCTGCTCCCCCAACACCACCCAGGATTCCTCTTGGCATGGTAGCTAAACTGCAAGGGGAAGGTCGTGCTGCACCCTGCACATAGCACATCTCCTGGGGATGGAGAGGGAGGCTTGAACCGCTTGGATTGAGGAAGACCCTGACCCCGAGTCTCCAGTTTCCTTTCTGAAACCACCAGCCCGTTTAAGGCACGCGGCCATCCTCGCCACTTCTGCCTGTTCTTCCAGCTGCTGCATTTCAAAGCAGACTGTCGAGCCCTTTGGTGAGGCGGTGAAGGGCACGGAGATCAAGGGAGATACAGTCTGTAGGACACACTCCAGGACCAGGGGCTTCCTGGCCGAGGTGCGAGCCTGCGCCCCTGCTCCAGGCACGGCACACGGCCAGGCGCTCGTACACCGCTGCCGCGTCTAACCCCGACGGCTTCGGACCGGCAAGGGCCTGCGCTGAGCATCCCCAGTTCTCTCCGAACCTCGCAGCGAGCAAGCCCGGGAGCGAGCAGGGTTTGTCAGCGCCACCGGAGCCGGGCGCGCGGCACGCGCCTGGACGCCTCGCGGGAAACGCCGAGCAACGGGAGATGCTCGGGGCAGCAGCGCCCCCTGCTGGGCCCGGCCCGGCCCGCAGCCCGGCGAGATACCGCCCGGCGGCGGGAGGGCACCGGGCGGGGGCAGCCGGAGCGGAGCCGGGCACGGCGGGGAGCGCGCAGCTGCAGAGGGGCAGACGAGGATGCGGTTGTAAGCGGAGTGCAACGTTACCTCCTTCGCCAGGGTGAAAAACGCAAAACGCGTCGGAGTGATCGCTCTCCAATCGCTATCGATAACCACCTTCATCCCCGGCAGTCCTTGTGTGCGCAGCTGCTGAGCCCCGTGCTGTTTCCCGGCACCTGCTTGCAAAACCAGGCAGCCCCGTCCAGTCACTGACCCGATGCAGGCAGCGAGACCGGCCTTCTTTCTCCTCAAGCTGCTTTCCTGGGAAGCGAGGAACGGCTCCCTGCATCGCATCCGCGCTTGAGCCCCTCTGCATCTTGCCCACCTTGCTCTTCACTTGAAGATGGTTTACAAGGCAGTGACAGGATCCATGTGCTCACAGCAGGGGGATGGAAAACTGGGCCCTTAAAATATAAGCAGCTGTTATTCCTGAGCTGACTATGTGTTAGTAGGGAGCTAGGACAGCCCCCTGCAAGGGGCACATCTACTCTGCCATGGATTTTGCTGCTTGTTATTCACAGCTGTCATTCTCCTAAGCATCACTCAGATTTACTACATGGAAATTCACAGCAGAAGTCAGCCGCTGTCCCTCTTTATCTCCTTCCAACGCCAGTGAAAGACAAGGTTGTTCTCTGAAGATGTCACATATCTTATAGCCCTCCTGAGGCTACAGGCAATTTGGGTAGGCAGATGGCTCTCTTGAAATATGCTAATAAAGGACCGGGAGTGGAGAGGAACGACACAACACGGTAATTAACAAATGACAGAGGGGATCAGTAGAGCCTACAGAAATTTCCAAGCTACATAAATGATCTAAGGGGCATGGGTTTAATAGCCGAGAACATACGGGTGCTAATTGTGTATAGCTCCACCAGAATGGGAAGAAAAAGCTCCTTGTTCATAGATACGCTTCTGTCCCAGATCAGAGGGTCCAGAAATTGACTCTAGGATTGCAAAGCTCAGCACAGTGTGTTTGCTCTGCCTTCCAGGCAGTGGCAATTCTGACACCAGTTGAATCTCTGACAAACCCCGAATGGAGTTACTATATCAACACTTATTACAATATCTTTATATCTTTTGTGCAAGGGATCATCCAGATTGCAAGGGGCTGTGAGTGTCTCTCTGCCTCTACGGGTGTAGCTGTGCTACTCTGGCACTTCGCAAGAAGAGAGAAAAGAGGCAGGAGACAGAGAGAAAGCAGCCTGCTTTCAGGCTTCTCCACCCCAAATCAGTCCTGGGAGGCTGCGCAGGTAACAATGCTGAAGAGGAGAGCAGAGGTATGGAACAGGTAAGCCATGGACAAGGCAAGCACAAAGAATACAGCTGCATTAGTGTCTGCTCTTTTGGTACCACACATTTGAGAACTGCAAAACTAGAACAGCAGCGGGAAACTGAAGACTGGTGCAAAAGTTCTAAGCTCCAGCAGCAAAGGTAGAGTCCTGAGAGAGGCTTGTGCAATATCAGCTCCAATCTGAAGTCAAGCAAATCCGAATTCACCCCCAAAATAATACCTCTGACTTCTACCACAGCTTAATTTGGTCCAGGACTGCAAGAAAGCTTCTCAATGGTTTGGTTTAATTTCCATCTGATCTCTCTGGAGTGCATCAACTGCTTAGGTGTGGCTATGAATGTAGCATGGTCCTGAAAGCACAGTTTTGGGATAAAATGAACCATCATTTTACTGGCTTGAGAAACACTGGTTTAGCTAATCCCATGATCAGAATCAGTCCCCTTTAGTGCAATGCTTTCAGGAGCAAGAAGTTAAGCACGAGAGCAAGACAAGTGGCAAGCCAGGCTCCAGAGAGACCTCAGTTTATCCATAGGAAAGCAACAATGGTACTTTGTGAATTAATTTGGGATCCTCAGGGGTGAAGCACATATGAAATACTGCATACACTCTCTAAGACAGCTGCACTTTCTCAGTTGGGATCAAGTCAGCAGCCCGAGACATTTCCTATTCTCTCCCAGCCACAAGGATAACTGTTTCCCTTGACAAAGGAACCTGCTGTCCCCAGCACCAGACCCTATGGCTCTAAGAGTGATGAATTCTCCTAAGCCTGCTTGGCCTGCCTTGTTTGCGAACGGCCTTTGAGACAGAGAGCAAGCCAGCACAACAAGGGGCTCTCAGAAAAAACAACTGGGAAGTTAATTTTAGTGACATCTTAAAATATTAGGAATTGCAAGCCTGATTCCTTGAAGCCTGGGGATTTAAAAAACACGCCCTTAATGGTAATCTCCCTGCTCTGCTCTGTGCAGCCTTCTGCTTGTTTTATTCAGTTATTTCAAACCCTCCTCTGATGTTAAAGCCTTTCAGACAGCTTCATTCAGCTCCTTAACACTCTCAAGGTCTCCTCTCTGTTTTCAGCTTTCAGTTCCTCTGCCACCAATCTTACCTTTTCCCTATAATACACTTTAAAAGAATATTCTAAAAGTTTTCCATGACTTGACCTTGTCTGAGCAATATTACATTTCCAATTATTCTGCCCTGTGTAAAGCACTCAACTTGCTTCCCTGTTTCCTTTACCCAGGGCTCTAATGGTTTTTGATTTTTTAAAAAAAACTCTCCTGCCTCCTTTCTGAATTATATTCCCCTTTCTCTCCATCTAGCCAAGATGAATGATTTTTTTCCTCTGTTCAGTTCTTGTTCTTTAATTAGATATTCTTGATTTTCTGATGTTGTCCATCCATCCCAAGATTGTGAAAAAGCATCCTCTTCTGTCTATTGCGGTTATACAATATGATCCCAAAAGGTCAGAGAGTGTCCTACACATCAGAGATTGGAGTTCGAAGGATTTATAGGAAAAACTGGGATCGCAGGTGGACATTGAGCTTTATTTGCACAGTGTCACTTTTGGCTACTTCCATGGTCATTCCTATAATCACATGCCAATTGTAATTTGGCTCCTCCTAGCACAGCCCTCTCTGCCCAGCCTTGCCCAGCAGCAAGCTGACTGACTGAGAAATAGCGACAGTGGTAAAAGAGGAAGCGGGAGAAAGAGGAAGGAAATTTGAGTTGCACAAGTGAAATCAATGGAAAGGGGCAAACACACCATGATCTGGGTGAACAAACTGGGGATAGTGAAGTCTGAAATAGAGGGGGTGGGTGACAGGAGAGTGGTCCTCAGGGCAGCTGCGGGAAGAGAGGGACTGGAGGAGGACATACAGTACATGCAGGATGCGCTGAGCAGCAGCGCAGGCACAGGCTTGGCTCTTGAGACTCTAGGGGCTTGGTTTTCAGAGTCAGCTGGAGTTGCACCATTTGACACCTCCATAGCCTCTGGAGGGCACTCAGGTGGATCTTGCCAACCCTTGGCTGCTGTCATCCTCCTGCCTCCCGACAGCCTCCCTCTGTCCTGCTCTGAGAAGCAGGTTGTGCTGCTCCTGCCAGCCAGATACCAGTAACTACTCACTAGACAGCTCCAGTTCCTGGGGATCAGCTGAAAAATCCTGTTCCTGGAGTCACAGCTGTGCCATGTGCCGCTGAGGCACTGCTATGCTCTGCCTTGGAGATAGACACACTTCACACTCTTTCAGATGAAAATGAGGTTTACAAGAGGGAAGAAGTTATTTCATAATTAACTCGAGGTGCCTGAACTCAAGATGAGGAGCACTTTTTAACCAGCAGCCAGATGGCTCTACAGGCTCTGTTCCTTAAACCGTCTATCAGCTTTTCATCTCAGAGACTGCCAGACAAACAGCAGGTCCTGGGAATTACCTTACCATCTCTCCGGCACGGTATTTTTGTATAGAGCTCTTGCTGACAGGTTTGCAAGCTTTATGTAAGTAGCTTCATTTACTACAACCAGACTTGCTTCACTAAGGGAACACAGGACAGAGCCTTTTGTTTTGCATGGGAGGCACCTCTCTAGGGGTGCAGTATTAAGATTTCCTCCCCTTTCTTACCTAAAAGAAAATGGAAAACTAATCACTTCTTCAAAAGAAATAGAAATTCAAAGATTTTTTTTTTTGAGACTTCTTGTGTCTGTTTCAGACACAACTCTCCAGATCTTATTTGCCCTTTGGCATTTATGCTTTTTTTACAAGCTTTCTCACAGCAGCGCAGATATGTTTTCCTTGACCTACTGGTGCTAGAAACCTAATCAAGAGGGACTGCTGAAGACTTCCCATTCTGAGGCTTGGTCCTGGCATGAAAACACACATAGCACTGCAATCACACTCATGCCATCAGCAAAGAAGGATAAACGCATCCACCCACTGTTCCATGCTTACGCAAAATTATTTTTCTTCTTAAAGCAGAATCTTAGTAATGAGCATCTTCTGCTCTGCACTTCTGTGTAGAAACTGATGCATGTGAGACTGCTGACTTCAGACATGAAGCATTTGTAGCAACACTCAGCATCGATTCCAGAAGCTCCAGATTTTAAGGCCCACAGGAATCCTCTCTCCCTCAACTTCCTGCATGGCACAAGCCAGAAAATTCTCCCCACGATTCCTGCATCTGAGCCCAAAGGACTTGCACAGTCATATCTTCTCACAGCACTGAAGGAGTTGCCCACTTATTCTGATGGTTAACTATTCCTTTATCATTATGAATCATTTTAACATCAAATCGTCGCAGAATGCTACGCTGTGTTGGCCTTCCACACTGAAGACCCTTAAAGTTCCATGTTTACTCCAATGAAAGTAACTCACTTTGATCATCTTACTACTGCAGAGCTCAATTTTTCTCTTGCGTGGGTCTCTAATGCTTTTTCAAACAAAACGGATACTATAAGGGTTTTGTTTTGTTCTGTTTTTTTTTTTAATAGAAACACTTTATTGCTGCAGTCAATAACCCTGTGTATCACACACAAATAACCAATTACAGTTTAAGAAACTAAAAATAATTCTGCAAGTGGTAATACTGAGAAAATGAAAATACATGAAAGGATACAAAACTATACATTTAAGTTACTAGAAATTTACTAACTAAAAAATCCTGCAGAAGTGTGAAGTGTCTTGTATAAACTATACAACACATGCCAGTGTAAAGTTGTTTAACATTATACAATTACCTATCTACAAATGTTTTACCCAAATACAAGATCAGCTGCAATTTTTTAGTTATCTTCTATACAAAGACAAGTCTTTCGGTACTTCATTGGAATATACAGATACTGCAATATCTCAAAACTAAGAAATAATCACAAAATAAAAGGTCTCAGAAGTTTTCTTTGCATATCTAATGTAACGCTGTGAAAATGCAGCCAGCAATATCCTTGCTTTTGTATTTGCCCTGTTTCACTCATATTTGAGATGAATCCAACCCAGAATCACCAATCTCTCTTTCATTGCTAGCCACAATCTCCACAGCAGACTACACCAAAAATCTGTATCTTAACATACCTCAGCTCTAGCAGAAATTTGGACCTGGGTCCTGCTTTGTCATAGACACTTACCCAGCCAAACACATGGCAGAGGCAACTGGCTCCCATGTGTGGCCATATCCCTACACCACAAGTGGCACGCAAGGCACCCCCCTTTCTTACAGCACCACCGCATGTGGGACTGATGCCCTGATCCGTACAGGGGACTGGCAGAAAGGGGCTTGGAGAGGGAGTTATTATTGCTTCCCAGGATATCCCAGGCCCAGCACAGAAGCCCAGCACTTCTCTAATCCCTTGCAGGCTCAGTATAACCTTTGTTGAATCCCTCCTGCTGAAGTAAAGTCAATCTCAATAACATTCGACCAGAGTAAGCTGTCCTCAGGTCTGGCCATCTCTTCAGAACACAGGGCAACATTTTAAACACCACCTCTTGCTCCCAGAAATATACAGTTACAGTTGAAGAAAGTCCTGAGAATTCACAGGAATTTAACATCTCTTAAAGGAGATCAACCTTCTGCAGCACATGCCTGTATTTCTAACATAATGCATGTTCATGACCTGGCAGATATACCAAATACGACATGGCAGGGAAATTTCCTTGGCATAGCCAGTGTTTTTTTGGACAGGATTTCAATCAATATAATGGGAGCCTGGTCAGATGTCTAGAGCATAGGGCATATCAGCAAAGACTCTGGCAATCTAGGGAAGGGATCGTGGTAGATGTTATTAAGTCTATATTCCCTCCTACTTAAATTCTAGTCTCAGAAAAGTCCCAGGTAACTCAAACTAACTTTGGCCAAGGAATAAAGACTAAAAAAATTCTGACTTCTATTTCATTAATTTCAAAAGCTGCCAGAAGGAAGTGTTGGAAAGCCTGACCTGACAGGGGGGTGGTTGTTCCCCTTACTGATGTGGAAGTATAGAGCTCATCTGAGCTAGCATCAGTGCCTGACAGCTGGACGCTGAAAACATGTTAACAGAATCTTCTTGAGGAGGAAAAAGTAAAAAACACCATTCAGCCTTCTCACACCATTTGATGGCATCATGCAGAAGCAGAAAACTGCAGCTCCCGAAGCCCACCGTTAACACCAAGCAAGAATCAGCATGAGAAGTGTGACCAGTGTAAATGAAAACCCCTGACAGATGGATCTCTTCTGCAGCTCTTCCTGGTATGAGCATTCCTAAGCAATATAAAGAGTTTAAATATTAGGCCTTAATTTTCCTTCAGAAAAGACCTGCTGGAAGAGGGAACAGTTAGCAGCAACACTGGCTAAAACAGTTTCATCCACAAATATTTTTCCGCAAACGATTTTGCTGGAGATGATTTTTCTTCCCAACTTAAGATACACAGAGGCATAGCAAAAACGTTCAGTATCCTGAACACAGTGAACACTACCTGGCACATGCCACGTGGAGCTTCCAAAACACCAAGTAAGATTTCACAATTTTCACACCAAGAATCACGCGTGACAGTGACTGAAACAAGAGCAGCACATTACAGTGTGCCATATGGGCATTTGTCAGAACATCGGTCAGACACCAGTACCTCTCAGGTCTGGAGAATAAGCAGGTTTCATATCAGAACTTGTCCATTTTCATTTCACCTACTGGCCACAGATCAGATGAGAATGTGCACAACATCTGTCGGCAGCTGATACTGTGCATCTTGCAGCTGTAATGTGAGCATCTCGCAGACATGTAAGCCTTGTACACTTGGGCATTTCAGAAGAACATGACGAAGGTGTGTGAGACCTGGTACTTAATCCATCTGAGTTTACCCAACAAATCTTTACACAGAACAAAATAGAAAAAAAAAGACAGTGTATTATCTGGGTTCTCATAATAGAAGAGGATCATCCACAGCAGAGTTGAGGAAAGGGCCTGAGTAATTGCACTTTAAATTATGGCAGGCATCGGCAACAAATTCTACATGTGTACGGTCATGAAGACTGCTGCCCCGATAGAGCAGGGTACAGAGGGTTTATCTGCCTGTATCACGTAAGCATGGGGCATCCGGACACCTAGCACAGTACACAAACCCATGCCAGTGCAGCTTTGCTAGGACTGCCTAGAGGTCTGGGTATTTTAAAACATCTCAAGAACAAGGTATTGTGTTGTTCATGAAGATCACAGCCAGTAAGCTTCAAGCATGAGATCACTCAGAGACACGTGCACACACACACACTTTTCCTCTAACAGCTCTTAGAAACCACTGGTGTGTGTTCTCTTACCACAGTCCCTTCTCTGCCTTCTTTTAAAAGATCAATTTAGAAACAAATTGATATTACATTTTAAGAAAAAAAAATCACTGATCTCTCACTGTTATTGTTTCCGAAGTCCTAAAACAACTACTTTTATTACCAAAAGAACTTGCTCAACGAAAGCTGCACTTGAAAAAGATCAAGTAAAATCTGAACTGGAGCTGGGGATTCAGTTCAGTATCTCAACATGTAAACAGAAGGTTTTACCTAACTGAGAAGTCCAGGCAACTCCTACTAAGACCAACCAGAAGATTATAATTGACTTTACAGAGATTTAGATAGTGCTCAAGCAGAGAAAGCCAGTTTTCAAATGCAGAAGTCTCGTGTGCTGACTTTTCGTGGGGCTTCGTTTGCGCTCCAGTCACACTGAGACTTTTGTTAAACAAGGGCTTGAAGCCGGACAGGTGTTCAGTGATGCAGATTGGTCAAGCAAACTAACAGCAGACACCTCAGGCTTTGGGCAACTCCATCTAAAGGCCTGCAAACAGATTTTAAAGCTGTCCCTCTCTTTTCATAGAGGTTGACTGGTTAAAAAGCCAGTCCCCAATTCAAAAGCACAGACAAAACTATTCTCTGACTGTGCGATGTATCACATCAGGACTAAAACCAGGCACGTATTTTTAAACTCATTCACTTAACACAGTATTTACTTCCTAGACTTTGATCTCGGCATCTCCTCTGACAACGTCAAATTCTTGGGTAATTCACATGTAACACAGCACTAAAGAAGAAAAACCAGTTTTAGCTGTATTGACTAAGCATCTTTTTTCCCCGTGACAGCTCACGTTTTTACCAGTAGAGCAAAAAACCCTTTGCCAATGGTTTGGAATGAAAGTTACATCAGATGTATATGTACAGGTGTGTTGATGGTCTGACCTGTTAAAAAAAAAAAAAAACAACAAACCAACGCAAAACCAATCCTCAAAACAGAGCACTGAAACCATTACGCATTGAAAACAAGCATTGTACACATCCACTACTCTCCCAAAACAAGTCACAAGTGCAATATCCTTTGAAAAAAATTGCTCCTCAAAGGAAACTCGGAGGCAGAGCTTTTTAGTGTTATGTTTAGTAAGATAATGTGGGCATGTGTTTGAAATCACAGGTTGGAATTTTTTTTAATTTTTTTTTTTATAAGGCAAGAGGTTTACGTTCCAGAAGAATAGATGGGGTAAAGAATGAAGAGATGTTTTGAAAATGACACATTCTTTCAAGTTTCATTCTCATTTGACATACATATTACAAAATAAAGATTTTTAAAAGTGCTATATGCTTTGTAAGTTTCATCACAATACGTAAAGCAAAATTTTACACCTGCTGCCTAAGACAAAGTGTTAGTGGCAGCGTCAGCGGTAGATTAGACTCTAGCTCTCTCATTTCTCTCAGTGTCTAAGACAATCTCCTTCATCACACTCAAACAACAGGCAAACAAACAACCCGCACTCTACTCATGTTGCAGAATAATTTAGAGTCATATTCTAAAGTAACAGACTCCATGAAGTTGATGACGTTCACTAGCGGCTTGCTTGATACCAAACCCAAGGCTCACTCTACCCAGTATCCTGCGGCTCTTTGATCAGCTAATACAGAGACAAAACGTTGAGAGGTATGTAACAATGACGACATTGACAGATATGCCAAAGGGATTTAAAAAAAGTCCAACAAAAAACAAATGTAAAAAAATTCATCCACCAGCCCTCAGCTGTTAGTTGATTTTAAAAAGGTAGAGTAGTTTGCAGTAAACAATGATATTTTAAATCCTCAAGGACATACAGAAACACTTCTCCCACCCAGCATCAGATGTGAAGGATTTCTGCAGCACGGTCTTCTGTCTCTGTGTAATGTGAAGAGTTTGTGTCTGAATGACGAACCCCAAGCATTTCTTTACTTTCGAAGTTTGGCTCCATTAGTGCAGGTTTTTCAAAAATATTCTTTTTGCTAGTTTCGGGACAGTTTTGTACATATATTACTCGGTTATAAGCTTTAAGTCTCTTCCACAGCTGTATGTACACTTTGCATTGTACATACATGAACAGAAGTCCCCCAGTGAAACCAATAGCCACAACCACCAGCTTAGTCCAAAATGGCCACTCTAGAATCCCTGTAAGAAAGAAAATTAGAAAAAAAGAAAGAAAAAGGACCAGGTCAGTATCGTCTGGACTACATTGGATCTCTCAAAAGTATCCTTTAGGGAAACAGTCACGGAGTCTGGGCCATGCAAACTATTCTTATTTTGCCATTTTTCTTGTTTGGCCTTTTTTTTTTCCCCCCTTCAAGTCAAACACATGCAGACTTCTACTTCACATACTACATTTATTCTCATCCACCATAGGAAAAATAAAACAATTGATCCTTTGTGTCTGAGCCCTTCTGCAGCACAATCACAAAGAGTGAAAGCAACAGCCAGTAATAAGTTTATGTCTTTTTACACCTGTTTTTAAAGTAAAATTGGATCAGATTATGAAAGGGATTCTATGGCATTGTTTCCTTTTCATAGCAGGAAGCTCAACCCAAGAAGTCCGTTCCACTCTGAGATCACTGTGACAACATTGAGCCATAGTCTTTAAACTCAAAAGGGAACAACTGGTACCATCTAGCTTGACGTGTTTGTTATGTATACCAGAAAATTTTATCTGCCTCAGACCCAGTAACTTGTAGTTGAACTAAAAATCTCTCTTCTGATGCAAAACTGCAAGTGTTGGAGATGCTGAAGCATTCTGGCAAGCTCCCCCTCCATGTTAAAAATGATCGCCGTTTGAGAGACTATTCATTTCACACATCTTCTGCTTACATAGGTCCTGTATCCACCTGGTTTCTCTCCTCTTTAATGATAAGTGGCATCACAAGATGGATATGAAACCATGCTGAATCACCCACTACCAGGGTTCTCAGAAAATAAAACCATGGCCTCCCAAGTATTTGAAGCTTTTACCAAGATACAGGCCAATGTTCTTTTGGAAATACATGGTAGCGTGGGAGGAATGAAAATATTTTAGTCCAAAAATACAAAGGGTACTGCAATGTGACTACTGATGAAATCGCACCCATGATTAATACCTGAACCTCTGATTCACAGGTGAACTATCTGATGCCATCTGTAGGCAGTGACAGCATACGCTTGCCCCTGTGGAGACACGAATGTGTACCCACACACACTCCCCACGCCCCTCCAGCTCATGACAGGACTCCCTAGATACAGAATCCAAACGAAGGGAGCAAAGGAAGCATTGTAACAAGTGCTAAATATTCACACTAATCCTCCTATTTGCGTTCATCTAATATATTTATTGGCTAAAATAACCTGGAGACACTTTGAAAGCATATGTTTTTCATTATCATACAGAAATCTTGCACTGAAAGGCCAACAATTTTCAGCACACATGGAAGAGATGGGGTTGGATGGAACAGAAATGTAAAGATTTGATTTAAAGCAGCTTCCTGACTTCCTGACAGTTGTCATGAACAATCAAACTACAAATGAGAAACAACAGCAAAACTGTTCAGTTTGAAGTGTGATTCTGCTCTGAAGAGACTGTAACAGCTCTGTGGATTTGCAGGTTTATTGATGAAACCTACCTCAGCTACCTCCCCAGATGATGCTCTTCAATCACCAGCAAAACATTTTCCAACTGCATGTCTAGTTGGCACGCAATGTCTGTGAGCAAGGACAGCTTGCCTTCTGATGGCTCCCAGCCTTGGTAGATACCCTGTCCCTTCCAAACCCGCCTTCATGGGCAGCTCAGCTGCCTGAGAAACAGTTCTGTGACAGCTGCAAATTTGCAGCTCAGCACACCCAGGTAAATAGATTTTGGTTCAGTAAGTTTACAGCTGGTACACTAAAGAAAAACTACTATTCAAGAAGTTAAGACATCCCTGCAGTGGGGTGGCAGCCACAACATGAATTGCAGTGCACCTCCTCTCAACTGTGCGAACTAGAGTTCTAAGAATCAACCTGAATGTCTTCTGCTTCAGGCACAAGCACCGATAAAAATTTCTTCAGTCTAACATGGCGCTCAGAGGAAACTTGTGCTAACCCACCTCACAGATGACCGAATAGAAATAAAACCCTGTTGATTTACCTCAAAGATTTGGATTTAGGTTCCTCTTACTTCTTCTCTTTTTAAAAACTGTTCTGGTTTTGGCCAGTAGCCATAGCGGCAAACAAATGCTCACGTCCTTATCTGCTCAGCAAGTGTTCCAATTCAAAACTAAATTAGCTAAGGCACTGCAATTTTGTGTCTGGCTACAGTGGATTAGCTCTCATATCTGTGCATTTCACAAGTGCAAACTAAATTGACTTGAAAGAGACTTAAAAAGCACCCACCGATGAATTTACACGGATTTAAACAAACCATTTTAGAACAGTGCTTTTACACCAACCCAACCTCAGGCTAAAGCTGACTAGTCTAAGTATAAACATGACCTGCACACTCATGCTCTGCATCCTCTCTACATTCAAGATAAATAATTATT
Source organism: Tauraco erythrolophus (assembly GCF_009769465.1). Classification (NCBI taxonomy): domain Eukaryota; kingdom Metazoa; phylum Chordata; class Aves; order Musophagiformes; family Musophagidae; genus Tauraco; species Tauraco erythrolophus. Next base: position 21,729,530 of record NC_141473.1, on the reverse strand, counting down.
CCAAGAGAACAAGTGGGAAGATAAGCAAGTAACATACCAGTAGTCTGTCCTTGTTTAATCTCTTCAGCAGTCCTGTCTATCAGGACATAGAGAGACCACACAACACAGGTGATGGCAATGATGTGGAATGTTACAGAGCACATGATCTTCCTCCTCTCGCTGGCCGTCATCTGCAGCTTCTCCCACTGGCAAGAAACCCAGAAGCAGAGCAAGAGATTAGGTGTTTACTGTAGTTACTAGAGAATAAGCAAAGAGAACATTGATAAGAACAAAAACCAGGCAGGAGACCAGTTTCCCCCTAACACGGATTTTAAAAGTCAGATGGCATATTGCTCCAACCACAGCATGCGTGTGACAGCAGGCAGCTCACCCTGCTGCAACGGGAGCGGTCCTGGTGCCGGAGGGGACCTCCAGCACTCAGCTCCGATCTGGAGCCTCGGCACAACGTCATCACACCCTGCTTACCCACGCAGGCACAACTCCAGCACAGAGGGACCCTAATGGGAGGTCTTGTGCTGCGTGAGCGAGGCTGCTCCTTCGTGCGTTCCCCACTCGACAGCAGATGCTCATAGTCACCGCTGAGCATCATGAGTAGCAAAGGGTACCCTTGCTCAGGCAGACGTTCAATAAAACACTGCAAGGAAAATGGTACATGATCCAATTGACTGGTGCGTGCAAGACATCTCAAGCTGAGCTCTGTTAGAGTCCCTTGGTGCACAGTCAAGGCTGTTTAGTTCTCACCTCCTACCTCCAAGGGTTTCATTCAATCTTCACATATATCTAACACTACTTACAGCAGCGACACCCATATTTTATTTTCAGTGTTTTGAGTGCACTTAAATACATGTAGAATATACAATGTACAAGAATATACAGTAAAACTGGGATGACAGCTTTTGTAAGTGAGAGGTCACAGCAAATTAAATCCCCAGACCTGCATCTATCAACAATGTTTATACAGCTCAAATAGAAACCACAAAGTCAGGCTGCAGTCATTTAGGAAAGATACAAAGAAACTAGACAATTATTACAGATGTTTCTAACTTTTCAAAAACAGCTTGCTTTTTTTTTTTTTTCACCTCAACACCCGGAAGCTTTTTTTAAAATTATTTATTACAATTTCCCTATGTATACAATTAAAGTTTTTACACATGGGTTACACATCCCTTAGCGTATCTGCCTGGAACAGAGAGTTAAAATGGGCTTTTCTCACACTTTCACAAACTATATGCTGGGGCACATAAGCTTCTCATAAATACCTATGTGTTTCTAGAGAAGTGCATTTGATGTCTCCTAGAAAAATTTGTAGAAAAAGAGGACTTAGAAAAGGAGGAATAATGTGGAAGACAGTGAAGATGACCTGACTGGTATGACTGAGATCACCCGTTACATTTTATTTCCACTACTACAAATACAAGAATAGTTGAAACTTGAAACAGAGACTTTGTGATTCTTTCCATCTTGCCAACAATCTGGTCAGTCCAGGTCTGTGGGCATCCGAATCTCATCATGGCACAAGAATTGAAGACTTCCACCAATGACATGCTAGACATGTCATGCTAGAAAGTTACATTCTTTCAATCTTCTCAGAAAAAGATTGGACAAAACATTCCCTTTGAATGTTGTGTTTTAAACAGAGAATTTGCTTTTCCATCTAAAAAAGGAGTTCACTTTTGACAGAAAGTATAAATTCATTTCTTTTGTCAAATGAAATCTATTTGTGAATGGTCCTACAGAGCCATGAGGAGTTATGTTTTGACTAAGTTATATTTCTCTTTTCTGTTCCACAGTTTGAGCTCCTCTGCTGAACAAATCTCTCGTGAACTGACGGCTCCACAGCCACCGAACCAACTTATACCACCTCATCTCTTCAAGAGATATGACTGCACAGCAAAAGAAGATATTCTGCAAACTATCCACTAGCCCAGAGAGGAAACTAGAATCTGTAGGTCCTTGCTGCATTATTCCGATGACACAGCATGCGGCATTTCCCAATTAAAATAGTCAGCATTTCTGTGGTTTTGAAGTGTTGTTAAAACAAAAAATTCAGCAGAAAATTGAATGTCCTTTTTTTCCCCATTGAAATTTTAAAACAGAGTATCCCTCTCATCTCCCCTCATCTTCACTTAAACTATGACACATTTTTTTCTCATTCTCTTCCCTTAGTAACTTAGTGTTTGAACAGACCAATACAGTGCTGTGACACAACCTTAACATCTGAAGACATTTAATTCCATTTCTACCCTACAGACAAGCACAAGCCCTGTTATTCATCCCATCCTGTTTGTAATCACCAGTTCCAGACTGTTTTCTCCTGACTGACAAGATACCATAAAGGCTGAGTTGAAGATACAGAGGTGGCTCATCTTCTGGCTGCAGCTGAACCTCTAAAAGACTCCAGATATATTTGAGAGGTAAATTCCTTCTTCTCCTTCTGTTCATGGCTCTGTCCCTACCTTCTGGCACCCGGTCTCTTTCCCCTGGATGACCTTTCAGATATATGCAACGATGCTTGTGGTTGCCCCATCCCTGGAAGTGTTCAAGGCCAGGTTGGACGAGGCTTTGGGCAACCTGGTGTAGTGGAGGATTTCTCTGCCCATGGCAGTGGGGTTGGAACTAGATGATCTTTAAGGTCCCTTCCAACCCTAACCATTCTACGATTCTATGCTGAGTAACTCATTTCTGAAGGAGCCCAACAGCTTTTTCCCACAGGGCACAAATATTCAGAAAATGCTTCCCACCCACTCCACGCACAGAAAAAACAGCAGCTGATTGCCAACTATAGCAACTCTTCTTACTTGGGATTCTCTAGAGTCATTACTTTAATGTCCTACAGCTGGGCTGTGCAAAGTGTTGTCTGTACAGATAACAGAGCCTACGACAGCCAACACTGCAGCTCAGAGATACTATGCTCTGTGCCAAGGGGCTATCAAGGAAAAATCTGCACTTCTTAGAAGGCAGTGATTTGCTGCAGTCATAAGCAAAGGTTGTCCTACCAACTGACAGGACACAAGCAACCTGTACATTTCTGTAAAAAACAAAGATGTGTTTGAAATCTGCTCTATTTTCTGCTAGGAATCACTTTTAGGAATCGGACAGCTTCTCGCAACAGCTTTCAGATGGCTGCAGTAGGGACTTCCCACCCTGCATGATTTAGGCTTATGATAATTTAATTTAACATTTCTCATTTATTCTAGTTCCAGATTGAGATTATTGTTATTAAACTCTTCCACTTTGGTAGACATGACAAGATTTGTCTGTGCTAAGAATACCAGTGACTTCCATCTCAAAATCCTGATGGTAAGGACCAATTCAACTGGAAAGCCTGGGGGATGTGGGAGAACAAAAAGGACACAAGCGCAAAACTGGCCTTACAATACAAGTAGCATTGAAGCACCTATACTTTAAGTCACCAGATTTATGAAAGGTACTTTCCTGTAAAACAAAAATATAGGTTCTAGCAACCTGAAGTACTAAAACCTAGTCATTCACAGTCTAAAAAAAGGTAAAAATTAGAACATATTTATTGGTGAACCTCCTTCTACTCGCACTGTAATATTTTCACTAAAATAGGTTTGCTCCTTTAAAAAGGTACAATTTTAAACCAAATAACACTCAGAAAGTGTGATTTAAAGGAATTTTAACCTGAAATCCTCATATTTTCAAGACAACTTAAAAGCCATGTGGATCTCGGAGCAGCAAACTACAGCAGGTAACAGTAAAACAAAACTCCATATTTAAAAAAACCCGTAGGTAACTGCAGAGCAAATACCTTTGTGTATCAACTCTAAAACGTAACTGTAAAGAAAAAACATCATGTTGCTGCATGCACATATGCACGTGTGTGTGTATGTATGTACATTTACACACAGAGAGCTGCTGGGCTACAATCGTTAACTCTCAGAGCTGGATTCCACTGATGTTGAATTTGCCAGGCTGTGTTAATCTAAATTCTTTTGCACCTATACAAAACTGACCAGACTTACTAAGGAGCCACAGAAACATGACAAATACGTGGGGAGTGCTGTAGGCTCATGGGCAAGGACTGCCTCTTTTCAGAGTGGATCTGTGTTTAACAAAGTATTTCCTCGGGGAAGCAGGTCTTGTGCCTACCTTCCGCAAAGGCTTCAGTTTTGTCTCCATGATGAACTCGTACTTGCACAGTTCACAGCACCGTGTATCTGAGCTCTTGATCCATTGCTGCAGGCAGGCTTGGTGCACAAAATGAAGACTTCCCGTGCAGTGACAGGGTGTAATCAAAGGGCTCTCATCATCTCCTTCACAGTGACATATCCTGAATCAGAAGCAAAGCTGCTCATTAGGAGAAGAGGAAGCAGAAAGGATGTGGAAGGGGCATGTAATATCTGTGATCACATTCAGTTGTCCACTCAGGATCCTGAGACATACATATCAAAGGAATGTGTTCCATAAAGGAGCTAAAGCTAAAGAACTCCCTTGCTGCGCAAGCACATACACAGGCACAAAATAATGGAGCACAGACATTGCTAACTAGACAGCTGCTTTCTAACAGATGAGGCGGATGCACAGAGCCTGACAGAAATGCAGTATCCAAAAGAAAAAACAGGGTAAGAAATGACAACGCTTCATCTAGAACAACAGCACTTAACTGAATATAGCATTTAAACAGATCAGACAGCACTTTCCAAGACAAAATACGCAGAAAGAGGTACAGCTACTCATGGATTACGATCTGAAACTGAAGATAACACAAAATTCCCAAATCAATGGTGAAAGCCAGCCCCAGTATCATGAAGAGTTAATTTAGACAGCCTGGATTTTGCACAAAAGAAGTGATTTTTTCTAGTGCCAATTGCTAAGAGACAGATTCCCACTGCAAAGCCACAGCACTGAATCTCCTCAAAATACAGCTACTCTATATGATCTAATGGCTTTACTATCCAATTCTTACTTTGCAAGAGCTGCTAAGGAAGCAAGCATCGGCTCTGCAAAACTCGTTTCCCTCACAGCCTAACTGTGCAGACAGCAAGGACACCCGATATACCATTACTACCAGGTGCTGGCATTTGATTTACAGCTTCAATTTATACACAACTCTTGGGTTGCATCAAACATCACTAAGTCCTTCTAACCGTGAGGAAGAGGTCATGAATTGAAAGGGGGATGGTAAGGAGCTCAGGGAATGAATATAAGTTACTAAGCATATGTGAAGTACACCCTGGCAGGCTGCCATCCCTGTCTATTACTAAAAATCTCTTACTGATGTGTAGCATCTTGCCTCCTGTGACCTTGCTGATAGCTGGCAAGTGGAAATGAAGGAGTGGGTGGATTACAAGAGCGTCTTGTTGGTGACAAGCCAGTACGGAACTAGATTTTGCTGCTAATAAGAAGGGAAATCAAATAATGCTGGCAAGCAGTAACAAAACCAGCTTCAGAAAGCGCTGTCAGGAAGGAGAAAGATTAGGATAGTAAAATGCTAGATAGAACGATGGGCCATTTGCTTGTGTACTTGGTGACTCCTGCTCCTCAGCCACATTTTGGAGCTGGGATGGGGCAGACCTGCGGACAAGTCACCATGAAGACAGTTCAGAGCTGGCTGTTCCCACCACCTGTGCACGATTAGTCCTCTGTAGTTGGAACAAGGACACCCATCCTTTTTGGACCTCACACAGGCCCACCACTAACACCCAGATCCCCCTTTCAACTAAGGCATCTGGAAAGCCCTTTACAAATAAAAGAGTGTAGTGGGATATAAACTGTGAGGAAAAAACAACAACAACAAAAAAATCTTAATCTATATTGACCTGATCTCAGAAGCAATGTTCAAACAGCCTCTTTTCCTCCTGACTCCCCACCCTCCAATCCAAACCAGCAGTGACTGTCAGGACAACACATTGCTCATTAAAAGCTAAGACACGTTCAGCTTGGCCTTTATTATGTGTAGCTGATTCTCTCATGATATTCCCAGTTTGGGCATTGGTAAGAGAAAAACACCATTTCAGAACCTCAAACCTGAAACAAATTGTCAGAGAATTTATTTGACTCCAAAGGAATTTTTTTTTGCTTAGTAGCCTTGTTAAGTGCATCAGAGGGACACAGGAGAGCAGAGAGAAGGTCGCATGCTTCAAATCGCACATATTAAAGCAAGGTGACAGGGTGAAACAAAAGACAGAAACGGCACAAAGGCAGGGGAAAGCAGAATGGTCACCACTGCACACAGGAGGGCTTGAAGGTAGGCGGTTCTCTGCTAAACCAACCTGCAGGTATCCCCCGATGTGGACACAGGGGAGAGAGGGGGGAATTTTTCTGAGAGGGGGGAAGGACAGTCAAGGTCACTGTCCTTCTCAACTGAACAAAGCGGTGCCCGCTGCTCTTTTGTTTTCAATTTCACTGAGGTGCTGTCCTCAAAGACGTCATCATCTCCCATATCATCAGAGCAGAAGTCCGTGCTTTCCACCAGCACGCTGGAGGATTTCTCAGCTTGGAAGTGACTGGAATAGCTCTCCAGTTCGTGGAACTTATGCAGGCTGCTGGTGCTGGAGGTGTGGGAGAAGGAAAAAAGGTAACGCAACAGTTTCTTGCTCCTTGAGGTGTCATGGTCCACTTTGTCCTCCAGCAAGGGGATATGTACAGCACTGTTGTTCTCTGCTTCTCCTGATGCGCTCGAGTAGTTGGAAAGGGAAGGGATGTAGGAGTGCTTAGAATTGCTATAAGAAAGAGGCTTGAGATTCAGCAGTTTCCTCTCTTTAAGATGAAATTTGTTAATCCTTAAACACTGCTCTTGAGTTGGGGTCAATTTGCCTTCTGAGCGTGTTCGCTCCACATAGTCAAAGCACTCGCTGGTGCTCTGCGCCTTTTGGTCCACGTCATTGAGGGACTTGGAGAATTTCAGAGCACAGGTGGGCTTTGCATTCTTAGCAGACCTGAGTGCCTGTCCCCGATCCTGCCCACGGGAATTTCTCTTTGCTGCATGTAATGTGTCCTGACAGACAACTGTCACAGTGACCCCTTGTGTCAGAGGGCTCTGGCAGTGAGGATTTTTCAAGACAACAGCAGACTGCACTGGACTGTGATGACAACACTCAGAAAACACTGCACTGGAACTGCATGCAGAACAGTGGAATAAAAGCACAGAAAGTAAAAAACAATTACATAAGAGAACACATATAATTAAAAGTGAAGAAATGAGAATTACAGCTAGTGTGGGAATGGCAAACATAGCGGGGGCCAAACAGTCAGTGGGATTCAACGAAGCAGTGTTAGACAGCAGTTGAGTCAAACAGATGGGATGCTTCAAAGGGGAACCCCATATTGCTTACTTCCCCATACACGTGCTTTTTCAGCTTTTTCTTATTTGAACCTTGCACAAGCCTCACTGTATCCATGCAAACAACACACTTTACCTGCAGATGTCCTGGGTGGATGGCGTAACTGAAGTTCGAGAGAAGCTATGAGGAGCTGAGACAGAGGTTGGACTTCCAGCCTGCAGTGAAATTAAAACAAACACACACACAAAAAGCAAGTCACAAGTCAGAAGAGTTTGGTATACACAGCGATCGGCTTCAGGGTTAAACACAGCATATGGAGTCAGATATCACTTTACATCAGATATTCAAGGGCTAGTTGCAAGAAAGCAGCTTTGCTGTCAAACACTAAAAAGGAAGATCACACAGCCTCATCCTTGGAAAAGTAGTAATCAGAACAGAAATGTTTTCCCTCAAGGTCAAACGCAGTCATCTCTGGAGCGGAACCTGCCAGCTGTCAAACATTGCACAGAACAATAGCTCAGGAAATGAGCAATGCTACAGTAATTAGAATAATTAGATGGAGGTGTGTGTATAGACTAGTGGGAATTTAGCTACCACATAAGAGCTAATCCTTCCACTTATAATGATGACAAGAGATTAGAGGCTTGGGTTGCTTTTTTTCACAAGACAGAGCCATCAGTAATTCAGTAACTCAGACACTATTTGGGGACTTATTTGCCGTACTAGCATATGCACATGAGCACCATCTGCCAAACCAAACCACTCCCTGAAGTACTCTTTGTACTTTGCGAGGAGGCCTTTCATCTTGCTCTTGCTCTGACAGGGTCTTCCACCTACTTGGAGAAGAGGTGTGGCAGCAGTCACATTCCTAAGATCCAACAAGAGCACAGTGAGAAATAGAGTAACTGAAGAATTCAGAATTCAGCTAAACTAACTCAAAAAAATAAAGCTAGGCTTTTGGCATATTTAACACTTAATAGACAAGCCTCTAAAATCAAAATGGTAAGAACAATCATTGTCTCAGAGTTGGGGCTCAATGGGCTATTATTACAGGCGTTTTCTACCACTATATTCTGCGGGTCACTAACAGAAACTTCTTGACCCTTCCTAGAGGTTTTGGCGAGAAGACCTGTGTCGACAACCTCGTAACAGAGAATCTTTAAACCTGGTTTTCCCATGTTCCACAGCTGCTGGATAGGCTGTGCCGCTGTCGTGGTTTTAGGCTGATTCAGCAACTAAAACTCACACAGTCTCTCCTTCTCCAGTAAAGTAGAGAGGAGAGAAAAAAACCAAAGGGACTGAGGGTTGAGACAAGAACAGAGGGAGCACCCACCAACCATGGTCCTGGGCAAAACAGACAGGGCTTTCTCAAAGCAAAACAGCTTATTAATGATTACTTAGAAGGACAAAGGGAAACAAAAACCGATTACTCGAGAGGACAGAAAGAAACAAAACCAGATCTTAAAACCGACACCTTCCCCCCCCCCTTTCCTTTTCCTCCCGGCTCTACCTCCTCCCCCCAGCAGCACAGGGGGCAGGGACTGGGGGAGTGCAGGTCAGTTCATTCCGTGCTGTTACTGCTGCTTCTTTCTTAAAGGAGAAGGAGTCCTTACACCCTTTTCCCCTGCTCCAATGGATCCCCTACCCATGAGGAAAAATCCACGAACTTCTCCAGCGTGAGTCCAGCCCACTGGAAACAATCCTTCCCCACAGATTGCTCCGGTGTGGGCTTTACCACAGTCTCGGGGACTTAGGGAGCTGTAGCCACTCGCTCCGGCGTGGGTCGTCACACAGACTCCAGATGCCCCTCTGCCTTGTCGTGCACCCCAACACGACCATCCTCAGGCTCAGGCATCTTCTCCCCACGGGCTGCGAGTGGGTCTCTGCTCCACCGAGGCCGTCCTGGTTGCAGGGGGGCCGCCTGCTATCTCACCATCAGCCGCAGGGGAAACTCGGCTCCGGCACACCTCCTCCCGCTCCATCCTCACTGACCTGCTGTCGATGCGGCTGTTTCTCTCAGACCTCAGTCCTCTCCAGGTGAACTCAGCCCAGTGGGCACCCTGGGAGTGGGGTGCCCCCGAGTTCCCCAGCTGGCTCCGCAGCCGCCATTCTCCGTGGGCGGCGCCGGCCTGATGCAGGCAGCTGCCCGGCCGGGAGCCAGGGAGCGGGGGCAGTGCCCTCCTCCCTTCTCTGCTCGATCCTGGGCGAAGCACCTTTTCCGGTTCCTTTGTCCTGACTTAAATAGGGCAATTCGCAGAGGTGCCCTATTGGCTCAACCCTGAGGGGGATGGCAGTCTGATCTGGTGGCCAGAACTAAGCCTAACCCGGTTCCAAAACCGGGGAGGTCGCAGGGAGCAAAATCCCTCTCCTGCCACCAGAACCACCCCCCCCTCCACATCAAACCATGACAGCCGCTCACCCACCGCTGCAAAACGCTGCTTGAGTTTCAAAATTCAAACAAAGGTTTACAGCTCTTTTGATCTGCAAAGCAAAGCCTGAAACCCAGGAAGGAACAATGCAATCGGCAGTACCACACAAGTGTCAACACCACGCTGGGCTGCATGAAGACCAGCAGAGCCAGCACAGACTTCGGCCAGGCAAGTGCACAATGCCAGGCTAGGAGAGACCTCAGGTCACAAAAGGCGTGTTCCCATGGAAGCACGCTGTGTCCACCCCTGTGTTTCAGCTTGAGATGCCAAAGGTTGTGCAGCCATCACTGCTTCGATGGTCTCTGGTCATGGTGCAACACACACACACACACTGTATCCATCTCAGGTCTCTTCGATTCTATACTTAATTTATTAAAAACCCCTATGGTATATTTAAACAAGGCCGTTGCAGGCTTTTACACTCTCATAGCAAATGCAAGGATCCTTATCACACAATATACTCTTCTTTCTTTCTGAGAGAAGTTGGGTATACTAGGACACACATGCTGCTTTATAGATACAATCATCATCTTCCATGTTACGGGATTCATCTGTTAAGGTTTTGTTTCTTTAGCCAATAGCACTAAAAAGAGTGATGTGTCTGGCCTCATCCTGGGATGTCTCAGGTGCATCGAGCCTGAAAAAACAAGTATCCATTTACAGCTGGGTCTGCAAGAGTTGAGGACAAGACTCAAAACACACACCTCTTGATCCGCAGCAAAACACTGTCTCTTACTTCCCATCCTAGCCAGCTGGGTATGCGCATAGAATAAAAACCAAGCGAATAACCTTGGGCCAGAAAGCAAACTGAACTATGTTATGACTGTTGCAAAACAAATTAAAGATCAATTATTGGCTTTCTCCTGGAAACTATGGTTCTTTACATTTTACAGCACTTGCACATGCTAGTGATATAGAATGCTGATCATATGATGAGGTGAATTCAGGTATTACTTGGAAATTTGTTCTCTATTTGATGTTTAACCTCTCCTAAAAGCAGGTAAATCTCTAATTTCAAATTCTATCCTTTAAAAAGAGTTTGTGCAGTAATTACTTTTTTTTTTAAAGAAAGACTGACAAGTTAGTGAAAGACCTGACACACTATAATCTGCTGCCACAATTATGCCAATGAAAATTAATAAGACTTAAGGAATGAATTATTTAAAAAGACATATTTGGCAATCTTCTAAAAACAAAATATTGAACCAGTGAAACAGTACGTTGCATTCTGCCATGGAAACAGAGCCTCATATTGTTGGAACTGAAGTCACAAATCAATTAATATATCTGTCTCAGGTTTTATGTTATGAGCAAATCACAGAAGTTAACCTGCTTAGAATGAATCCAATCTCTCCACTCCTTCACTTTAGCAATGAAGCTTTCAAAAAAAAAGACAGCGGTATATATGATGTGACAGTCTAATAGCAGATGACTAGATTCAATGATCCAAAATTTCCCTTCCAAATCCTTGTTACTTGTTTCTTGATCCAATTAGCTGGTACTAAGTGTCAAAGTCTGGCCACTTGGGAAATCAAAAGGCTGGGACAAGCAAGAAATTGTGGAATTTCATTCACGTTTCAAGCTCACTGTTCTGTTTCTAGATGCCAGCAATGTTCAGGACAGCTTGCAAAAAACCCCACATCTCAAGCACATTTCCTTTTCCTCCTATCAAAGGAGGTAATTTGCTTCATCTTCATACATAATGCAAACACAACCAAAATACGAACAGAAGTTAATACATTTGGAAAGGCACCACAAAGTGGAACAACAAAACACTGGAGGAAGTTATGCCCCACCCTCGATCTAAGCTAACATAAGCTGTGGCTTCCACCAAAATCCACGGTTCAATGAGCCTCCAGTCTCTCAGTCTGTCCTCCTTTCCTCCCGTGCTTTTTGCTAATGAAACTATTTACGCAGCTGCACTGCAAATCAGATTAGGACAGTGAGGTGAGGCAAAACTAACCACTTCTTCTACTGAGCTTGTTTAATGCTAGTCACTTCCCTAGTTTCAGCTGCCGGAGGAACTTAGAGCAATGAGCCTCTAATGGCGAGGCACAACTCACCGACAAGAGAAGAGCACAGTATAATGCAAGCTGCTGCCAACAGCCCAAGAAGTAAGTTCTGGCAGTCCCAGATGCAGAGGTGCACGCAGGTGATGCTCACCAGTTCGCACAGCTCGCCTGGGTTCACCAACGTGGATACAGCAGCTATCAGCCAGAGAGGTGCCACAGAAAAGAAGAAACGTCGGCAGCCTTGGGCCAGAACAGGGCAAAGAAGAGGTACTGTGATGGGTGAATGCAACAGAGAGGTAGACCCAGCTAGCCTGGAGCTCTGACGCTGCTCCCATGCAATGCTCAGCTCTAAAGAGGCTGGGAAAATAAGCAATCAAAGCTTCCACCACTCTGTATGACACACACCCCATCCTTAATGCCCCAGCAGCAGCCTCCCAAATAGCAGCACCTTTGGTTGAACTGGCTACTTACGATAGTGACCACAGCAGTAGGTTTTAAAGTACTCCTTGTCATTGGAAGTTTCTGCCATGCTCATTATGTGATGGGCAGCCTAAGCCTTGACAGCCTGAATTCAACCCTTCTAAAGCCAGAGTCACTTGCGGAATTTCTGTGGGCTTTCACACCCTTCGCATGGAGGAACATCACCTCCAACGAGAAGCCTTAGAGCTATGTGCTAGAGAGTTACCCCACACAGCCAGACTGGTTGCTTAAAATAGCTCAAGACTAAAGGTCAATAGTTAGTTAATTGTGTATATTGACATTCCCATCTAATGCAATTCAGAGAGGTCACGGTGTGGCCTTCTGCACTGGCGTTCAGATCATCACAGTGACTCTGAAGGCAGCAATCCCTGGAAGTCTACAGCTCTCTGGAAGGTTGCCATCAGGAAGATATATTACATATATTTTTATATACGAGTGTTTGTGCATGCATATATATATATATGTACATAACTTGTTCTCATTCTGCTCCCACTCCATGAACAGTGTGATCTGCTGGTGAAAGAACTCAGTCTTTTCTGATTACCCACTTGTGATTACATGCTGCACACCAAAACCCAAAAAGCCCACCCTGCCTCAGAAAATAAAGTCATCTTTGAAGCGAGCCATAGTGAACTTGTCAATGGCTTGAGTATATTCCAAGATAACCTGTTTTATTTGAGATGGCACTTCTGGGTATAGTTGCTGTCGTCTCACTCTGGACTGCACTTCAGTACTAGCAACTGTATCTCATTTTAAAGAACAGGGTCTGTCACATTCTAAAAACTTTATTCAATTATTCATTGAAGGTAAAAAGTTAGAAGCAACTTAACTCCAGAAGAATTCCTCTGCTGATCTGAAGTCTGAAGGAAGCAAAGAAAGGTTCTCCCCCACATTTGCAAACTACATCATTTCTAGGTGCCACATGAATAAGACCAATACTGTGGCCCTACTATTTGTGCTACAAAACCACGTAGAAGTCTCAGGTAAGGACCTGGAACTAACATACTAAGCCCTATACACGTTTAATAATGGACTACATCTTCCCTTTGGGCAGACAAAGAGTCAGAGAAAAGCAGCACAATTTTAAGCCTTTTACTCTGGAGGAACTGCAGCACAAGGAGCTTCAGACAAATACAAATTCAGCAAGAGCAACAAGCCAAACACTCCACAACCCAAATTTCAAACTGGCATCTTAATTACAGGTTTGCCTTTATTTTACGCTGTGATGAACCCATTTCAAAACTATGAATTTCTCCTGGGCTAAATAAAAATAAAAAGGGAACAATAAACATCCTAAAAGATAGCTGCACCTGCTGTCAAAAAAACTGATGCTAAAAGATGCCTCAAGTGCCACTAGGAGGCAGTTTCTGTCTGCCTCCCTTCCCCGGAAGAAGAACAACAGGAGCACAGTGGTCTTCTCCACTGAGCCAGCTCCAACCACCACCAGTCTCTATGGGGATTAAAGAGACACAGCTAACCATAGTAGGTGTTGGCTAAGTGGTAACATCTCCCACCACTGCCCCAGAGTTGTCCTGTCCCAAGCAAAACCAGTGATTGAGGCCCCACTACCTTTAATCCCACCCTCAAGCTATCCTCCTGCACTGTGATGCTTTTTCAGCACTGAGATCACAGTGCTGCGACCTGCAATGGGCCACGGGGAGCCTTGTTTGAATGAGATTCATCTGTCCTGGTATTAACACATCAGAATGACAAATGTGGCAGGAGCACATGGGAAAGACAGAATCAGTGGGACGGTTATCACACTCTGTGTTTTAGAAGAACTCATTGCTGAAGATCTATTTTCTCTCTCACACAGATCCTATTTAAACACGTATTAAGGCAAGGCTGCTGCTAGACATGGACACAGCAGGCACTTATCTTGCATAGTACATTTCCAGAGGCAGTGAAAGTCCCAGGTTCTGCTCCCTCCTTAGTTTACACCACAGAAACCAAGACCAACCACTCCATACCTGTTCCTCTAGCAGGATCTAGGTGCAGACAGTGCTCTAGGAAGAAAACAACAGTGATGGAGGCCTTGTGAAAAAAGGCACCAAGTGCCACTGCAAGGCACTCCATAGCTAGCCTGACTAGTCTTCACATAGGGAAAGGACACCTATTGAAGAGACCGAGGGAACCTGACTGTTTGTGCCACCCCTGCCCCATTCACCTCCCCTCGCTTTGACAGGGACAGCCCCAGCCCTATCTCACCCACAGTGGCAAAATTCTGTTCTGCCTGCTCTGCTGAGACGTCCTAAGTCTGGGCTGAAGGCAGGCAGGGAGGTCTCGATTAAACTCAAGGGACACATCCACCATTTGTCTGGAGCCACTGCAGAACAAATATAATTGTTTGGCTCCAGTCATCCACCGGGATGCAACATATTTGTGTTTTTACGCTTTCAGCACGCACTGTATTCCACGTATGTTAGCTGAAGTCTCTCGCTAAAGTGCACTGCAGCTGTGAAGTCTCCAATGCTCATCTGTGGAACAGACATGGTCATTTCACTGCACACATGCCAAAGGAGGCCTCCAGCTGAACTAGCACACCCAGGCAGCAGTGCAACGAGACCAACCAGTCCCGCCAAGTGGACTAACCTGACACTTGAGATAGCCAGAACAGGCCACCTATGAAAAGGCTGGATGTTGTGAAGGGCAGAGAGCCCTGATGACCGGTTGTTTTCAACCTCTTTAGCTTTTGCTAAACACCAACATGGCAGGATCAAACATCAGTAACTTCTAGTCTTTTCCATTAAATTCTCCCTACCAGACTTGTGCTATTTTGACTTCCAGCACATATTAAAATCAACCATCTTCGGCTGTGATAAGACGCATTATTAGAATGTAGAGTGGTTAAAAAAACTGGGGGGAGGGGTAGAAGATGTGGGAAAGAGGCATTCAAAATTTTCAGGATAATCAACTCTACCATATGATTTTGGCAACAATTCAATACAATCAGCAGTCAGTTGCTGGAAGAACTTTGTTCCATTCTTCATATAAGGTATATGAGTATGATTAAAATTATCTCAGGAAACCAGGTGCTAAGCTGAAGGCAGTTTCCCCTCATTCTTCATAAAGAAATCTAAAGGAGGATACTGGCAGGAACTTCCTCTAGAGATACCAGAGCTGAAGGCACTACAGAAAGGAGACTAGCTATCCTTTCAAAATCTCCCCAAGCGTAATTCAACCTGTCTATAGCACAGGATTAAGGTTGACTAAACCCAGTAACAAGTACACAGGTTCTGCCGGGAGAAAAAGAAGAAGAAATACAGCTCTTTGACTTTAAAATCTTCTTCAAAATACCTGGAATGGACGGAGTGAACAAAAGAGGAAAAGAAACTCCTGCAGGTTTCTCCTTCAGAGAGGGCCCTCATACTTATATCAAGTAAGAATCCAGCCCCAGGAGAGGGGATTTATCACAGCACAGTGAGACTATTGCGCTCCTTACGAACTTGACCGCATTGTGCACCAGCATGCGATTACTTGCTCTTGTGGGTGGGGAAAAGAGTATACCTTAATCTTCACACTATACAATTTTTCCTGTCTTTTCCTTTCTCCAATAGCTCAGTAGAAGGATTTTTTTCCTATTATTTTAAGAAACTTCTCTTTCCCTACTCCCGAGCTCATGTACCTGAACAGAACACCTCCGAGCAGTACTTCTTTTCAGCAAGCCTCGGTCATCTGATAGGTTACACGATAGCTAAGCTCTGTGATTGAAAAACCTGGACTGCTTTTTACGCACAAATGCTCACTGAATCCATCAAAGCTTCAGGCAACAGCGGACGTGTGTATTCATATGCTTTTCTAAATCTGTTCCAAGCTGATGAACAGCCTAAATGGATTTTAAATTTCATAGCAAGCTTAGGCTACCACTTTGCGTCTGCACTGGCTGCCATTCAGCCCAAGAATAATTTAATACTTCACAGTGTGCTTCTGCTCAAAAGATAAAACTGTACAGGCCTTCAGAAAAGACAAAACATTTACATTTATTAAGGAGTGCACTTTTGATTCCTTTGCTGTGATCTTCAAAGCTTATCCCTTAGAGGGCCACGAAAATAAGACTATAAAGTGCTTCCCCACTATGCTAAAATCAGCCCTCCAGAGTAATCAGATGACAGGAACAGCACACAGATGACCTGAAGATATTTCCGTACGTCACATCATCAGTTTCAGGATATATCAGACATTTTAAAGCTAAACAGTATCACTAATTTGAGGATAATTGTTTACAGACTAGCTTTGTTAGTGACTTCGTTTAATCTGCTTGTAAGAACGATTCCTTTATCTAAGAGCAGAGGGCATGAACTACCACCACTGTGGAAAACCCTTTTTTAGCTGCTCTCAGTAACTGGCAGCATTTTAGAATCAATTTCATTTATATTTAGAGGACGAAGCTTCTATAAAGCTTAATTATTTCTCTATGTGGCTTGTAAGATGAAGGCACTTACCAGTGAACTGTGGCTTCTTGGCGAAAATGCTCCCTTAGGGTAAACAGTTGAGATGTAGATCTGGGCTGTAATACGCCTGTGCCAATCAGTATCACTGTGCTGAAACAGGGCAAGTTGGGAATCGGGCCGTGTCCAAGTCTCACGACTAAATCAATTCAACCTGCCTTCAACACTATTTTTTTTCTTCAAATTTCAAAACAAACATAGAAAAGATTCCAGAAATTCAAATGTTTCATGTGGACTGGACTTAAAGGGAGTATTTGAAACACACACACCAAAAAAGCAAAGAAGGACCTGGAGGAATGCCACATCCCCCAGCGTGCAACAGACTGCACAAAACCTAATGGCACATATGAAGATCCTCCCACATCTTATTCCCTACTCCTTTTTCTGTTGCTTCTGGCCTCTGTCGCTAGCCAAGTATTCAGGTGACTGTTTTTTCTTGGCCTGGCCACATGTACCAGCATCTCTTCAGCCTCTCCTAGCATCTGCTTCTTGGAGAACTGCCTTTTTGCCTCTTCCTCCCACGGGATGGCTCCACCTGGCCCCAACGCTTGGGGTCTATGTTCTAAGAAGTCCTGCTACCTCTACCAGCTGATCTAATTTTCAGTGGCACCATCTGTCTGCCTCCCTCCTTGATCACTGTTAGTCCTAGGGGACTGCCTTCCTTGGTCACACCGAGTAACACAGCATCATCTCTCGGCTAGCGGCTGAGTTCTGACTCAATCCTTTCCACTCATGTTGCACTGTGCAACTGAGAGCAGTGGAAAGGTACACAGTAATAATCGCAGCAAGTTCATAATGACGTATCAGCACCAGAAAGGCTTTGAATCAAGCATCAGTGCCAAGCATTTGTAGCAGATTTGCTACATCGCTACCCTGTATGCTAGATTTGGGTGGAAAAATAATAGTTGAAACAGTAATCTGCAGGAAGTGTAATCATTACTTCTGTACACTCCCCACCCCCTCCCCAACATATCTGGAAATGCAGCATATAATTGATCAAACTCAACTTTGGATAAATAGCTCCTCTTAAACTGGTGTTGTATTAACAAGCTCTGAGGATTTCGGAAAGGGTTATACGGGCAGCTAAGTATTTCCATGCTTTCTCCTTTATATATATTCAACTTGCCTTATTGGCCAGGTTGTTACACTATTCTGAACAAAAATAAAAGGCACTCTCATATTAAATCTCAGAACTAATGGAAAATTTTCCATGTACTTAAGCTTTCATGCAGCATCCCACTACTATAATCTTTCTTGTTTTGTCCTACGAATTGCTTGCAACAGCCCATCAACCTGTAGAATGCAAAATAAATTGTTGCAGCTTAGCACTAAATTGCCTGGATGTGCAAGGCAGCATTCAGATGTATGAAACAAATCAGGGGAATGATTTCACTAATGGGAATTCCACCTCCTGCCCCTGTTAGAAGCTATCTCCAGAGTGGAGTAGGTGCACAGAACGGATCAGACACAGAGGCGACAGAGAAGCAGTAAGAACATCGGTACTGCTGGGAAGCTCATGTTTGGAACCAAAAAGCCTCACCCGTTGAACTGACAAAGCTGATTTTTACTCCCCCTGAGAACTTTAGCTTTTGCAGTACACAGCAATCATGTTGAACGTTTCAGTGTTTCAAGATGAATGCATATATTGATGTCTCACTCGCCAGCACACCCACGGAGATCTTTGCCAGAGTGCAAGGTCCTTGCCACTGCTCTGCCATGCCACTAGTTCTCCATAAATTAAGAATGAACTGTGCAGCTTCATATGGGTACCAAACTGCTGCTGCCAAAAGGCTTTTTGTGCTGAATTTCAGACTCTTTGGGAAAAATACAATGACACTTAATGATAAAACTACCATCTCTGCTGAACAACACCTGAAAATCCAATTAAGGATCTCTAAGAAGAGAAGAGCCAGCGTAAGAAGGAAAAAGCACAGTCCCATTTTAGAAAAGCACAGATGAGAAGTTCTACTCACATGGTATTTATTTCAAAACCCTTTCTGTCAATGCACATTTTCTGATGCTGAATGCAAAACACAATCCTGCATCACTCCATGACGACACCACCTTCAGCTCTTGGTCAAAACCTTGTGCTCATTATTTAAGACACCCAGTAACCTTGTCTTTCTGCTCCAAAGTGAAACTTGTCTGTGCCCATATAAACTGTAAATTAAGTGCAGCCACTCTTTCCTCTGCTGGAGATAGGCATGAAAAGCTTCCTATATGCTGAAGTACCCAGAATAGAAAAAAGGGACTTGAGCATGTCACAGCAACAATGACTCAGTCTCTCATTAAAAGTCACTATTACCAGCAACATCAAACATGGCAAGGAAGGGTTGAGGCTTCTGCACTCCATGAAAAACACTGGTCAACCAGCACAGCCTCGCTTGCATGAAGGCTTTAAGCAGTTGTACTTGTGTAAGCAAAAACATGTCAGGCTTCCAGCTAATCAAAAATCTTTTTATTTGTAATGCAGAAGTAGGAGTAGGGTATGTATTTTAATAAGTTATCTTGGACAGAAGATACTTTTTTCCTAATGGCATAACAAAGCCACTGTGCTTTTGATGTGTCCATCGACTATACTGAAGTGTGACTACACTGAGTAGAACATCATGCTTCTCTTACAAGATCAGGGCCTGTTAGAACAAACATTTTAAAATACTTACGTAGTCATGCCCTGATAACAATGCACTTCATGGTGCTAACAAAAATTCAGTTTTGAATTGACAATAAAATAATGTTTAACCACATATTCAATACGTATTACGGGATGCAGGGCTATGCATCTTACAGAGAACATTACATCAGATAGCTTACGGTATAAAAGAATATACTTGAGTGGTATTTTTGGAGCGATTTTCACCCAAGATAAAAATCTCAGGCATCTGTCATTTATCTTGCTCCTACCAAGCTACGGAGACTGACAGTGTGAAAGAGAAAACTTACTGTAGCTTCCATTTCATTTGACCTGTAAAGAGAGTCCAAAAAACGCCAGAGTTCTAATGTTTCAGGAGTGACTATCAATGACAAACAGGCATAACAAGCATTTTCTACTGGTCACATTGTCAGTTTGTGAAAGAAATCTCAGTATCCCCAAGCTTCTCAAAGACCAAGTTATATAGAGGAACATACCTTTGAGATGTTACTAGAACGGCTCACGGAATGGCCCAAAGCCTTCTCATTCTGAAAGGAAAAACAGGATGACTGTAGCGACAAACCACAGTTATGAGGATATTTTAAAGTCAGTATTAGAAACCAGACTCCACAGAGAAAGTCTTACAGATGTGGCTTTTAAGGACGTTGCTTCTATTGACATCAGCCTGATTTATCACAATCACTAAATTGCTTTCTTTGCTTAACAAGATATTACCTTGCAGAAACTCACATAGGCAAGACAAGCACAAACTGAGAAATACTAGAACAATGATTTCTTCTCTGTATAAATACTGCAAAGCCCTTTCCTCAGATGGCATCTATTTTGGAAAGGATATTTCTCAGCCTTGCCTCATTTACAGCCAAAGCAAACATCCAACCACTAAAACTGAAAGCTCTTGCTTAAAGAAAAACAAAAGTATCAACAGTGATATCCAGAATGAATTGTGAATAACCACATGCATTTCATTTCAGGAGACGATGCAGAAGTACTGAGGAACAACTGCTTTACTACACAACTCAGAATTAAACTGGAAATGTCACACAAGATGGAAATGCAGAAGCTCCAATTCTCAAAACTGAAATCAATGACAAATGTATCTATTACTCACTTTTCAGTGCACAGACCCTGACTGAAAAGGATGACAATCTTATCTCCTACCAAAATAAACTATGGATTTCACCAAGATTTTTCATCCTTTAAGGGTTCCTGGTTTCTGAACATCAGTTTACAGTAAGTATAATTGGATGTAAGAGCCTACAAATTGCCCTGCGAAAGCTTTTCTGAATAAAACCCAACAAGAAGTACTTTGTTCTAAACAAACATTACAAACCTAGCAAGTCATAATGATTGGTTACAGAACAGTATCTATGTTCCTCTAAGTCTGTGAAGCTGGGATGCAAACTGGTTTGAGCACTAAACTCCCTGAAAACAGGGCAAATTTACTACTTTCTCCTATGGACTCTATGCTGGATTAGAATTTCTAGAAGTGCATCTGGGATTTTAGGAACCAAACTCTTTCACGTTATTCCTAAAGATAATTTAACCTCATAGAGACCCTTCAACAGCACCTTCTTTCAGTTCTCATTAGCACTAACTGATCAGAGATTGAGATCTGTCTGATAACAAACAGGGACATAAAAAAAACAATCAACTGCAGTAACACCAAGATTGGCTTGGATATAACACACTGGTTTCAGACCTTCTGCCTGTGGTTTGTTACAGTTCAAGGGACCTTCAACGACTGAAGCCCACGTCAAGTCAGCTGGGGTGGCTGGGCACCCAGATGCCACAATCACACTTTGAGATCCCCACTCTCCCAGATATTTCTTCCTACAACACATCCCCAGAACAACTTCAAAGCTTTGTGTTGAGAAAAGAGAAGACAAGGCAAAAACTCCCGCAAGTGCTTACAAAAGCAAGCAGTCCCTTCCTTACAACACCAGTTGCCTCCCAACATGGTCCTGGGCACTGCCTCAGCTGATGGATATAAATTGCACTTCCTCCCTTAAAAACGCCAGGAAGAAAACAAGTGTGCTGAAATCCTCTGTATGTAGGAGTTTGAGTACCTAGAAGACAGTAAAATAGTCTTTCAGAAGAAGAGAGAGGAAGCGACCAGGGAATCCCCCTCAGTTTTAAAATCAGCAAGGATCAGTTTAAGGTCTAGAATAGTTGTGGCCTAAACTACCACTGACTTGAATGCCAGATTTGCATACTGCAAGGCTGACTTATTTTTGAGATGACTACAAGCTTTTGTTACATAGATAACAGTATCCCTGGAACAGAAACAAACATGTGAAGAACCCGAAAAACATGGACATAATGGTTATGTGAAGACTAACATTGGACGGGACTACTGCCAGAACTGGTATGGCTAAGAATTGACTCCAACCATAAGGAAAGCTGATTTCATCAAAGGCAGTGTAACTATGGCAACAGGAAAAAAAAGTTCATTGAAGCTATAGAAGACAGGAGGAAGAAAAAAGGGGGCAAGGGTATGTTTTCAGGCTATGACAAAAAGAGACCAACGCAAGCTGGCAAGCACAAAGACTTGTCTTTGCACATGTGAGGGGTGGAGGGAGGCAGGCTATGCTTGGCCTTCTGGGGATGCCGGGGAGGTAAACAAAGCAAGGCTGTGTGGGACAAGGCAAAACGGTAGCGAAGAGCAGAACCAATGGCCAAGAAGTCTGCCTGAAGCAACACATAAGGCTCCACACAGGTGACAGTCTCAAATCCAGCCCTAGGTGTCAAAGACTTCTGGGTGAAATTCCTAAAGACAAAATTCAACAGCAGAGGTTTCTTCGTGTTAACACTCCCCAAATCCTGCTGTCTAGCTGAAGATGCCTGCAATGGAACATGACTGAACTTACACAGGCACTTGTGTTGAAAAGGATGTGCTAAAACTCAGTAAGCACGAACAGGCTGGAGGACAAGACCTATATTTGCATAGCATGGTAAATGATGCAGAGCAAACATACTCCTAGCTGCACCACAGAAACTAGTTGTTCTGCTCTGCTCCCAGAACTGATTTTATGTGATGGATGCCAGCAGCCTCTGAAGACAGATGCTTATATTATCTTTATTGATCTACTGTTGGAAACATACCTCTCAGAGGTTTCAATCAGTAGATGACTGCGAGCAGTTGGTTTTGTTTTGGAAAGAGTGATCATTTTTAAACAAAAAAGCGGTCTTGAAAAACACTCCCTTAAGGGTTATGGAGCACATGCACACATATATTTAAGTACTGGTGATATTTCTAAAAGACTCGTAGACACCTGTGTGCTCTTTCATGTCTCAGTTGCTTTACTACATAAAGCTGGTCTATCCACAAAGTCAACAGGAAATTTACTAGTGCCTTAGCCCACTTTGACCAAAACCTGTACTCTAATGGGCTACTTACACCAACTAGCAGGAGAAGCGCCAACTCAGTCCTACTTTCAAGGAGTGACAACTGACCCAATAGCCATTACCAGATCCAACACAGACTTGCAAATATGCACACATTTTCCAGTCTGGTTGTCCCGTCAACTACCAAGCAGCCCCATCACCTAGATGAAATTGCTTCAGCCCTTGAACACCAACTGACCCTGTCTTAGCCTGTCTTCTAATCAGGGACATTTTTTGAAACAGCTGCTTGAAGTTTCACAGTTTACATACATGCAGACTTTAAATAAACAACCAAGTTTTGCTGTGCAACAATTTCGAGTTCACTATGACCACTCAAGTAGCACCCCTGCTGAAGGAATGTACAGTGCTTTCTTTCCAGTTTCTGCAAAGGACCAAAAAAAAATTATTATTATTTTTTTAAATCATTAAACAGCAACACAAACACCTCTAAGTAATGAAGTTCATGAAGTCTAGCTGCGCTGTTTAATTCCCTTTTGCAAATAAAATAATAAACATCTATCCTTCAGGAAAAAGCACTGTGGAAACCACTAAATAGAGCCAGGGCTTGCTGGTGTTTCCCATGCTGCGATACATTAAGGATGCCGTATGTTTTCATATGTTTTCAAAATCATCCTACTCAACTAGAACCACCTGGCAGGCACTTTAAAAAAAAAAAAAACAACAAACTAGATAGAAAAACAATTACGAGTGCAACTTGCAACTTCTCCTGAGCCATTCAGTGCCAGCTGCTGCTCTGAGGTCCCTATTGGAGCCCGGCTCTTGAGAAACAAAGAGGAAGGCAGAAACAGGGAAATGACTGAAAAACATAACAACTGCTACCCGTTCCTACAGTGACATGCTTCTCTAAATTTTGGATGCACTTGCTTGCAATTGTCTGAATCTCCCTCCCAACTTTCTTTTCTTTTTCTATCTTCCCCTTGAATTTGCTCCCTACTGTAAGTGACAGAGCTGCCTCCTTCCTTCGGTAGTTGCTTCGGTTCACAGCTGCTTTTCTGCAGGCCTCTTCATCTTGCCTTCTCCACCTTGCTGGCTCATTTTCCCTTCTGCCATCATTCTTTGGTTACTCCTCCATGTCAGCTCTCCCTTCTCAGTTGAGAGATCTAGAAGCCAACATCTCCCTCCCATCCTCCCATTTACCTCAGTCATCCATATTCAGCACTTCAAGTTATTTTGCCCTTGCTTCCCTACCATAACATATCCATTTTCCACTAAGCCCAATGGCTGTGCAACTTACACAGGCAAACCCAGAAACCTTGTGAACCTCAAAACACCAGTTCGTATCACCTGAGCCAGAAGGAGGGTCCCCACCCACTGATAACAATTCAGGCAGCCGTAACAGCTCCTGTGCACTTAGAATAACAATGTGTCATGCTGACCTTTCTCCAAACTCAGCTGAGGACTTAACGCAAGCCTCACCCTGAAGAAATACAACCTGGATAACCTTGCCAGGATGGAAAGAGAAAAGTATCTTAGTAAAATGTTTGGAATTTTGTGTTTCTAACATTTTGGGTTTCGGTCATTAAGGTAAGTAAATAGAAAACAACAGAGGAAGCAGTCTCATCGCTTGTGTAGCCTTCTTCTGGCTACATCCCTGACTACACACCTACGTTCAGTCCTAAGTATGGCTAATACCAAACCTGTCTTTATCTCTGCTCGTAGACCTGGAGAAGAAACTGCAAGCCAGATCCCAATGGTTGAGCAAGGTGATTTTTGTTCTTTTTCACTCTGGGAAAGGAGCGCAGAAGGCACCAGAGGAAGGTCCTCCTTCCTCCTCAAGCCCCCACCGGCTACATGCGAACCGAGCACGTGCCTGCTTTCTGAAATCTTAATTCTTTAACTCCCCAGTGACCTGATGGGGCACTATATTCCGCATCTTGCAATACGGCTTTTATGTTATATTATCTTACATGATAAAATGGGTTAAGATCCTCATCTAATGGTAACAGTTCTCCAACTAAAATCTCAGTAATGAAGAGCAGAGCCCTTAATTTTGGTGATGTTCTTACTGCAGTGCCCCAGCTGCAGATCCCTACAAGTCAAGTGCTAATGCCTAAGCCCAATAGAGACACAGTGAAACAAACCAGTTCAGACTGGCTAGGGCACTGCCTACTTGTGGTATTCTACCTGGAATCTGAAAGCCATTTTAATCTCATTTTGTGCATTACAATCGCGTTTTACAATGACGGTTTAAGCACAAGATCAATATCTAGTAAAATCATAGAATCATAGAATGGCATAGGCTGGAAGGGACCTCAGAGATCATCTAATCCAACCTCGCTGTCATGGGCAGAGACGCCTCTCAACTAGATCAGGCTACTCAAGGCTCTGTCCAACCTGGAACATCTGCAGGGAGGGGGCATCCACAACTTCTCTGGGCAATTTGTTCCAAAGTCTTACCACCCTCGTACTGAAGAATTTCTTCCTAAGATCTAATCTAAATCTGTTCTCCTTCAACTTAAACCCATTTCCCCTTGTCCTATCAGTGGACACTCTTGTAAAAAGTCCCTCTCCAGCCTTCCTGTAGGTTCCCTTCAGGTATTGGAAGGCAGCTATTAGGTTCCCCCAAACTCTTCTCTTTTCAAGGCTGAACAATCCCAGCTCCCGCAACCTGTCCTCGTAGCAGAGGTGCTCCAGCCCCTGGATCATCTTTGTGGCCCTCCTCTGAACACGCTCCAACAAATCTACGTCTCTCTTATGGTGGGGACACCAGAACTGGACACAGTATTCGAGGTGGGGTCTCACAAGAGCAGAGTAGAGGGGGAGAATCACCTCTCTTGACCTGCTGACCACACTTCTCTTGATACATCCCAGGATGCAGTTGGCCTTCTGGGCTGCATGAGCGCACTGCCGGCTCATGTTGAGCTTCTCATCTATAAACACCCCCAAATCCTTCTCTTCAGGGCTACTCTCAACCCACTCTGTGCCCAGTTTGTATTTGTGCCTAGGATTGGCCCGACCCAGGTGAAGGACCTTGCATTTTGACTTGTTGAAGCTCATGCAGTTTGCACTGGCCCAATTCTCAAGCCTATCAAGATCCCTCTGGATGACATCTCTTTCCTCAAGTGAGTCCATGGCACCACACAAC
Source organism: Tauraco erythrolophus (assembly GCF_009769465.1). NCBI lineage: Eukaryota > Metazoa > Chordata > Aves > Musophagiformes > Musophagidae > Tauraco > Tauraco erythrolophus. Next base: position 21,703,771 of record NC_141473.1, on the reverse strand, counting down.
TTGGTGTCATCGGCACACTTACTGAGGGTACACTCAGTGCCGTCATCCATGTCACTGACAAAGACAGTTCACTTACAAAATCACTTACAGTTATCAACAATCAGCGGCACAGGCACCATTTCAACAAAGTCTTTTGGGAAATGGTTGTTTTCCTTAATAAAAAACTTTGCAGAAGAGAATTAATAGGTAATAATTGCTCCCATTCATACAGCAATTCTTATTCTTAGATCTTATTCTTATTCTTACGAGAATTACAGAATGGGACACAGAATGGCGTTGCTTGAAACGGTAACGTGCTGAGCAGCTGAGTGACCCTTGCAGGGCAAAACAGAAAGTCAGAAGTGAAACTCAGTTCTTCCATCAAGTCCCATGACCAGAGCATGAACACGCAGCTGTTCTACAAACATGCAGCCATACACACCCAGGTACTGTTCCAGATTTCATAACTGTCAGATTTCCTAACAAACTCTTCACAGAATTTATGTAAATCTTGCACTGCAACCCTACACCTGAACAGTAGAAATAAAAAAGAACATACGCTTTTAGTTTGGGGAGAGGAGTGGTTGTTGACAGTACTGGTATGTGCACTTAATTGTCTGATGTGGATAGAATGAAAGGAAAGAACTGGGAGAAGGCTTTGTGAATTATTTTCTTCATATGTCAAAACCAATAATTGTAACATTACGAAAGCTTTGTCAGCACTAGATCTCGTGACTGACAGAACCCAACATTTAATTACTTCAGCAGGAAATGGTATTTTGCATCATACCAACTGAATATGGCCTTTCTTTGGCAGTCCCCCGGTCATCATAGAAGAGAAAATATAAAGCCAGTGCTTGGCAAACTTCTTAAACCTTGCTCATTTCAAATTTTTGTCCATAAAACACGACAAAATATCATCAAGGTTAGTCAATGATTTTTGTATGTAGCTAGAAGAGTAATGAAAGGAAGAATAATAGCATCTAATCAAAGAACAGTAAGGGCATCTATGCCTCGCACCTCTGCTCTTGTGCAGTTATTTACCCCTGGACATTGTAAAGCAAGCGGGGTAATGGAAATCACACCACCTAGTTTCTTTTTGGCCTTTCTGGAGACCCAGCATAAATACTGTAAAAGGAATCCAAACAATCTGCCCCATCAATCTAGTCCAGTATCTTCTGTTCTTGGATGATTTCACTTGATTCTCTAGGACCAGCAATTCATGAATGAGTACAGATATACAGAAACACAATAGGAGATTTCAGATCTTCCATCACAGTGGAAAAGCTATAGCAAGTTCACTGTGGATTACTCACAGCTCACTAACTTGCTCATTCATGTTCACATCAAGCCACTTCACATAGTGGGAGACAAACGCACAAAAACAACCTGAAGGCAAAAAACAAGGCTGGAAGTAAAATGTAGGGGAATAACAAGCTTTATTCCAGGTGCTCCCGGTGCTGAACTTACAACTGTGCCTAAGAACATCAGCAACAAAAATAAAATCACAAGATTATATGGCTTTAACAGAAAAGAAAGACCAATGAAAGGAAAGACAGACTGAACAGCTTTAACAGCAGAGTTCAAGGAATTCAAAGAACAGGTTGCTTGGGGGTTTGGAGAGGGGAGTCAAGGAAGCTAAGAGATCACAAACAAGAAATATAAATGAGAGGAAATTCAAAGAATAAGGCAAACACAGCAGAATGTAGAAGTTAAGTAAGAATCTCTTGCCTACTTCTGCACTACAGTGTGGTCAGAAGGACAATGCACTCCATCTCCAGTCTGCCTTGTGAATACCTCTTAGAGCTTGCATGGATGGGCCCAATACTATCCAAACCTGACAGACACGCAGGTCCCTACATGTTCCAGATATGGTCCACTCATGCATAACTCCTTACTCATTGTGTATTGCTGTGTGCTTAGTCTTGCCAGTTCTGTCTTAGGAGTATGTAGGATACAATGCTTGGATCCATTCTTGAGTCCAGCCATACACTGGACATTCTCTTCAAAAAGGCCCTTTTCTCCATGGCTTTGTTCACCAGACTTTTTTTTCAACATACCACTCTTCTGTTTTTTGCATTGCTTTATTTTACTTTCAAAGGCTCTACACAAAGTGCATCTGATTATGGATAACCCGCATCTCCAGCTGCCTCTTCAAAATGGAGATCAGATCTCCAGCTTCCCTCTTTAAAATTGTTTGAGTTAGAAGATGACATAAAAGCCCTCCTCCTGCTGAGGTGAGGCTGCCTCACCCGGAAGAGCAAATTTTAATTTCTGCACAAGACCATCAGTCTGGTTCACTTCACTAAAATTACTTTCATTTGTACACTTACTGTATTCACTTGCCACGTGTCCAACTTCTAACAAAGAAAGTATACTGTAAAGTTTGGCATCCAACATGTTTTATGGATGTTCCTATCTTGCTGTTGACGGACAACCTGCCTAAAATGGATGCATGCCTCTGATGCCACACGTAAAAATGAATCCTTCCCTCAGGGAACAAATTATATGAACTACAAAAGACATGATCCAAAAATATACACCTTTCTTGACAGTGGAAGCAGTCTGCATTAAGCTTACCTGTGTGACAAAGAAAATGACGTTTCAAACAATTTCATGTATTTAACAGCAGAAAGAGGGATGCAAACACTGAGGAAGCCAGCAATTATACACAGACTAAAAGCAATAACATTCTATCTTTTGTGAAGTAATTGCATTTAATGCAATTTCTGGAATTCTCATGGTGCACTACAGATGTCAACATGCCAAAGCAATTGACTATTTTAAAGATTCACACATTAAAAAACCCTCTAGGCAATTGGTAGTTTGGAATTTCTCAAGCTGCCAACAGACATAGGAAGTCTGCAGCCTAGAAGCACTCTCCACAGAGCGGGCCTTTCTCGGTATCTACATGGCTTTGCAGGTTCAGTGGCCTGCTGCAGGACCAGGCTGTGTGCCAGCACCCACTCCTCGGGCAGCGTGGCAGGCGGCCATGCAGTCTGTATGTTTCGTGCAACTTGGATCTATTCACACGTGCCTGGATCACTGCCTCTGCTCAGCTAAGAAGGTCCACAAAGCCTCTCTCATTTCCAACTCATATGATACCATCGAAGTATACTGTTAAAACAGGGAATCACGGAATCCTTTCTTAGCCAAGGTTAAAGAGACCTCCTGTATCTAAGAGCAGATTCAGAACAATACTAGAAAACTGGATACTTCCCAAAGCAAACTCAGTACTTCAAGTTGTTTCTATTTTGTTCAAGAATCTTCTCTTCTTTTCCTCCCTTTCCATCTTCAGATATTAAGATTGTTTATTAACCTTTTTCTAACTGCATGGACCATAATGGGCAAACAATATTCCCTATAGCAACTAGAGAAACCACTTCCCAAATCATGCTGGGGAAGCGCTCAGGACATTTCTGGTAACATTTAACATGATATGGCCAAAAGCACATGACAAAAAGGATCTTGAAGGAACACTTGTAGATATCAGAACTCTTTAGTAATACCCACTTGTTACAGACCAGCTTGGTTTTGCCTGAAATTTTATCTTTCTGTTTTTATCAGTGTGATTTGCAAAATATTCGGACCTATAGCATTTCAAACTCAGAGTCAAATGATCTCACAAATTTAGGTAAATGAGGAACTGGGCTCTACAGAGCCCATTAAAGTTACTTGTCAAACACTGGTTAAAGTGAGATCCTTGTAAGAATCTAACTTGTGATGTTCTGCAGAGCTTTAAACATATGACATTTCTTACAACAACTGTTTGTAAGATCAGAGAATATACAAATAATATGTAAGAAAAACACCACATTCAATCATCCTTACAAACAAATGAAAACTAGTTGAGGAAAACACTGCTCTGGGAGAAAAGATGATTCACAACTAAGAGAAAACGTATATTCTTCATTTAAAGCGTAGAGCATTTAAACTGCAGAACAAGAATCTTTTAAAGCATAAATCTCCTAATAATAATAAAAAAAAAAAATATATTAAGGGACAGATCAGAGTTCCTGACTCATTATGCAGGAAATTCAGGGGTCAACTGACTATTTAGATCAAGTCATTTTAAGAATACATGTGTGAAGGCACACACTTACATAACTTTTTCAGGTTAAAACTTAATTAAAAAACCTACAGAAAGTGCACACACGCACACAACCCACTATCCTCTCTTTCCCCGAAACACAAGCCCTGATACCAGAAACAAAGGCAAGAAAACTCTCTAGGTATAGTGGGCTACTTCAGCCAGTAACCCAAGAGTATTTTATACCGTTTTGTCAGGGAAGTGCAGTTGGTCCTGCATGGGGCTTCACCTGATGCTTCGGGATGCAGCCAAGCAGTGCATGTCCAGAGAAGGCTACATGGGACCACACAGAAGATCAGTATTGGGGACACCATCATTCCTGAGCACCTACTAGTGCTATCAGCATTCTACAGTTTGGTATTGTGAACATTTAAAGTCCTCATAATATTAGAGTACCAGTGGATGACAAGAACCTGGGAAGGCAGTGCTTTGAAACATCTAGCTACATCCCCAGCCTGCTATGCCATCCCTGACCACCTCCTCCCACAGCACAGCACAGTCCAGCCAGGACATTTTTTGAAGGTGCATATTTCAAGGCTTTGTGCAAAATTCAGACCTAAAGAAGCCAATGTACGTCCCCTTTCACAGGTCTGTTTCAGGACGATTACGTTTGCTCGCAGCCCTGTGTGATGAACAGTAACTCAAGATGGCCATTTCTCACTAACAAAGCAATTCTATGATTCACACAGTGCTAAAAGCTGCAAAAGCCTCTTCTCTTAAACCCAGAGAATTTAACAAACTATAAACGTACTTCTTCTTTAGCCTAAAAATCTGTAGTCATTAACTTCATTTCCACATTCGGGGTGCTGCACTTGAAATATCAACATATTCAGTAACGTTAAAGGAACTGAGGGCGCAGGTTCCCAAGAGTCATAGATAAACAAGTTTTAGAAACCAGCAACAAGGGTGTGCCAAGAAATACTGCATTCTTCAGTCACAAGCAGATACTCTGGCACTCTCTCACTCAGAGGGTGTTTAGGACCTGTTACTCATAGGAGAAAATCCTGCTCCTCTGGTTACCTTCCCACTATATAGCGGGAACAGGAGAAGTATAGCACCATATATCACAGATATTCAAGGGAAGAAAAATGAAAATGCAGGAAAAGTAAAGGACAGGAGCAGAACTTTAATGTGCTCCATTAGTTTTTCCTGTATATCACTCATTAAGTGAGTCCCTGATAAAGGAGCAAGATAGGAATTCAGCATCTGCAAGTCAGTTAACACCACCTAAATCCATGTCTAAAAGCTGTTGTTATCCAGTTTACCAATATTGATCATTGGCTTATGTGTACATTATGTCTGTCACAATAGCTTATGCCCACAAATGAAAATCAATTATAGAAATCTTTTTGGTGGAAGACAAGTCCTCAGAAGATTTAGATTCTCTACATTTTTGATACTTTTCCTACTCTCGGAGAAGATAAGCACAACACAGGAGGCCAACAGGATGAAAACAAAATCCTACAGATTTGTGTTTGTTTAGGAAGGTAATTTCAACTTTTTTATTTAAAGAAGTCATTGAAGAAAAAGAGATGGTATGGCCATATAGAATAAGGGGAAAGTCTTCCACAAAGGCACCAGGAAGTGGTGACTTAGTGACTCAGGTCAGTTATTGCAGGCTAAGACACATACACCTGCATGAATTATTTCCTGGAGGAGGCAATAAGCCAGCACTCCATGTGGACACAGTGGTACCACCAAAACCAACAAGAAATGCCTGTGGTGTCAGGAAGACTCAGACTGAGCCGCTATCAATATCCTGATCTGAAAAAAAGTATTTCAGTAACCGCAGCTGATAGTAGGCACACTTCAGCAGATCAGGACCTAAAGTAATTTTAAAAATACTGGCTTGCCTTAAAGCATGAGATGCAGAGAAGAAGAAATTGCAATAAGAGCTAGCTAGAAAAGCATGTGTTTGCCTTTGCATATGGAAATCTACGTTTGCTTCACATTTAGCAGGAAGAAGCAGGAGCATTTCTAAAAGAATCTCCCTAACACTGAAGCCAATGGAGCTGCATTGGCTAAACAAAGCAGGGATGAGCTCAGGGATCCAGTACAGTAGGACAGTACACCTGAAGGCCAACAAACAGTAAAAGAAAAAAAAAAAAAAAAAAAAAAAAGAAAAAGGTTTGTTTTTTGAGCAGGTGGTGTGAATACAGAGCACTGTGAATACAGTGAATACCTCTAACTACCACTCCTGGTCAGGGCAGCTGTAGCTGAAAAAGGGACATTCTGCATCAACAGTCTCATTTCTCATCACTGTAATCCTAAAATCATCAGATTACAGTAGAAGACTGTCTGAGGCAATCAGATGTGTGACTAACAAAACCTACCAACTGAAGAGAAGCCTTCCGGAAAAGCACTGCTCTTCATCCAGTTGGGAAAGTTTGGCGCAGTGACTGTCTAATAAGGAGGGTTGAGGCTTTCGTATGTCTAAATGAGCTGAATGCCAGTAGCTGTGTAAGAACTAAATTTACCACCACAGTCCCAGGAACGCCTGCATTTTCTGCTAAAATAAAATCTCTGGGCCATTAGTCTACTGGAATAGAAGCTTTTCCACTTAACTGAAGACATTCACTCATTCTCTTTCCGCGTCTCTCATGCTCCAGTTCCAGTAAAATCCTGCTTGTTTTCAGAGTTTTTTATGGAAACACATCAGTTCAAAAGTACCGATATTACACGAGAAGTATTAAACAATTCACTTCACTGGGTTCCTCTGCCTCTTGCATTTGTTCCTATGAAACAGGAAGGGACTGCAGCTCTCAGTGCTGGCTGACCTACTGGGGACTGTACTGCATTCCTGCACAGGCGCTGACATAGCATTTTCTAAAGTTTATTTCCCAAGGGGAAAGGGTTATAAATAAGTCTCATATTTACAGCAAACCTCCTACCCTTCATTCCCTAGAGCTTTGAGTGCGGGTGGTTTTTTGTCACAGGAAATTGCATGAAAGTTTTCAGAAAAAGCGTATTGGCTTATACCAATTTGGTTTTGTCAAACTGCCTTTAACTTGACCCTCACCAAAGCTAGATTTTAAAAATTCAGTTTCAATCTTTTCTATGGTCACAGCCCTACACATTCATTATCTACAGAAACATACAGCTGTTTTAGAAGATAATAGATAGATAGAAGATAACAGATTTTATTAAAATACAGTTTGTATTTTTCAAAAACCCACAAAGAACTGCTAAATGATTAAAGGCATTTCTGTATACCTTCTGAAAATACAGTCAGATCTGTAGGGAGGCTGTTTTCTCTTGGGCTCTATGCTTGGAATTGAGTGAGAAGCTGAAGCAATAAACAGGGGCTTCCCCACAGGCTCTAGAATCCAGCAGAGAGGATTCACTTAAGAGGTAGGATCCTCAGATTGTCAGCTTCTATGCCCAGGGCATCACATTGACAAAATGTTTGCTGACCCCATTACAACAAGGTTTTGATCCAGAACTGGAACTTCCCAGTCCATACCTCCCCCTGCAACATCTATTTCTGATTCCTCTTAGTTTTGAAAATAGAAAAGATAAAATTATCCCTAAATGTAAGTACTATCCTTCCAGTTTGAAATGACTACTGAAGTATTTTCCAGGAGGTAAAAGAATAAGTAACTGCTGCTTTGGAAATCCATTTTTCTTAAAAGCCAAACCCCAGGCAAGCAATATTGCCTATCTGGACATTACAAAATGTCAAAATTCTCCCTGAGATTTTGGTTTTAAAGGGAAATTTCAGAAGGGATCTAATGATAAAAAGAAATATCAGATAATGTGCTGGCATTGTCTGAAAGATGAAATAGATGATTTGGCCAGATAAGCACTCTGGGGAAAGGTGGCAGTGCAAGGGGAACGATTAGATGCTGCTGAGCTGCATCTTGCAGGGCAGGCCGTGGAACTGATGAAACAGTAGCATGGGATAAGAACCACCTGCAAGAACAACTGGATTGGCTTTGAAATACAGACTCGAAAGCATAAGACTCAAACCAGAACATCCTGGTCCACATTCAGACTCCTCCATATTGGAGATTCCCAATTTTGGGCTTCCACACAGACATTACGAAAGGTGAGCAAGACTGACACAAATTTGCAAGGACAAGCTAAGGGTTAGAGATGGTTTACATCCTGTCATCTGCATTTTAACGCTTTGCTTCCCTGTCACCATTCCATACATAAGTCCTTTGCTTTGAGGAAGTTACAAATGTGTCACTGTGTTTTTCACAGGCATCCCGGACAAAATTCATTGATGGGATTACATAAATTATAAGACCTGAGGCTGGTAAGCAGGGATGCCTGGAACAAAACAAGCATCACAAACAATGGGAACCAACTCAGAGGAAGATGCAGGAAGGACTGGTACTTGGAATGGAAAGGGTAACTACTTAAAAACTAATCCAAAGTTACAGTTCACCTTGTAGCTATGACAGCTATCTATTAATCTAACAGGTTAATTTTTAATAATCCTCAAAATAGGGAGATGGGGACATTTAAATATTGGATCTGGAAAAAGTCTGTGGCTCCTTGGACATGCTCCCTGTAGGCTCTAAATAAGCTTCCCTTGCAAACTCTTGTTCAATATGTGGAAGGGAAGAAAACATTTCCTCTCTATTGAAATGCAGCTGGACAAAACTCTTCCAGTCACTTAAAACTCAAAGCTCTAGAAACTTAGAACAGTGAAATAGGCAATCTTATCCTGCAGCTAAGAACAAAGTAGCACAGCAGAGAGGTAAATTACAGAAGTAAGAGTTCAAAGGGACAAGTGGTCAATTTTCTACACACTCACGCAGAAAAACAAATAATTTTCTTGTAAGGTTTCTTAATAACATCTGCTGCTAGTACCCTGGAGGACAGAATGGATGACATCAAAAAGAGGATGTAAAATTGGAAGAACCTGTCTTAATACAAACATGCATTTAGTTAAGACCCAAATTGTCACTGAAAATAAGGCTGTATCACAGGGCTCAAATTTTAACACACCATGAACGTGCTTCTTTTACAGCATCTTTCCTCCAAAACAGTATTCCCTCTCCAAAGGGAAATACTACGGTTGTTCAGTGCTGAACAGCACTAGGAAGCAGCTCAAAATAAGAGTTCAACGAGATGGTATATAAAATAAACTGTAAGTGGGACATGATGAGGCCAATTTGCAATTTAGAGCCTCTTGCAAAACACACTCCTGGAGTTTGACGTCAGTATCCTAAAGTAGGCAAATGTGGCGGACGCTTGGCAGAGGAGAAACACAAGGCACAGAGAAATTATACCACCCTGTGTGAAATTCACCCCTACTTGTCCTACTCTTACACGCGGTGCTGCTCAGTGTCACAGCGAGCAGCCGTGTTCCATTACAGGCACATGGCTCGATAGCACATGTGGTTCACACAGGATGAGTTTCACATGCAGTGAAACTGGGCCAAAGCAAGGAGACCATGATCGAGATCTCTCCTTTCCATTCTTCTCAGTAGCAGAATATCAATCTCCAAGCTGGATCTGGTCAGAGCATTGATTTTCACATGGAGTCTCAGACTTTGAGATCTGCCTAAAGAGCCGCCTCCCGGAGCCCACCACCTGGTAAAGCATTAACTACACCTTAGTAAGTGCTTCCTCCGAGTCAGAAGAACAGTCTCATTCACCTCATCAACTGTCCTCCTTGAAACTTTTCTATTTCATTTGTAAATATGATCTCAAATTATCCTTGCACCTCCCTGGCTATACAATGGCCTTTAAATCTCAAAGCATGGTGGTCCATGAGAATGCAGAAGGTGCTCCACAATGCCCTCATTCCCGTGCACAGAAGCAAGCAAACTGAGGGGTAATATAAACAATAAATTAATGTTCAAAGATGCCTAATTTTTTTTTGTTGGTTACAGGTGAGGCACCCCAGCATTAGGAATCTGCAGGCTTTTCCAAAAAAGTTAGGATTTGGGATCTTGGGATTCAAGATTAAGAAACACTACTTTGGACAATATTTGTGTGGGGACTCTTCATCTAGGTACTTTGACATTTAAATTTTTCCAACCTTTGGCACATGCAAAAACCCTGGTGCCCATGCTCCCAAGCACACGAGCATAAGAAGCTCAACATGAGCCAGCAATGTGTGCTTGCAGCCCAGAAAGCCAATCGTATCCTGGGCTGCATCCAAAGAAGCGTGGCCAGCAGGTCGAGGGAGGTGATTCTGCCCCTCTACTCTGTGCTCATGAGTCCCCAACACAAGAAGGACATGGAGCTGCTGGAGTGGGTCCAGAGGAGGGCCACGAAGATGATCCGAGAGCTGGAACACCTCTGCTACGAAGACAGGCTGAGAGAGTTGGGGCTGTTCAGCCTGGAGAAGAGAAGGCTCTGGGGTGATCTTATAGCAGCTTTCCAGTACTTAAAGGGGGCCTACAGGAAAGCTGGAGAGGGACTTTTTACAAGGGCATGTAGTGATAGGACAAGGGGCAATGGATTTAAACTGAAAGAGGGCAGATTTAGATTAGATATAAGGAAGAAATTCTTCACTCAGAGGGTGGTGAGACACTGGAACAGGTTGCCCAGAGAACTTGTAGATGCCCCATCCCTGGAAGTGTTCAAGGCCAGGCTGGATGAGGCTTTGGGCAACCTGGTGTAGTGGAGGTTGTCCCTGCCCATGGCAGGGGGGTTGGAACTAGATGAGGAACTTTGAGGTCCCTTCCAACCCTAACCATTCTATGATTCCATGATTCTATAACTGGAGCATAGCAGTGGAACTGAAGTAAGAGGATTACATTTCAGGAGGGACATGTTTTGGTGCAAGACTAGAAGCTTAAAGGGATTAAAAGATAGGAGCTGCTTCCCAGAGTGACAGGGTGAAAACCAGCAAAGCCCACACATAAACACTGCCTATAAGTAAGCATTGCTTTGTATCCTGCGGCAGCAGAGAGGTACAGTGAGCAGAACAGCAAATGAATCAGTGACCACATCAACTGCATCTTCAGCCACCTTCACTGTCCCCAGCACCAACGTAACTCACGTCATACCTGCAATTGCTGTCTCCTTGTGCCTTTTATCACCCTTGTTTCTCCTTAGCTGCTGCTCTTCCCACATGAACCAGCCACTTCTGTCTTTCTGCTGTTGTCTATATTGTCTTTCCCTGTATCATTCCCTGTCACCACTGGAAAACAATGTGGAAATACTTTTTAGTTCAAATGCAAGAAAACGATGTTGAGATGCTATGTAAAGGAGAGTGACTTCCATACCAAGAAACTAGAATGGATAGAAATACAGCTGTCTTCATAAGATCTAATCCTGGGTACAAAGGGGAACTCCTGTAAGCTTTAGAAAAAAGAACTGCAATCATTTTTAAATCCAGGAGGATTTTATTTTTCTGCTAGCTAACACTTCTCAAAGGTGGAGCATTAGATTGGCTTCCAGTTAAATATGCCCTTCTAACAAATACTTACAGAAGCAGTTGTTTTATTCCCTGAGAGATATGGAGTTAAACTCACCAACAAGAGTTGCAAATGCTGGAGGGCCTAGCATGACTAGAACATCCTATCCAGATGTAATTTAGAAATCAGAAAACTGTGCCAAATTCAACTGATGCTTTTGAGACAAGAGAATTCAGAAGCAGGGCTGTGTGGTGCTAAACATAACACATGGCAAAGGCTACAATTGCTTCAGAAAGCTTTCAAACGAATACAAGAAAATTTAAGGAGAACTACAGCACCTGACAAGAGACACTAAAAGGGATGGGTACTAGTGTATTGAGTAAAAGCTGCCAGGTGTATTTATGTCAAATGCATTAAAATACACACACATTATACATTAAAAAAAAAATCCAATGCTACAAACTACATTTTGATTTCATTTACTAGAAAGAATCTGCACTAGACAGAGGCGAATCCCAAGGGCTACAGTAAACTAAGCCAAAGAATCCCTCTCAAAAGAGAAGTCCTGCAAGCGTCATCTGGATTTTAATGACAAGCTAGTTGATTTCAGTTTTACCAGACAGCATCAAAGTAAAAGAGCAAAAGTTAGGATGACCACTGAGACACAGCTTGGGAACCAGGAGGTTCACAATCTGTTGTCAGACCTTTATGGCCTTGGATACTAAACCTTCCCAAAGCTCAGCTGTGCCAAAGAATGGGGCAGAATACTCAGAGATCACCTCTGAAAAGCACTGATAGATGAACCTGGTTCATATCTATAAATAGTAAAGAAGAGGACAACTTGCAAAAATACTTGCATTACATTAAGCATACTTAAATTCTCTTCCCACTGCTGTTCAGGAGCTCATGTCTCCTCTTTGTTAAACAAACTCACACTTCTTGATATTGCATTTACTCTGTTTTAATTTCAAATATATCTGCGTTCAACTTTCTTTCAGTGAAAAGCACGTTAACGTCTTTCCTGGAGTGAGACATGTGAGAAGGCTTCTACTTGTGCTTCCACAAATCAAAAACAGCTGCTAGATGGCATGGCATGGGATAAGTGAAAACTCTTTTAAATAAAAAGCAGAAGAGCAAAAGGGGAAAGGAGAATAAAGCAAGTAATAAGCAATCTAACCTGTAATATAACTGAGGAGGAGGAAAAAAAAAAAAGAAACCATTCTCCTCTTCTTCCCCCAGTGTTGGTTGTTTTTTTTTTAAAGGCAAGATGACTCTTAAATTTCTTTGTCGAATTTGGGATGAGAAATATTGGACTTCTTATGAGACAGTGTGCAGAAACCATTAATGATTTGAAGGATCAACAAAAAGTGGACTGAAGGGTCTGCTTCGCATGCTTCCTTGTGGGCTAGAGAATATCTAATGTCAAAAGAGAACGAAGAATTCCTTTTCCAACTGTATCCACCCAAGGAACGTTCTTGTTCCTGTTGTACCTTGCCTACTTTCAAGATAATGGGCTGCAGAAACAAGACTGTTAACACCAATTCTATGGCTGTTGCATCTCAGAAATCCTTTGACAAAAAAACTTCAGCTCCCACCACTAAGTCTCTTCCAGTTTTCATCTGTCATAATATTATAGTGAGTGTGTAGAACACAGAGTTTCTTAATTAAAAGCCATTAACACGTCTTTAAAAAAAAATAAGAGACGAAAATTCTCCTTTGGGTCAGATTATCACCGCTTTTACCTAGCTTGATTTTTCTATGGCATTATATGAATTTGGCCTTTGTTCTATTTGTTGTTTGTTTGTTTGTTTTTTTAAATGCTACCTTTGTTTTATTTTTCGAATTATCACATACACTGCTTTATGCTTGTTCCAGCCAGGACAGCTAGTGACATTGTATGATGGATAACCTGGGGATAGTCTCAATCTTACTCCTAAAAGGGCTTTGTCCCAGTGTAGCTGAGAAAGAAAGTAATGGTTTATGGAAAACAATTCAACTTGTAATAAGCTAGAATTCTCATTATCTGTAATATATGCAACACCAGTGCTTACGATTTAGTAGAAGGACCGATGTTCCCCTTACCTTTAAACCATGTTGTGTAGGTTAAGGCTACCTTAACTTAAGAATTGGCTTGGTCCTGGAACCACTTTTCAACTCTCCCTTACATTTAACATAGCATTTTTTGACAGAAAACGCCCAATGCATAATTAAGAGGGTTATAATTTGTTTAAATGTCACAGGTATGCACTCTTACCCTTACAGCTATAAGAAACAACTGATAAATGTCTTTTAATTGTGAAAATGCTTCTCCAGTTGAAATACACAGGCAGCCTGAAACAGCTGCTCAAGTGGGGGCAAGCCATTCAGCTAAAACGCTGATGTGGCAACGATGGACTACAATAACAATAACTCCTCACCAAAGTTCACTACTTTAAGGCTGATGAAAAACAATGGGGACAGTCATAAACCATTGCCCCTTTGAAATCAGCAGCTCCCAAGCCTTCCCATACACAGAGCCGTTTCACGGATGTTGACTGCAGGTAGGCTCATCGTTTCATAATTTAAGAGTTTCTATCCAACTGTAATAACTAAAACAGATTACAGGACAGTCGACCACTAAGTCAACTCCTACTCTGATCCTTGATTGTAACCTGGGAAATAGGAAGCCAACAGAAGCCAGGAGACTAATTTGACTTGAAAAAAGGGATATTTTTAGGGAGAACAGCGCATAGTCAGTGCTCTCACGAAGACCAGAGCGGGTGCAGGGCCACACGATGGGAGAGGGAAGTATTAAAAAGAAATTTTAGCAGAAGTGTAGATCCTGAATAAAGCAGACAGAGAAAACACAGGGATTATTACTCTAACCACGACGGCCAGCCTGGATTTGAAAGCAGATCTGGTGCCTCAAATAGCCTAAGGTATTACATCTGGTTCTTCAAATTAATCTGACCGCTTTGAGACAGACAAATACTTCCTTGGGGAAGAGCATTGTTACATTTCAGAGTCCTAATGTTAACCACTGACTGTTAATAGAGATAAAACAAGCACCCCAATGACTCATAAAACACATTTGCCATTAGAGAGCAAGAGGGAAACTGATGACAAGACAAAATTAGCCATTAACAGAAACCAGATGGAATGGCAAAAACTATTCAAAGGAAACTATTAACTTAATATCAAGAGAAAGAAATAACAGTATGTAGTAACCACAGACTTCTCAATATGGAGACCAACCAACCACTGAGGTCAACATAAGGGAGCTTAAACTGGCTGGTTTTGAGATTGCTTTCTGTTACGCTAGGCTAAGCTGGGAACTTGGTGTTTAAATTAGAAAGAAACAAAAAAAAAATCCTCAAACGAGAAACACAAAGCCCCATGTTGACAGCAGCCCAGCTGCCCAACAGAAGGTACAGAAACCAGGCCCTGCAAAGAACATTTTAAAGACATTTCTTCCTCGTCCCAACACTCTCCTGCTACCTCAGTGCCACCTTCTCTTTTGAACTGCCAATTTCTATCACTTCACATTCACTTTCACTGAAAAAAAAAAAAAAAAAAAAGGTGAAAGATGCACACGTTTCCACAGTCCACACTAGGACCCAGTATAAGGTTTCTCTAGGAATTTGCCAATTCAAGTCACCAAATTGCCACTAAAGCACTACTGGTTCTAGTACTCAGAAGCCAGACTGTTCCCCACCTTTTAAACAACTACAATTCACTTTTGTCAACCTCTGATACACAAAAACCCATGACTTAAGTTTCAAAACACAAAATCAGGTTAAAATTCATAAAACAAGTGCACAGATCCCCAATCACAGAGGCTGAGTACACATGATAAAAGTCAGCAACACTGCCTAGGAACTGCAAGAGACAGGAAAAAAAATCTTAAAAACACGTTTCAAGCATTAGTTTAAAAAAAAATAAAAAATAAAAGGAATGTTTATCTTGATAACCTTTCTTTCAGTTATATGCGAGACAGATGCCTGGGTATAGTGCTTCAACGCTCAATCCAGAGATCATAAAATTACCATTTTTTTTAACATAATCATCTCATTATTTCAGTACCACTGTTTAGATTTTGCTTTTGAAAGTGTTACATCTCAGGAAGAAGCAAAAGTATGTGGGTTTTTTTGGCTGGGAGGTGGGGATGGTGGTTTGAGGGTTTTTTTGTTGTCTTTTTTTCTTTACTGGGACTGAAATTCAGGGGTTTTTCTTCCACCAAATGAGGCTCCCACTCACAGAAGCAAGGCTGTCTGAGGTTATCACCTAGTCAATACGCTGAAGTCATTCTGTCCTTTGCCACAAGGCAAAATGGAAAAACAAGAGATGAGATAAAGGGTGGGATAATGTATGTAGTCTTCCAGCCCTGAACTGCTTAATTGAAGAAACGGAAAAATCACCCTCTCGCAATGCTCTTCTACGTTACCTCACCCTCCCTGAGACAATAAGCTCTTTGGAGCACATCCTATGTCTTTAGGCACTTCTGGACAGCTTTACAGTAGCCTTCTGGTGTCTGCAGATAACAAAAAATAAGAGAACTTGGAAGAAACAGCATCTATGGATATGCTCTGTCCAGCCATATGATGAAAGGCTTGAGTTAGGCCCTTCTGATTTCCTCGTAGCTAGACTCTCAAAGAAAGCACATTAATTTAATTAATTCAAATGAATGAAAAATTATTCACTACCAAGCAGCAGACAAAGTTCAGGGCAAGGGTATTTTAACTCATTTCAAGAAGGGCAGCTCCCAGTCAGACTTTACAGACCCTGTGAAGCCAGACTGGGAGAAACAACGGCTACCCCCCTTCAAACCCATTGTGAAACTGCTCTTGTGAGAAGCTAAATCACTTCAATGGCAGCAAAAGGTGACATGAACCTCACAGGTTTCATTCCTAGGAGAGGCAGAGGAACTTTACAACACAGGTCTTCAGAGAGCTACTTTTCTTCAGCCAGTCTGACTCGTTAAATCCTAGTTTCTAATGCTAGCAAAGGCATTGATTGCTTGGCTGTTCTTGATCATCTCAGTTTAAGCCATGTAAGGTTCCTATGCACCTGTAAAAACCACCAAGCAAATATATTTAGCAACACTAGTTATTTTGGTGAGCTTGAAATCAAGGTAATAAAGTAGCACCACAAAAGTTGGTAATCATGGTCTCTGTCATTCATCCAAGTATAGCAGACAGATGAGAAAGGAATACTGCTAACAAAGGAATGTATGGATTTCAAGGCACATTACAAAAGAGTATTTTGACCAAATGCGACCATAAGAAACAAATGCGTAGCTTTAGCAACAAGTTCAAAGAATCTATAAGCAAAACCAACATACCTAGAAGTAGTAATGTTTAACAAAAATTAAATCCCAATATCAAAAACACATCAAGAAGAGACATGAAAGGGAAGGAGAACAAGCCACAAAGAGACATCAAAAAGGAGAGGAGGTGGGAAGAACAGCATAATCTGAAATTCTCTCTGTTCTTTACAGATTTATGATTGTTAAAGATCCAGACAGAAAACATTTCTATTTTTTCCTTTCCTTTCCCTTTCTTTTTTATCTTTTTGTCTTGCTTTTGTCAGTAACGTAATAGTAACTCAGCAAAGTTTAGCTCTGTTCTGTAGCTCTGACTGAATCATCTATTGACAATTGCCTATTTTTGCCCTTCTCCAAATGCTCTTCTAAGATTGTCATGCAGTGGTAGGGTTTCCCCATTGAGGCTGACACATTTCTATTGTAGCTGGCAGGACTCTTGCTCTTCCAAAACCTTTATAGTGCTTTCACATGCCTCACAGTGAAGGAGTCTATGTGGCATGTGAAGCATTATTAACAAATACAGAAGGTATGGCTTGGTAGCTGTAACACTTGTGGCCACGCTGCACATGACAGAAGAGACAATTCTCTGTCAAACCACTTTTACCGTAAAAGCTTTAGAAATTTGCATCATCTTCTAAAAAGTTACTACCAGACACTTACTGAAAACCATAGGGGCACGTTTGTCTCTATAAAGAAGAAAAGTGTGGCCAGACAGTAGTATAGGTGAGTAATTCTCAGGAAGAGATGACAAATTATGTTAATCAGAATCACCAATGCTAGTTAAGGCCAGGCTGCCTTTAACAAGTGCAGTTAAAATCCACTGACATCACTCTGAAATCAACACATCAAAGCTTTGAGAATTACAGTATTCACATATAGTTATTTAACAGGAAGCTTAAACAAGGGCCAATCTGGAGACAAGCCCCTTCCCTGCGTTTCCAGGTACTCCCAATACCTCTGCTGAAAGAGAATTCAGGCCTCAGAAGGAAACAGCCCAACGCCAGTTCTAGTGAAGGAAGTGGTCAAGGATACATCACTGATTTTTGAGTCAGGGAGATATGTGTTCACAGTTTCTTTGTTGTTTTTGTGTGCTCCTTGGGCAAGCCACTTCAATTTATACTTCAGTTACTTAGGAGTAAAACTTTTTATTGCCATGCATGCTCACTTTTCTAGACCGAAAATTTGCAGAAATGAAAGGTGGTCTTTTCCTACATATCTACAATACCTAATACCTAGTAAACCAGGATATAACACGAGAAGCTTCAGTGCCACCATCACACGCCACCAAAAAATACTGCTTGAAGAGTGAACGTACCTGTTCTCAAAAGCGACTTTAGGGGAAGCCTTGCTATAAACACCACAGAGACTCTAAGTATCACCAAAAACTGGAAGTGGAGCAGGCAAGGACCATATTAAGAGCTGAGCTTCACTGCAAGAAGTCTAAAGGAATGTCTGGAAGTGTTAAAACACAGAAGGCAAAAAAATACTTCCATATTTAATCAATAGTAGTAACAATTACCTCACCATGACTGATGCCACAGATTTAACTTTTAGAAAGAAGCATACTATGACAGCTCTACAGTGACACCTCAACGAAACCAATCTTACTTTAGGAAGGAAATGCACTCATACAGAAAAGGCAAGTTTTGCACTAAGTCAGAATCTCTCCCAAGCCTGCATCCTTGACTCCTCTTATTAACCTCTCACTCTCCAATATACTTAAAGACTGTGTAACTCTCCTCCTGAGATGGTTTGTCAAGCAAATGTTTTGGGGACAGCAGGGCAGGGAAGCTACTTCATTTTCAACTAGAAGTTGAATTTTCTCTTGAGATCTGTACATACAAAGCCCAGGTCATATTAATTTCACAGCTATTTGACAAATCAAGCCGTACTTCTATTTGCAATCCCATACAAAACCAAACCAAACCAAACAATATTACTATTTGATTGAATTCATATTACAAATCAGATGCCAAACATTTTGTGACTGAACTTTCACTAAAGACGTTGCAAAGAGGAAATTAATTTCGAATGGAGTTTTAAAAAAAAATAAATAGCTCTGGCTATGTTCATTTTCCTTTGAATTCTTCTATCTTCAGCATGGGAGACTAAACAAGAAAACTTCAACACTCTTATTACTTAAACTCATCTTTGAACCAGGTCTGAGAAAAGCTAGTAGTCTGAGATAAAAGGGGGAAAAAAAAATGTAAAGGAAGTTGTGATACATGAAGTTATCAAAAATTTAGCACAATCATATTTGGTAAATAAGCTGGGAGATTTTCTGTTCTGTTTGTTTGAAGACAAGTGAACTAAGTTTAAAATAATTGCCAGATACAATTTTAGTTTTTAAGTAAAGACTTGATTGCTGCATCTTTCTGCACATGGATGATTGGTCAAAAAGGTATTTCTAAAATCAATAGTATTTGTGAACATCTGGTTTTGAATCCTAAATTCTATTATAAAAGTAGCCTGCCCTCAAAGTTAAGGATTAATGGAATAGTTTAATTAATCACCATGGAGCATCACCTCTTGCTTAAAAGTGCTTTAGTAACAGGAGACTGGAAGGCAAGTTCTGTAACACTAGTTTCTAGCAAAGGCCCCAGGAGCTATTCCAGAAACTACAGAGCAAGAAAGTCAACCTCCACACCGGGCAGGATTAGTGAAGCAATCCCTAGCACTGGTGAATAAATCCTACATGTTGCAGCTTTTGTAAAGGAAAGTTATTTCACAAATGAAACAGTTCAGGATTTTCTTCCCTTGACAGCATCAATAATCACATAGACTCTAAGATATTTGGGAATGGGATTTTGTCAAATTCCTTCTGCAATCCAGGTAGTATAGGCTGACTAGTTCTGTGTTTTCTAAGCTACCATAGACAGAAGGAAAGGCTATGACGTGCTAAATATCTGAGTAAAGGTTAGGAGAAGAGGGTTGGGTTTTTTTAAATAAAATCAGTTTTCGCAGTAGAAGGAAGTCACCAGTGGAGTGTCACAGGGAGAGAGTTAACACAAAACAGCCTCAAAACCAAGGTTAACAACAAGATGGCAAAGTTTACTTCCTGTACAGCTTCCTGTCATTAGCCAAGGCAAGGTGCAGAACCACCTAATTGTACTGGCTAGTAAAATAGTAGATGACATGCAGGCTGGATAAATGTTAAGTGACAATCTGAATTTTACATATTCAAGGCTGGAGATCAGGTACTTAGGAATACAATCTTCAGGTTTTAAAAGTAATTTTACAGAAACATCAGCTCAGTGCTTGGTAGCAGACCAAAACCCACCAAGTGTTTGCAATTATTAAGGAAAGGATAGAAAACAAATCAGGAAACCACTGCCATCTTCTACAAACCCAGAAATGCCATTTTAAATACTGTGTGCAGTTCTCTTCCCACAGAAATCAAACAGGAGTTAGTAAGACTGAAAAGGGTACAAAAAGGGTAATGGGGTGACTGAATGAATGGTTTCCATGCGAGAAATGACTCAATGACTGAGGCTTTTCAACATGGAAAAGAGGTAACAATCACAATGGTCATGGAAGAAATAACTAGGAAACAATCTCCCATCCCTCCAGTAATAAGAACAGGGAACACCCAATGAAATGAGCAGTTCAGAACAAAAAAGAGACATTTTTTTGTACAATACATAGTTAATGGTGAGCCTCTGACCCAGGTGGTTGTGGATGCTCAAGTTTTATTTGGGTTCATAGAACTATTGGAGAGCTTAGTGGAACAGGAATCTATTGAAAATTATTAAATACAAATAGAGAAAAAGTCCTTAAGCTACAAATCAGTGAAAGCTGGGAGAGCTTTCTGGGGAGGCATCATTATATGGTTGATGATATGCCTACTTTTAGACATACTACAGGCCTGTTTTTACACTAGTCCCCAAACACCTCCTGTTGCACGCTGCCACTAAGTGCTTTGGTCCAATCTGGTACAGCAGTTCCCATATTCTCAATTCTAGCTGTGATCTTGACTTTGTGGACAACTTTAGTGTTCCTGCTGTTGTGAGCATTAAGGGACTGCATGGGTCTTTGAGTCAGTTCTCTGGAATAATCATCACTCATGAGATATGCATTTAGTTCTGAACGGTTCAAGAAAACATTATTTCATACTCCTGTATAGGGGATGACTCTCTCCAGAAAGTGAAAAATAGGCAAATTGGGAAAAAAAACAATGCATGACAGGAATGGAGCAAGGGTTAAAAAAAAAAAAAAGATGCCACCACCGCCTCCAATACTTGTAATGTAGAGATCCAGATGAGATAAAAATATCCTAGGACGACCCTATGAAAAGAACAGTGCTCCCCCTTGCAAAACAAAACAAAACCAAATTCCCTAAATCCTAGACTGCAATAGTTGCTGTCAGTTCCTTCCTGACTCCATTTTCTCAGTGTTTCCAAGCTGCCAGCCTTCACTAGCTTCACATTGACTCCTCCAGAAGCCCAACAAAGCACAACAGCTAAAGTGCTCCGCAAAGTTCAACACATAGATGATCTGACTTGGAGAGGTCTGCAGTACCGAACTCGCCTATCCGTGTTCATGATTTTGCATCTAAGCCCAAGGTCATAAGCATCCACATGCCAACATTTACAAACTGTGTCGAAATGTCTTTCTGTTAGCTTTTAGCTCAGATGTTGTATGAGCCTACAGTCATTGCACTTAAAGATTGTTCTATAAATGTCTCTGAAAGGCAAATGTACAACTCGGGAGCTCCAAAGCACAAAGCAAAACATCAAAACTCTGCCTCCAACCTGTTAATCTGTTGTTACTTTAACACGAACGCACAAATAAATCATACCAAACCAGAGCCGTATAGCCAAGACAGTGCATCACTGAGCCCTGTGCCTGAGACGTGCTCAGAGAGAGGCACTGTAGGTTGGCACATCTTCGCACTAAAGTGCTTTTGGATTGGGCTTGTCTGTATCAGCAGTCAAGTCCTGACTTACTTGACTTGCAGTTAATCCATGGAGATGCACGTGGTTACCTCATATCCCTCTGTTTCCACCAAATCCTACACGGGGGCACTTCCCTACTGGAAGCTTTGTATTTTTGCCTACCCTGCAGTCATTCCCAGGAGGAAGGAAAGAATGGACAACATGGTTTCGGTCCTTCCTGCTGTTTTCATGGTATTAGTGCATCCTGTGCCTTTTATGCAATGACACACAGAGGTTTAGGGGAGTGTGGTTGTGGGGAAACAGTTTCTGCCTGCCTTTTACTAACCCTTGCTTGTCACCAGTGGCCAAGACGTGCCCGTGATGAAGTAGCCAAATCCATCCTGGTGCTGAGGTTGAAGCACAAGGAGATGATGGCACTCCTTTGCCCTCCTCCACGAGACCGAGGTGCAGAGATCTCCAGCCGGGCATGCTGCACTGCCTCAAGGAGATGCAGAGAAGCCTCCCTCCTGCAGCCCCACTGCTGTTTCCCTCGCCAAACCACATCCATGGGAGGGAGCCAGACACTGTCCCTCCCCCCTGCTGGCAAAGGAGGGAGGCGGAGGGCCACCCTGCTCCAGGAAGGGGCAGTGGCAAAACCGTAAGGAAGCTGGTTGACACTGAGAAGTCTGGATGGCGTAGGGCAGGCTTCAAACCTGAACGCACAGTAATATACGCTCCAAATCAATTTTACATCATTTGTCATCACAAGCAATTTGATTGCAGTCCCACCATGGCACCAGAACACTGCCCACCATTGAGCTTTCCTGGAGACAGCCTAGTGGCAGAAGGCCATGGACTGAAATGTTCATTTTGCACTGCTGGAAAATGGATTTTCAATCTAAATTTATTCTTCAGTTATTTTTTAAAACAAAAAACCCTGCAAACACAAGCTTACATCTGTTCTCACACAGACCTATCTTTAAAATTCCTTGCCAGTGAGAAATAAAAAACCCTAAAATTTCTCCACTGCTTGACAGGTCCTACAAAGAAGCCACCATGCTTAGCCTTCCCTGATTTTTACTACTTTTCCCAAAGACATCACAGCTGCAACCATGTCATCTAAATGTTGTTAGAATACGATGCTGCCTTTATATCACAGAACTAGCTAATAACTCCTCTTCCATTCACTTCTTTAATACCAACATAAGCACCCTCTCCATTTCAGTATGTGTCATTTCTTGCTGCTGCCAAATATTGAGTATTTTAATTGTATTTCTAACTCTACTATTAGGAACCTTCATATTCCATTACAAGAAGACACTGAGATAGGAGATAAAACACTGATAACGAGTTTTATCAAGCAAGTCTCAGTCCTGCTCCCTGCAACAGTCTGAACGCTGAGTATCATGTTCTGGTCTGATTCCAGCTCTTCAGTCATCTACAGAAAAATAACCAAAAATTGGATTTGCACCCTTTTTTCCCATCATTCATTAGCTTTTTGTTGTTGTTTTTCAGTGCAAACTGTCACCTTCCTGCATCTGTAAGTAATGCCTGAAGTGCTCTGTTCAGTCCAAACGTGTCCCTCCCTCTTAGCTGACAGAGCAAATCTTTGGGACCTTTTGTAGATATTTTGATCCAGAACATTTCTCAGACTTGTAAAAGTTCCTTTCTTTATGATTTTTACTACTACTACTGTCTGAATTAAAAAAAAAAAATCGTAAACATCAGAATACAACTCCTTTACCCAGGAGTAAGATTTTATGACCTACGGCATCATAGTCCATTCAGGTCCCTCAGTCTCAGCTGCATAAGGATTTTGAGGAATTTCTTAAGCATGGGCATAAGCCTGAGCACTTTCAGATGGCATGTCAAAGATGACACTCTTATTTGGGCACAAATTGGTTTAAGCTGGAGGTGAACATAAACTCTTGAGTCCTCTTTGTGCCGATAAGACTGTAATTGCTGTTTTGTGCTACAGTGACAGTATTAAATCTTACTTGATTATTTAAAATAAAATAAAATCAGCTGAGTGCAGACAAAAATCTGAATGTGGACAGTTGAAAAAGAACACCACAGAGATACTTTTAGAAAACTTCATTTTAAACTATCAAACACATCAGCCCAGTACAGTAAACATGCAAGGGCAGAAATAACTCTTCCTTCCCTATACCCTGATGACTAGACAATTTGGACTCCAGGTGTAACTGAATAGTGAAACAGTAAAATACACTTTAATGTTAAAAAAACAAACAAACAAAAAAAAACCCCACTTTACATTTAAATCACATAATCCCAAATCTATCTCTTAATTCCACTGACTTCAATAAAGTAACTGAATGCATGGAACCTCACAAGTCTAACAAAATCAGAAAGAATCCTGTTAGCAAGCTTCCATGAAACAACCATCTTATGCATTGAAAGTTCACACAATCTATTGTAAAATAGTATTAGACTGTTACCTCTCTATCTCACGACAAATATTGAAGCATCTGCAAAATTCAAGTAGCAGATCAATTCCCGCTGTGTGTACAGCACATAAATTTCAACATACGAAGCCAAAAGGAGCTTTCTAAGTCAACATTTCAAGTTATTTAGGACTCTCAAAAGTACTGATGTGTCCCCCAGCAACCCCACTCTCAAAGCCACAGGCTGGAAACGTGTGACAACATATTATCACTCCCAATTGTTAACAAAAAGGAAAATGAAATGTCACTAAATATCATACTCTTGCGTACATGCAAACGCTATTTAGGTGATCAAGTCGTCTTGGAAGACAACATACTGGCAGGCAGCATACATTTAAGCTTCACCAAAAGCACGTGATCATTAATCTCCTCCTGGAGGATTTCAGATAAAGCTGACAATTTCTGCTTCCACCAGTAATGCTTATTTACTAAACCCTCGATTGGACTTAAAGCACTGTTTAAAAAACAAAATAACTTATCTGCACAGCAAAGCACCATTTCGTCTGAGTTGTTTAGCAGGGACTTTTGATTTTTGCACTTTCAAGTTTGGGGTTTTTAGCAGCCCACAGAAATAAATAAATAAATAAATAGAATCCCCACAAAGGGAAACAAACCCCCCAAGCTGGGAAGGCAGGCAGGCGGGACGCACACACGCAGCAGCGCAGTTAACAGCCAGAAGCAGCGTACATACTTGAGACACACAAACAACATTTGAACATTCTCGCCAAATGAGATTACATGTTTGCATTCCTCTCTTTCTCACATATGCACAAACCCACAAGTTACAGAGTAAATAATGTTCGAAGAACAGGACAAAGACCCCCTTTGTTATTGTTCCATAAGGTTTTGCAAAATCCCCTTCTTTGTCTAAAACTGAACTAATAGTGTTGCTCAAGCCCTGATGATCTAAACATACAAAGCTTGTACAGAGAAGGAATATAGATTTCTTTTAGAATAACTGATAACATTAGAAAATACAGACAAGCTTTTGAGAACAGAAGCCCCAATTTACAAGCACCTTTATTCAGAAAATGTTGGGTTTTTTTTAAAAGGTAGTAAATACTGCAGCCATTCGAACGCATGCACTCTGAAAGGACACAATTGGAGCTTAAGGCTTATCACGCCCAGCTATGTTTTAACAGATCTCTTCTGGTTACCTCCCCCCAAATAAAAGTGCTAATACCGATACAATTAAAAAGCCAGCTTACACAAAAACAACCAGAAAAAATTTCCAAAACCAGCAAGTTGTCTCTGCTTTTAATTCCTAGCACCTTCAGAAGGATGTTACTGGGAATGAAGGAAAGGTGTTTTTTTTTTTTAAAAAAAAAAGAAAAAAGGCAGCTTCACAATTAGAACTGAAGGAAGTATCACACTAAAAGGGATGGTTCATGTAGCACTCTAACGAGGAGCCTCTACAGCAGCCTCTCCTGACATCCTGCCCTAACGTACATATTCACATTGCCGGGCTTAACAGCGTCTCTACAATGAACTGTAAGCCAAGATACCTCCGCTGACAAGGCATTCTCCTACCTGAAGCTTCATTTTCCAACATGAATGCATGTGTGTATCCTCAGTGTAGCTTCCCCTGGTTGCATGACTCCTGTTATCCAGACTAAAAAGACGGAGCTGTGTAAGCAGAGCTGCTGACTGCCCTACATTTGCCTGCAGATGAAGAGAAAGAGTTGGTGCTGGACTTGCCTAGGCTTGTTTAAGCCCCCTAAATACCACACTAGTGTAGCTCAAACTAGACTAACTACTTCCTCCCGCTGATCCCAGTGAAAAGAGCTTGTGATGAATAATGCATGAGAGCTCCTATGAACGCCCAGTTCGTGCAGCAGCTGATGTTCACCTCTTCTCAAAAGCGATCCCTAGCAATTTTTGTGCTATAAAGCACAAAAATTCTCTCAATGTCCAAAGAGCAAGGAGAATGCCCCTCCCAGATCCGTTTTCTCTCCTCTACTCATTAATCAAGCCAATAGATCTCGTGATTTATTTTATTTTAAAGATAAAAATCCATGCAGCTAGAAGTCAAAGAAAGCATGACAAGCACAGAGAACCATATCTCTGGACTACACAGAGCAGTAAGTAGTAAATCTAGTTGCTTAGTACTTATTTTTTTTTTTATTTTTAAGGGTTGTTATGCAAGAGGAGCTGTATAAAGATGAACACCAAAGATAGAAAGAGAATGTGACAGACCAGAAAAATAATATAGCACAAAGAAGATGGAAAAAAAAAATGTAGCTGGCAAGTTCAGTTGACTGTTTACAGAGAAAAGAGATTGTTTAGGAGAATTTGGTGGGTGGACGAATACGAGGGATAAATTCACATGTTGCTTGAGTAATAAATTCTGCTACATCAGTACAACTTTGCAAGCTAACTACAAAAATCACTTACTTTCAGATATTCTTCTAAAGAGTGAAAAAACACAGGACTAATTTGCAAGTACAACTATTGCAATAGGCAAACGTCAATACACACCACTTGCAGAGTCTGTTCTGTTTCCCAGAATTGTTTTGCTTTGACTTCGTTGTTAGATACACAAATTATTTGGCATCTCCGTGTCAGTTATCTGCTGCAATCCAAGTGGCACTGCCATCAAACACAACTGACAAGGCTCTCGTAAGCCATTAGTTTCTTGTAAAGGAAACGTGGCTTTAATGTATCCTTTACAGTGAGAGAGCATGTGCAGCTTCCTAAATCCTGAACCATGGCTCTTCAGTTCGGGCATAACTTAACTCTCTAGGCTTCTCTGAAGTCAGATTTCTCAGGTCACATCAAAACTCAGACAGTCCCTGCTTTCTACCCCCGCCCTCAGGTGACTCAAGCACAAAATGAGAGATAAAAGGTGAAGGCAATGAGAGGGACCAAAGAGAAGGGAATATTCAATACATTAGAGTCACTTAGTGCTCAGTCGGACTGGTTACTACTCTCCAAGGACTCCTCTGTCACATCTGCTAAGGGTGATCCTCCTGCAAGGATCAAAGCTAACCTTAGGGTTCTCCAGATGACGTTATCCAGACAGTTGCAGTTATTTTCATGCTTTCCCTAGGACACTCTCTGACCCTGGAATGCTCTATGCACTCACTACATGGCAGAGAATAGGATTTCCCTTCCCTTGCACTTTTTTCAGATCAACTCCATCTTCTCACCTTCATCAGTTCCCTGTCACATTCACATTTAAACTGAGGTTTTCAGATGACTGCACCCCATTCAAAAATTGGTTTTACCACAAAATTACATGGTACAAATCTTGTCGCCAGGACCACTCTGTACATTGTTTCTCATATCCTCTCTCTCACCCATTGTCAAGGACAACACCCTGAACTAGATGGACCTTTTGTCTCATCCACTCTAGCTGGTCCCATACCCTGAGCACTCCACATAACTCGCTCTTTCTCCCTCCCCCAGATCAAATATTTCTTTTTTTAAAAAGGAAGATTCCAAAACAAAAATCAAATCCATGCAAAAGTTATCAGATCTGTAGCAAAGGCTATGGAAGTACTTATCAGTATCCTATGGCTAAACTTCAAGGAAGGAAAGGTTCTTACAATTTAAAAACCAGTGCCTTCATTTCTTCCTCCAGCTCCTCCATCACGATTTTAAAAATGGGAACCAAGAAGCTTCCAGGGAGTTAGCAGGGCTGCTCAAAGTGAGAAGGCAGGGGCTCGGCATAGACCCAGCCTTGTACGCTATGAACTTCCAGGCAAGCAACCAGGCTGAACACGACAGATGCAGGACTGCTTTATAGAGAGACCTTCTGTTTCTGCAAAGAAGCCAAAAGGACTACAACGTGTTAGAGGGAACATAATCATATGGCATACTCAGATTCTACACTATCAACAAACAGTAGCAGATTAAACACCTGAAATTATTTAGAGTGCAACACACTTAACAGTTTTGAAACTGGGTATGTTATGTTTATTTCTATACAACTCAATTTCAGAAACCCTGGCAAATAGTAAATAATAAGCTGCAGAATTAGCTCTATCAATGGCAGGGTTCAAAACTCATCTCTCAGTATTTCCGTACCAGCTGAGCTTTGGTTTAACAACAGAATACTCTTCCCTCTCCACGTTTGCCTTTCAGGCTCTTGCATGCCCTCAGAGCAGTGCCTGGGTTTGGTTCATACAGGACTAGTGCAAACAAAATTTCTGCCTTACCTTAACCTGGGCAACTGCACTGTCATGAATTCACTCTCCAGATGTTTTCTTTAATATCTGGAACCTAGAGTTGAATTCTGAGATTATTTTTTTTTTTTCCCCAGAGGCTCTAACTCTGAGGCTAAAGGAAATGAATCGCTGGAGGGGAGGGGAAAATCTGCCATAAACACACGTTTGTAAGGCTTTGCATACAGGGAAGTACGTGTCTAGGCTGAGCTAATAATTTCACACAGCCATTTAGATATTTACCCTCTTCCTCTTAGTACTTCAGGAGGTTAGGTCAAAGGTTATGAAGGTTGGTTTCTAAATTCAGTAGGTGTATTACTACCATTACAAAGAATGATGCAAACACAGCAAGCTGGAAGAGAAATCTGGTTCAATTACATTCTGCACCAACATTACGCCAGTGGACCCTCGGCAGAGCTATGTCTGCATGTGGCCCATGGGACTACTCCCATAACACCAGGCGTTATGAGTAAGTTTCTGGGAGAAGCAAACCAGAACACAAACAGATAAGCATACGAGTAATTAAATGCTGGTTTTTATTTCAGGCTGTCCTCTCCATTGGGTATTCAATTTAAAATGTAAGAGAATTAAAGCCTATCTGCCTTCTAAAAAGGTTCCTTCATAGAGATTTAAATTAAAAAAGTGGTTTCCTAACTTTTTTAAAGAATAATGAACTCAATTAGTTTCTGAATCCATCCTTTCATTTAACATAGCACACAAACTTTGTGTTTCTTAAAACCTTAGCAGCTGAAATGATGGGATTTGCTCTCAAAATCTCATTGTCCATTTAAAAACACCCACCTATAGACAAATCCTCCAATTTCTAAGTATCACAGCTTCAGAAAAAAAAAAAAATGGAAACACGGATATTGAAAGTCTGAAGCCATGTGACAATCAACTCCAAAGTGGCATGAGTTCACAGATTTCGTGATATTTGACTACTTAGGGTTAACATGCTCTTGAGTATTGCACTCCCAAAATAAAGCAATTTGTGTTTTTTTCCCCTCAAATATTAAATATTTAATTATTTAATCAAATATTGAAATTTAACCAATATGCTAATTCTTATGTTTATGAGGCTAAAAAGAGCAGTTTAAAAATTAAAGCTGTTCTGGTGCACAGCTTTGTATTTCATTTAAAATGAAAAGCATTTTGCAGCATTCTCCTGCATGCCTGAACAATCACGTTGCCACTGTGAAAGCAAAAGATGCAGGAGAGGCCTCACCACAGCAAAAACTGTGCGTAGCAAAATCATCTTTCATTCATGCACACTTAGAGGTGAAATCTGAAATAATGTGCTCAGCATCAGCTCACAGACACATCACTTCATTACATGCTTATGCTAGGGGCCAAGCTGAATCGTTTTGGTTAAGTATTTAGCTACTGGCTGGCCAGTTAATTTTACAGTCAAATTTTGTACAGTCTGTTTAGTTTCTCCCATTTTAAATAACTGCAACCTCCTGGGGAAATTCTCTGGTACACCATCTGCTCGTTTCTTACAAATCCTCCTTTCAGACCTTACGCGAATTTCTAAGATGCCAATCCGAACTTCTCTGATGTCTAGTTGAAGAAAAAACACCCAACTACTCTGAACTGCAACCTGCAGTACAAAAAGACTAGTTATCCTCCAACCAGTAAAATAACAACAGCAAAGCGGGTCAGTTCTCTGAAGCGCATCTCAAGTGGCAGATACACCCTCAGTAGGCTGAGCACTTATGGTCCTCCTTGGCCACAGGTTAGGAAAGGACAGTCGTGATCCAGGGACAATTTATCTCACGTTTTTACCTCATTATAGTCTCTCCTATTTTCTGCGTGCCCAAGCACCTCATCTGCGACCATCTCAGTACTGCCTGGGAACAGCTGATGGACACTTTCCAGGTCTAATCCCAAAGGAGGATGGAGGGAAGGAAGAATCAATTTGGATGGCACAACCGTTAACGGGGGACAGATGGGATAAGGAGATGTTAAATACCAAGCAGTGTTTTCTGTCTGTGAATTTGCATAATCATGCTTGTGCAAGCACTGCACTGCTCCTCTCTGGCTCGTGAAATGCTGCAGGATGCGCAGATCCAATGTTACGCCAGACTTTTTCCAAATAAACAAGGCTGGAGGGAGTTTCAGCTATCAGGAATACACTGAAGGAGCTAGCAGACGTTGATCCAGCAGATGTTTCTCTGAGCCTATGCGAATTCCACTGTGGAAAAAAGAAGTGAGGATTTTCTATCTATTTTTAATGAAATTAGCACCAGTATCCAAACTCTCTACCAAGTGTAACACCATATAACATCCCATGCTTCCATGCAACAGGCAGAAAGAGCAGTACCTGCAGGTAGGAGCTGACTGTTGGCTGCTGCCTGTGCCTAATTCAAATACTTGCCACTGCAGCAGTAAATTCGCAATGCTGCAAAGTAGTATAATGGTGCTTACCCAAGTACTGTGGGTGTCACTAATGCACCTACAAATCCAGAGTGGGGTATAACAATATGGCCTGAAGAATTTTTCCAAAAAGCATTAAGAGATTGACTGAAGGGAAAAAATCCCAAACAACAAACCAAACCCACAAAAAGCACTTCAAAGTAAAGAAAATTGGGTGATTGAACATGAAGTGAAAAGGCCAAACAACTAAGGGTATCGAGCTTCCTAAATGGTTTTAATTCCCCTCATATTTACAGTTTTGGTTTTGTTCTGCTTTGTGGCCTCAGAAAAACACAGTCGAGTTCAGAACAGTGGATTGCACACAAGTTCTCCCAACAGAACTGCACATGCAGGAACTAGTTAAGACACTTTCACAAACATTTGAGAAATCTACGAGAAAAAGTGTAAACCAGAACTTTGTTATCAAGAGGAACTGTCAGAGCTTCCTCAAAAGCTCCTCCAAAAAGAAAAGATCCAATTCAAAGCTTGCAACAGCTAAAATCCACCTAAATATTGCACAAGAAGAATTCACCAGAAAGGATGCAATAGACATGGGGGCCAGGGCTCTGCATTAAACACTCCAAAAAATTCTGTTTATAAACCAGAACCTCAGACTCTGCAGCTATTTGTCTTAATGACTGAACTGAAAAATGGCAGGGCTGTAAAAATGGGTTAACCTCGTCTGCCTTCCTTCACCCTGTAATATGCTGAGACTTGCGTGTGCCTCAGCTAGGTTACTACAGCTAGCCAGACAGAAGTCAGTCTTAAAGGACTTCAACGATCTACTACTCTCTGTGTTCCGGTTGGTTACCCCCGCATCATCCTTGGGGACAGATGATGCAGGGGCACCAGAGTCTGTGGCCGAATTGCCAGTGGTGGACGCATGAGCAGAGTGACTGCGGTGGGTGTTCGCTGGAATAGGATAAACAGTGAGAGTGCATTTCAGAGGAGGCTGGAGGAAACACATCTGGAGTTTGCTGGATGAGGTATTGGAGACTGGCGCTTTTCAAGTAGTTCTTTTAAACGAGTAGCTGTAGCACTAGAGGTAGGGAGAGGTCAAAGAGAAGTCTTTAAGGAACTGCAGGGCTCTTGTAACAACTAGCTTGACTAGCTACCTGCTAGCCACTCTGCCAGTGGGCTTGTGTCACAAAAGTCAGACTGAAACCAACCAAGTTGCTAAAACATTTAGACCCAGGTATCAGAACTCCTGAAAGCAAATATTTGGATCTGGAGACCATGTCTAGCACATTGAATACACATTTCCGATCTCTCCTGGGAGCAGTGGAAGGCTTCATGGCAGTTCCCAGGCAGGGCAGCAGGGCTGGGCAGAGGCTAAAACTGGGAACGCTTTCAGGAGATAAGCAGCTGCGACCAGTTCTACTCGGCATGAGACTGGGTGGACCAGGAGGAGTTCAAAATGCTCATAAGTCTAACGAGCAACAGCAGTGCTCTCTGTTGTATCTACATTCAAAAGGAAACAGCGGTTTATAGATGATAAGGGGAAAAAAATAGAACAAAGCAGCATGACATGGACATGATACAGCAGGAACCGAAGCTCTGAGGGGGACAACGGAGCCCAGCCATGCAGGTTGTCTCTCTTTCTCCCTAGCTGCATTTGCAGGAAAGGTCCCGTTTCCCATGGAAACTGCAAGCTCCTATACTTCAGTCAGTTCATTCTAGTCACCATTAGAAAGCATTTTTCAAAATAGCATTATTTATTCAGGCTCCAAAACACACAGAACAAACAGTGTAAAAGGCAGCTCTAATACCTGGGTGCGTTACTCCCAAAATTCTCCCTGCTACCTCTTGCAGAAGAAATGTCCGTTGGACCAGCTGAGCTCAGGATACGACTGGGAGAAAGTGCTGTCTTGCTGAAGACATGCTTGCCCCATGTTGGTTTTTTTTTTGCCAGCCTATCGTCTTCCTATTAACATTTCCCTAGTAGTCTGTTCTAGCTCACCAAAACTTCCACCTTACTGTGTCTGATATGGTGGAGCACTCCCTTTTATTTTTTTTCCCCCCTAAAAATAGGAGAAGCGATACTGATAGAAAACATGTTAAATAGTGAAGACCTGATTCCTGACAGATCTGAAGTTAGCCTTGTCAACAGAGAATCAAATGAAGATGTTCCCACTGGTTCCACAAGATCAGTGCTAAGCCAGGCATTAGTCAATGCTTTCAATAATAATCTGGAAATGAATTAAAAAAACCCCACAAACAAACCAAAACATAGGAAAGTTGCTGGCAGTTACACTTACAGGTGACAAAACTTAGCAGGGTGGTAAAACCAATGAGCCCTTCAGCCACTTCACAGACACTGAGCATCTGAAATTGATTTTGGGGAAAGAAGAACTGTACTCAAACTGCATTTTACTTTCACCAAATCGAAGTGACACAGGCTGTAACTGCAAGTTATACAGACTTCAGCCTATAAAGCAGGAATACAACAAAGGATTTAGGAAGTCGCAATGAAATGACAAGCTGAGATGAGACCCTGACTGGGGTTTGAGGACAGGATCAATGCCATTCACCCCTGTATTATAGCAAGTAGAGATCAGTTTTCCCTTTGAAGTCCAGCACTGCCAAAGTAGGTGCTGCAGAACTGAAGGAACACAACTGCAACAACTGTACTCAATGACTTTTTGCCTCAGTCTTCACTGGCAAGAGCTCCAGCTCCACTGCTCAAGTCACAGAAGGCAAAGGCAGAGACTGAGAATGAAGAACCACCCATGGTAGGAGACGATCAGGTTTGAGACCATCAAGCCTGAAGGTGCACAAGTCCATGGGATCTGATGAGATGCATCTGCAAGTCCTAAGGGAACCGGCAGATGAAGTTGCTAAGCCATTATCCATCATATTTGAGAAGTTGTAGCAGTCTGGTGAAGTTCCCACCAACTGGAAAAGGAGAAACATAGCCCCCATTTTTAAAAAGGGTAAAAAAGACGACCCAGGAAACTACAGACCAGGCAGTCTCCACCCTGTGCCCGGCAAGATCATGGAGCACATCCTCCTGGCAACTATGCTAAGGCACATGGGAAAAAAAAGGAGATGACTGGTGACAGTCAACATAGCTTCACTAAGGGCAAACCGTGCCTGACAAATTTGGTGGCCTTCTATGTCGTGATTACAATGTTGATGGATAAGGGAAGAGCAACTGATGTCATCTACCTGGACTTGTCCAAAGCACTTGACACCGTCCCGCACAACATCCTTGTCTCTAAATTGGAGACACATGGATTTGATGGATGGACCACTCGCTGGATAAGGAACTGGCTGGACGGTCACACTCATGAGTTGTAATCAACGGCTTGAAGTCCAAGTGGAGACCAGTGACAAGGGACGTTCCTCAAGGGTTAGTACTGGGTCCAGCGCTGTTCAACATCTTTGCCAGCAACATGGACAGTGGGATTGAGTGCAACCTCAGTAACTTTGCTGACAACACCAAGCTGTGTGGTGTGGTTGACGTGCTGAAGGGAAGGGATGCCATCCAGAGGGACCTTGACAGGCTGGAGAGATGGGCCTGTGTGAACCTCAAGAGTTTCAACAAGGCCAAGTGCAAGGTCCTGCACATGGGTCAGGCCAATCCCAAGCACAAATAAAGGCTGGGCAGAGAATGGATGGAGAGCAGCCCCGGGGAGGGGGACTTGGGGGTGGTGGTTGATGAGAAGCTCAACATGAGCGCTTGCAGTCCAGAAAGACAACTGAATCCTGGGCTGCATCAAAAGAAGTGTGGCCAGCAGGTCGAGGGAGGTGATTCTGCCCCTCTACTCTGCTCTCATGAGACCACCCTGGAGTACCGCATTCAGCTCTGAGGCCCCTAACATAAGAAGGACATGGACCTGTTGGAGCAGGTCCAGAGGAGGGCCATGAAGATGACCCGAGGGCTGAAGCACCTCTGCTACGAAGACAGGCAGAGTTGGGATTATTCAGTCTGGAGAAGAGAAGGCTCCAGAGAGACTTTCTAGCAGCCTCCCAGTACCTAAAGGGGGCCTGCAGGAAAGCTGGAGAGGGACTTTTTACAAAAGCATGTAGTGATAGGACAAGGGGCAATGGCTTTAAACTGAAAGAGGGTAGATTTAGATCAGAGATAAGGAAAAAAATTCTTCACTCTGAGGGTGGTGACACACTGGAACAGATTGCCCAGAGAAGCTGTGGATGCCCCATCCCTGGAAGAGTTCAAGGTTGGATGGGGCTTTGAGCAACCTGATCTAGTGGAAGGTGTCCCTGCCAATGGCAGAGGGGTTGAAACTAGATGATCTTTAAGGTCCCTTCCAACCCAAACCATTTAATGATTTTATAGCGACAAATCCCTAAAAGCACGAGCAGCACAGCTTGCCTTCTAATTAAGACACTTGTACCTCCAAGTGTCCCAATCTTTCCTTTCAACTGGGGAAGGGGGCTAAAAAGGATCTCTTTCTATCCCACACTCCCCCTAAACATTTTCCAGGCTGTAGGAAACACCTACTGGGAGAGATTCAAGAATTTTATCTGTAAGTTTATCTAAAAAGAAGATGACCTAACTTGTTTGTAACACACTGATAGGTTAAAAAGCACAATCTAAGATCCCATTTCAATTAATGAAGAAAGAGTCACCAACAACGAACAGCTAGCAGCTGAAGCCAGAAAAACTTAAAAAATAAAAGTTGAGTATGGTTTCTGTAAACTGTTATGGTGGTTGGCATGGAAACCAACTACTGAGTAAGACAGAAGATCTACCCTTCATCTTGAAGTCAAGTTTGAAAGCTAAAGTGCCTCTTCCAACTATGGGTTCAATGTACATTGCACCTAGTTACCTCTGCAACAGGTCATTACAAGTCAGATGTGGCCATCCCTGCTGGCCTTCAACGTCACAAACTTCAAAGGAGTCATTAAAATAAAACAAGCCATTCTCAACCAGACTGACAGGAAAGGGTTTGGGGGTGGGAGATGCTGCTTTTATGCTGCTGACTTCAGTTAGGAACCAGGACAATCAGCCCTTTATTACCAGTGCTTAGAAAGACATGAATATATATTTATTTTAGATAGCTGTGTTCTGCTTTGCAACACTATATACAGAATAGCTGCTTTTAAAAAATTTATTTAATCTGTACTCCAACATGCCTTTCCCTCTTCTGCATGAACATCATTGTGTGATGATACAGTTTTTTTACTTGGCAATTTGAAGCAATATAAACCCGATAGACAAGGTTTTGCTATTAATCACAGAAGAGAACTAGTTCAGTTCTATTCCCAGCTGCAAGGGGAGAGGATATCTTACATTAGTTTAAGCACAAATTAACACTGGCAGTACCCAGTGGCCCTAATTTGCAAATATTTCTATTAAGTATTCTAGTGCTTCCCTTTTAAGCACTTAACTTAAAATAGCTATGGTTTAAAGTTTACAGGTATGCAGTAGCTGTGCTTCCCTTTTCCCAGATGTCCCAACCTTGGTGTCTGAAAACAGAAACATCCTATTTAGGGGTCACTTCCACATTTCTGCCTGTGAATGTTTCAGTAACTCCAGTGTCTCTGGAGAACTTAATGCTTGTCGGCAGCCAAAGGGGATGTCACACTGCAGCATTTCATGCAGAATGAAGCTGTTTAACTGTTGTTACATTAACCAGCTCAGAGAAATTAAGATGCAAAAATTAGTGAATGTTTCATTTGGTTGCATATGAGCCTGCCTTGCAATCTTTACCCAAATAATGTGCTTTCAACCATCTGCATTACAGTAAACACAAATAAAAAGGACTGTGGGGAAAAAAACCCAAACCCAACAAACTCCTATTGTCTAGAATCAACCAAACATTTCAATGTTGTCATACATAAAAACTGAATCCAAAAATATCATGTAAGTCACTTGCTGAGGGAAACGTATAGTGATGTTTCAAACTGAAAAATCCAGAAACCACCTCCTCTGATATCCACTGCTTGGGAATAGTTACTAGAAATAGGCAGGCAGATGATTGCCAGAATAAAACTTTACAACTGATGCGGGGTCTGTGCATCCAGTCAGAGCTGACTAAAACATTTCCTGTTCTGAAACTTTCCATTCAGGAAAAGCTACCAATGTGTGCTAAAAGGCTGTTTCATGACCACTTTAAAGGAAAAATAAAAATCAATTGATTAATGGGTATTTAAAACACCCACAAGCAGTCCCTACAGCTTTTAAATCTTTTTTTTTTTGGGGGGGGAGGGGAGCTCCTCTCTCTAAATCCTAGGAAAAGGATAATCTCATACTTCTCTTAAGAATTTGATGCCAATCCATAATTCTCATCAATATGTGATCATGGGATTTAAAATATAGTATAGGAAGAGAAAAGAAAAGCTTAAAAAAAACACCCTACTGTACACTAGTCACTTCCATGGCCTGTATGGTAAAATCTGGCATCAATATACACCACAGAGGTGACAGGACACAACTCCTCTTGTGTGACATCCATTTCTGTAGGGCCTCAGAGGACTTACAGACACACCTGCTTGTATCTGCCCCTGGAAAGATAGGACTGAACTACAGGAACTACGACTTTCTGTTCTATACAACCACTTCTCAATTGCTAGAAGATAGGCAGAGATCTGCCTCTTGTTTCTGACAAGCATCTTTTTCTCTCTTAAAGAGAGGTTAATATCCTCCACACAGGGAAGCACAAATCTAGCATGGGAGACACATCACAAGAGATCAAACTTGGTAGTCACCTCTGAAATGAGTCCTGATACTGGCTGAAAAGCTGTCGTGAAACAGCATGAAAATAAGAAGGGACAGCATAGGATGACATTCTTCTAACTCATTTATTGTTTTCCTAGTGACAAAGTACAGACGAAAGGATAGCATACTGGATCAGAAAAATCTTTGTTCAAAGAATAACCTGCCTCCACCCAGATTGAAGTATAACATGGGCAAGTTTTTAGTGTCCATTTTGACAGCACTGTAGAAACTAACCAATTAATTAAATGGCTAACACAAAACTCCACTAGCAGAAGAAAGATCAACTTGCAAAAAGATCTCCATGACTAACATAAGTACAAGGAAAGAAGTCCACACCTGACTATCAGTGTACATGCTTCTACCATACAGCCTCTGTTTTCTGCACTCATTTCTTCACCAGCCTCATGAACCAAGTTCGCTTTTATCACAATCATAGAAATTACAACCAACTAATCAGCAACCTCAGGAGCCAGGATCTCAGGCGTGCTGAGGCATTTCTAATGTCTATTCCAGGTTCTCACTTCCCTATACGTTCAAGCCTACTTCATCTGTTGCTGAAATGGCTCCTAGCCTGGCCTGGCTGGTTGAAGTCAGCTCTCTCTTGATCTACCTCCATGGCTGTGCAGCATTTACAACTCAGCCCCCAGCATCTACTAGTTCACTGCTTTAACTGCAAGACTATACATTTAAAAGTGCACTTGAACTAAGAATAGCATCTCAAAGATTTTTTGCACCTCATCTGTTCTGCAAGTTTCCTATCTACTAACGTCACCCACTGCTCTTTGTATCTTCATCTGTGAATCTCAAGCCCGTTACACATATTAGCTAACATGAACAATCCTCCTGATAAAACCATGTAGACAAAGAAACTGAAGCGTGAAGTAGTCAAAGCTCTGACTGCCAGCACGCGAGCTGGAGAGGCAGAGCTGGAAGATGTCGAGTGGCACACACACAGCTGGATGTTGGTGTCGGAGCAAGGCAGGGACTCCCAGGAGGGGTTCCCACTCAGAGTCAACATCAAGGTTGCTGGGAAGTACTGCCTTATGCAGTAACGGGATAATTCCAGCTTGCAGGAAGGCATCGCATGCCTCAACTCCAAATTTCTACTGACGGTCTTAAGCTCTAGATCGGGAAAGAAATTTGGTACATCTTGGAATGGTAGACAATCTCTTGGATAAATTAAGTGTGTATGTGTGGGTGATAGCATTTAATTACGTGGTTATATACTGTTGCATACCGAAGTTTGTCCAAGAAGGCTAAGACAGAGGGTAAACACAGTACTGTTACAAACAATCCTGCATAAATATAATAAACAATGACTGAAATTAGCTGACATGCCACATAAATCTGTTTCCTTTGTGGAAAGATCAAAATGTCTATTAAAGCTGTTATCTTGCACAGACAATCCTGCATGAAGATAGTCGCCAGTAATGTATAAACCTAGAACATGACCTCTGCAGTAAAAGTTAAACCTGCAATCAGAAGAACAAATGAATTGAAAGACTAGTAAGAAACACACAGTTCTAATACTTTCCTCCCCATTGGCAAGATCTCTGTGCTTGTCTGCAATAAGAATGTAATACAGAGGGATTACAAAACCACAACAGAATCACAACCAAAAGACAACTCTTGGTCCTGTGCTCTGTAGATTGGACCATATACTGTCCAATGTTACAGCGTATTATCTAAAGGAAAAACATGTGGCATGAACAGTGTGCTAAACAGCCATTAATTCAGGAACAGAACATATACAGTTTTTTTTTCTTTTTTCTTTTCCTTGGAATGGGCTTGAAAACGGAAAGCAAAGGCAAAAGAAGTCTCTTGGATTTTATAAAAAGATATTGCAGATCTCTAAGGTTTTATCTCATATTGGAAGCGCATGTTGTCAAGAACAGGTAACAACTACAAATGTCTGCTTATAAGCTAATTCAAGAACATGAATCAGCAAGTAATTTTTCCACACCTAAAGCAATGTAGAGTGTACTTTAAAAACAGAGCCAAAAATTCCTCCAAAACCCCCACAGGTTCATTGAGATATTAAGTACAATATACTTAACTAAATGAACATAACCACACACTAGTTTCAGTTAACAAAGAGAGTGAATTTGACTTGAGAATTAGAAAAAATCTGATTGACTTTTTAGAGATAAATAGCCATAAATACTTCTATGTCTGTGAGATCTAGAGCAGTGATTTTCCAAGGTATAAGTACTTAAGAGTAAGAAATGTAATTATCCTCCAAGGCAGTAAGGCACACTGGAAATCTGTGTCTCCAAATCCAGCTTTGATATAAACTCAAGTAGGTTACACAAAAAGTGTAGATGTACATCCCATTTCTTTACTGTAAGGTTCCTGAAAAACCTAAGCATAAGATACACACTTATGACTTGACAACATTCTAATCTTAGAACTTACCAAAAACTGTTTCCACGCTCACAGAATCTGAGCATACGAATATCTGTTCTAAACGTGCACACTTGCAGTTACAATGACAGATGCATGATGTGCTTGCAAAGCATTCGGTGACATGGTCTCAGATTCTGGCTTCCAGGAACATTATAGATGCTGCACCCTTAAAGAACATGGTGGAAATATGTAGTGTTCACTTATCACAGGGGTGAAGCCAAATGCTGCAGACGTGAGGACAATCCTCTCCCTGACTCATGCAGCCACCTGTTGTTGGGTCCACAAGGAATCAGACACAGTCTACATTCAAGCATATGAAAAATTTATAAATGGGCCACTTACTTATTTGCATCAACATCAAAGTAGTGCTTGTTTACAGGAGGAGAGAACTGGGTTGTAAATAAACTTAAACCTCCACAAATAGGTGATCTCATTCTTCCCTTTGTCTTTGAAGTTGTCAAAATTCAGCTCTTGACTCGTAGAAAATTAAATTCTGAATTTCAGCCACTGACCTCACAGAACACACATTCGAGCTTGCTCAGTAATAAAAGCTTTGACTTGTGGCTGTCATGAAAAATCTCCACAAGCAACTTTCTAAAACAGGAGCAATGTCTGCTACTAAAGAGAAACATGTTTACCAGCAGATGAGAAACCATCACTTCTGGGACCAAGAAAAGCTGAATATATCCCAAAGGTGGATTTTTTTTCTAGGTGTGAGGACTATTGACTCAGAAGGCTGTACTCCTAAGAGCTTAGATTTCAGCAAAGCATGGGGGAGTAATTTCTAAAGAAAAACTTCCCTCCATCCTCATCAAGAATTCTTCATAAATGGCATAAAGGCCAAGCAGAATTACCTAAGTTCAGGGGTGTAAATCTAAGCCTATGTATAACTTCTCAGAAGTTAAACCTTTGAATTGCTGAGGTTCAGGGTTTAAAGGAAAATCAGCAACTTGAAAGCTAGATGTGGTTTTAAAAACTCTGACATTAAAGTACTTTAAGGGTAGCACACCACTGCATGCTTCCCTGGCAGAATTGTTAGTCTTTGTTCTTCTCTCAAAAAAATCCTAAACAAACCCAAAAACAACCCAAATCCCAACCTACTTTAAGGTAAAGAAACACACTTGTCTGAAAGAGCAAACCAATAAAGTCACTCACTATGCGCCAACGCACGAGGGAAAACATCGTACAGCAGGAAAAAACCCTGTACTTCCAGTGTCTCTCATTTACAGAAATTACCTTCAATAAACAAAAAAACTTTAAAAATCAGTTTGCAGGAACCTGCAAAGCACCACTTTAAAGAAACAGTGTAGTCCCTGGATGATGAAAATCACTGCAAAGTATGACCAGGGCCTCGACTCATGTCTTTGTGGAGCTATGATGATTTCAGTGGCACTCTGCACCAACGCAGGTATTTAGACACACATACAGCTCACTGTGGGATGATGGCTAACACACACTTTTTGTTAGAAAGCAAACAAACAAGCATGCTTTTGCCAGGAAAGAAAAAAATATAAATTCTAAAATCACGAGCTCAGAATCCAGGGCTCTTTTTATGGAGAGCTGCACATTAACATACACCAGAAACATCAAGAGACCTGCAAAACACCAACACATACTTGGCTATCACATAATTAAACAGCACCAGCACTTCTTTTAGAAAATGATACTTTTTAAAGAATGACTCTCAGCTTGTTCAAGTGAACTGCTAGTGAAAGCTAGACAGAGATTGTGTTAATATCAAAGAGGCGGTTTAAAAATTCAGGTTAATGCAACAGCTGCAGATCATAATAATTAACTCTAAGTTTCTGGTCTTGAGACACCAAAGCAAGAAGTTCACACGGAATAAGCAGACAAAATCAAAACAGAGATTGTATATAAATGAGACTACAAACAGCAAAATCTGAAACTTCCAAAGTTTCTTCTCTGAAGCATCACTACATAAACTAAAACTCTGCTGCTGTATCAACTGCTGATAGTTTTTATAACGTTTACTGACTTTTTAAAAGAAAGTTTTCTCCTGTTCTCCTTCACATCCCTTTTAGAAACCACTTCCCGCAGTTTGCCTTTCATAATTCATCTCCACTCAGAAGCCATCTGCTCCTTTCCTCGCACACACATGCTGTACACACTCCAAGACAAACACAATGCAGAATCAAACAGCGTGATCTGACTTTTTTTTGTTAGGACGGCTCAAGCGGGAGCAGCTCCCTCCTATCGTGTCTCCTCCCTTCTGCTTTCTGCCTCCTCTCTTCCCCTTTTGCCAGGGTTTGCTGGGAAGCAGCATGCTCCAGCTTCCAAGAGCAGGGCTCAAGAGGACCAGCTTCCCATCCTGCACTCAAGCACAAAAAGAGTAGAACAGATTCAGGAAGGTCACAGCATTTTGCACGCTCACCATGGCTGAGATCAAGTAACACCTGCCTGCAGGAGGAAGACCCCTCTGCTCTCCATGCACCCCATGCCCACCATGTTCTGCTGCATGGTTCAGCGCAGCAGAAACAGCTGCAGAGTGGGACTCTAGCAAAGCAGTCATCTCAAAGGATCTAGCGACAAACATTTCCTGCTGCTCAGCTTTTATCCATACACTTGAAGCCCTTTACGAGGCTAGTCAGCAGAGCTAGCTCTCTTTCACAGATGGGAGGAGGGATAGTGCAGGCACCCAAGGGACCTTCCCAACACCATCTAGAAGGGCAGTAGGAGACAAATTCCAAATTCCAGATCACCCATTTCATCCAGGCCTGGCTACACTCTGGGTGCTTCTTGACAGTTTTCCAGGTACCATGCAGAAGGGGAGGTTAGTGGTGCTCCTTCCAGGAGCACATGGGAGAGAAGAAAGCCCTGAAGCCAGCAAGGGGCAGGAACATTGGCAACTGCCCATGGGGAGGAAGGCCG
The DNA here is from genome assembly GCF_009769465.1 of Tauraco erythrolophus. Taxonomy (NCBI): domain Eukaryota; kingdom Metazoa; phylum Chordata; class Aves; order Musophagiformes; family Musophagidae; genus Tauraco; species Tauraco erythrolophus. The sequence goes on along the minus strand of NC_141473.1, from coordinate 21,661,175 downwards.
GCAGGCAAGGGCAGAAGGAGCACCTCAGGCACTCACACCACTGCCAGACACCACAACATTTACAGGAAGAACAAAAGAGGCAATGCCCCATGAGAGCATGTTCGCAGCGGCACCCGACAGCAACTGCAAAGCGCTTTGCCCAGGAAGGGTTTGATGCAAATAACAGTTGAGTTGTCTTGACAAGCACAAGAACAACTCTCCTAATAACCAAAAGGAGAGATCACAAGCAGGGCGGTGTTCAAGCGTGTACAAATGCACTCGTGGAGAAAAGAGAGGCATTTGGTGGGAAGCAGTTTCTCCAGCAGTTTTCCTATTTACTTAGTGCTCCTCGCTAGACTGTTCACCTGCTAAAGGTAATCGGAGTGGGAATATGTTCAGGCACCTGCTCATACACAGACATGTACTAAAACGGCTGGTTTAGCACAGAAATCAGGCATGTAAATACCACGCTCTTAGCACAACAGTATCACTGCAGGGATACAATTTGGAATGGTGTTACAACTGTCTCAGTCATCTGGCGTGTTCTCAAATGACAAGGTCTGGGAAATACTACTACACGCTCTCAGACTGCAAAAACGAAAGCATTTTCACTGCAGCTCTTCAGGGCTGCTTCTGTCACAGGTTGTCTGCTCTGTCAAAAAATTGTCTAATTACTACATTTTAAAAAGTGAGAATTGTGACATCAACTTTTTCTGAGAAATGTTTTAGAAAAACACACGAAGTAAAAGCCAAGGTTTGAATTGTCAGCAAAGGACTTCGCAATTCTCACACTGAGGCTAAGCCTACAAGCAGTACAGCAGGAGACACCTCCTGCTTCCCACAGAAGAGTTAAAGGATTCCCAGACAAAAATTCTCCCATAGTTACCCTGTTTCTATACAAAGCAAATTTAATAAAGGAAAAATGCCAGGCCCAATGTTAATATACAACATAGCTACACAGAAACACGCAAATCTTGGTATAAAAATAATATGGGGTGAAATTCTCAAAGGATTTGCAGCCTGGTTGCTTAATGAATGATTTGGTTCAATGGGCAAGCAAAACCAATCACATAGCCTTAAAAATGCCTAAGCGTTTGGATCAAGCTCAGCCAGTCAGAGCCCACATTCACAGCTCAAAGTCCAAAAAGTGAATGGAAAAGGTCACAGAGTGCTTGTGTACCTGAAAAATAATGTAATAGCTCAAGTGTCACGCTGGATTCAATAATGTAAAGCATGCACCTTAATATTGGGCTACTGATCTATGACTAGAAATCCTTGCAAATGCACCTATTGGGTATTTCTTCTTCTTCTTCAGGTAGGTCCTGCTTTTCCAATAAGACATGGCTTATTTGAATCAATAGGTCATAGTGCCTTTCCTGTTATAGGATGCAAGAGATCATTAAGAAAGCAGAAGGAATTCAGTAAGATGCAGCACAAGGTACTTCTCTCACCGTAATTTCATCCAGACAAATTAGGTAGTCATAGTATCTCCAAGATGACAGCTTTGAGAAGCACCTGGAGGTGTTTGAGATGATCACAGCATCTCTGCTGAGCACACAGCAGCCAGCAATACTACAGGGCACTTGGAAGACAAGAGAGTTCCTCTAGAGCAGAGGACAGAGGGGGTTTCGGTCAATCAAGCGGAATCAGCAAGTTTAAATTTGACTAGAATATTCATCTGCTTCTGTGATAAATGCTATGTGATCTTTGACAACAACTCAGTATTCCCTCACAGGTCCAGGCCATTGAGAGTACTGTGCACTCAAAATGACTTGCACCAACATCTCATGATCTCTCATTCAAACACTGATCTCATCCATCCCTGATCCGCTTATGAGATCTGCAGAGATCATAGCACAGGAGGCCATGGTTGGGAAGTTACTCACACATTTTTAGAAGAGCAGTGTAAAAGCTACTGCTCAGGGAGCTTCACTCACTGTAGTAACCTTTACTAGGAACGTGTGGTACACATCAGTTCGCTTCAGCAAGTGATGCACAAAGTCGTCAAATAGGCAATGCTGTGACAAAACAAAACCAAAGCAACACCTCAACCACATGACAGCATCAGTTCCTCATTTCCAGTCCAAATCCCGAGAGTTGTTAGCTTTCCGATACATTAGGATAACATCACTACCAGTGTGTTACCCACCACACAGAGGCGGAGGGGTTGTAGCATCTCACAAACAATAGAGTGACTTTCCCTTAAATCAGGTAAGTGTGAAGCTATTCCTAGTGAAGGCTAAGAAAGAAGCTAACAATGGTTATTAATAGCCCTTAAAGCTAACAGTTCATCTGAGTTAAATGCAAAAGTAATAATCCCTTTATGACCTTTCCCATTTTTACCAGGGAAATGGACAAAGTTTAATGAAACATTGCTGTTAACCACAGTTGTCAACTATTTTAAACCTTGAAAGTTACACTCACCTATATCAGAGTCTACCAGGCTCTGCTATTTATACATATCACCAAGGTCTTAAAATATAAATGGTTTGCCCTCTACCACCTCTTCAAATTCAGTAGGATTTTTGCCCCAGACTTCCACAGGTATTGAATCTACATGTTAATCTGCCATGAGGCATGCCTAGGGACTACAGATCACCCAATTTGAGAAACTGGATTGTAATGATAAACGTGGTAAGGATTTCTTGCTGTTCTTCACTGTTGGTTGCAAATCATTAGCCCAGAAAACTTGCTTTCATGGAAAGGAAAAGTATTACTAAAACCAGTCAAACCTTAATCTGAAATATAAGAGCTACATCTTCACCAGAAGCAAGAAAGAGAAGAAATAGTAAGAGATCTGAACTGTTCAGCTTAAGAATTTTTCCTCTGCACCTCTACTATAAATGTGAATAATTAAACACAGCCATAATAATGAAAGATAACAGAACAGGATATAAAGCATCTTCCTTCTGGGGAATAGGACAAACACTGATTTTTCACGAAGTGGTGAAGCTCTCTCTCTAGGCACATTGGTACTTCATTTTCTGCTGCTGTGCTTCTTGAGCCTTTCCTCTGACAGGCTTCTTAGGATGTAGGATGCAGGTACAGACAAGTCAAAGGTCTAGTTTGAAACAGCAAGCACAAAAGCAAGGCAAAATTTCATCTGCTAGTTGACACTCTAGCTTTACTCACCTTGGCTTTAACCAGAGCTTGGTAATAAACAGAGGAGATATATACATGAGTCCGCTCAACCTACAAAGCACACACCTGGAAATGCACTTGGTCTAAGAACATAGCCTGGTATGACAAAGCAAACCTACATATTTATCTTTGAAGTAATAATATTGGTTTTGATAGTAATTTGGAGGTTATTTCATTTTGCTCAGATTCCCAACTTTTGTACCACTCAAAACACTTTAAGACCACAGTGACATTGGTTTGAGGTGATTACTGTTGTTCCTACACAGAAAAGATAAGGAGTGTTCTTATTTACGTAGTAAAGGGAAGAAAGTCATGGCACTTGAACTGTGAAATGTTGCACTTGCTCCTGAAGAACTATTATGTTTTTGCAGAAATCCATGAGAACTGTGTCTAAGCCATCCGCAACACAAATAACTGCAAGCTGTGTTACATAATGAAAAGTTACGCAACTGAAGTATGAAAATACTAAAGCTACACTGACTTTTTACTGAAGTTACAAAACAGAAGTGTAAATGCTCCTTTCTCAGTTTTACCTAGCATCCTTCTCCTGTACAGCAGATGTTACCTAGGGCACAAAAATAATCTACAACTGGTCAGCAGACTTGCTCAACATAAAGTCATGCTCACTCTGGATGTTGCTCTTTATCTTGCAGTGGTTTCTATCTCAAACAGAAAACAAGCATTCTGAAGTGACTAAAAATTTGCCAAGTTTTTTTTCTCTTGTACCCTATCTCCCCTTTATTGTATACTTTAAATATAAAGAACTCAGTCATGGTCAGCAGGTCCTGATTGCACCCAAAAGCTGACAAGGACCCTGACTAGCAAGTAGCCTTGAATGTTCTAACCGATCCAATATGAAAATTTAACTGGATTGGTCAAAGTCAGCTTGACTGCCCTACAGCTCATTCATTAGATCCATCATTAAAGGTTAACACCAGAAGCGATGCAGTTTGCAGGAGCAAGAGCGTACAAGGGCCAGGCTGTGGCTCACGCACATAAGAGCAGCCGCAGTGTCAGTACAGCTGGGCATCAAAGATGCTGGCAGTTCACCCAGCACTCCAGCTGTTCCAGCTGTGGTTTTGGTAGAACACAGGACACTTAGAGCATGAATCAATATGCTGATGGAGACAGGAAGGACAAGACTTGGGAAACATGAAGTGTTTCCAGGTTAGCCTCATCTACTGCTTACATAGTTCCAGTCCCCATTATTTCCTCTGCAATATTGCACATATTTTAGTAAATATTCTGTTTCATTTCAAACGTCCCAAGGCATAAAAGTTCAACAGCAGCCTGGCAAGGGAAACAATAATCAACATTTCAACAAGTTATCATGAAGGAAACACAGAGAGATTTGTTAACACTGAAGCTGCTGTGTCAAAAATGAAGAACAGGTTAGAAGGAGACTTGGGACTCCCACTTCTGGGCTCATTGCAACATCAGAGTTACCACAAGTCGTTCTGATCTGATCGATCTCCTAACCGCCATCACCCAGGGGAGGCAAGTTAATTCACACCACTGCCCTGCATTTGGCAGAGAGGCTGTTTCACTCACATCTCGGCACTTACAGTTTCTACACAGGAAAGGACTGAAGGGAGGAAAAGCAGAGCCCTCTTACCTAGAGAGCTGCCCAGCACAATCCCAGATGATGGCTATCTGTGACAGCTGGGAAGTGAGAGATTCCAGCAGAGTCCAGAGACAGGGTGCTTTATGGATTTAGAGCACCTCATCTGTGAAGATAACTTCTTGCCTAGTCCTGGCAACCAAAAGCAGCAACGTGCCAGCCTAATTAATTACTGGTTTAAAAATCTGAAGGGCTAGAATCCATTTTAAGATGTTACTAAGAAGACTCCAGAAAACAACAATGGGACAATTTATTTTTACTGACTCACTCGTGACTTTGGTAGGTGCAACTTGGACAGCTGACAAGTGAGAAGGGTAGTCAGGGCAGATGATCCTAACACAGCAGAAGCAATTTCTTTTATCCTACCTGAAGTTAGTCTCAGTGAATCCCTTTCCAAAACATGACAGTGTCTTTCTAGTCCCTTATAATTAAGCTACGCCCTATCTGTAATCAGAATCACTCTTGATCTCCTCAGAGTTAACCACTGCTGTGCAGTCCATTAAACAAGCCCTGCAGTTGTACCATAATGTGAGTGCTCTCTTGACCTGATTTTATGTTAAGTGTAGAGCTAAAAAACCACAAAGAGGTTTCTGTGGAGCTGACAACGTAAAATTCAATGCAGTACAGTGTACGCTGAAGCACGATGCACACTAAGGTCTTTGGGCTGGATCAGAGACACAGTCCAGGGGTAAATAAGGTCGACACATGAAGACTAGACACAGTATGCTATTAAAAATTGTTAAGTAGCCTATTAATTAGATTCTGTTAGACTTATCATTAGACACTTCAGATGTTTTTGCATTCCAGTTCTCATTAGCACGACAAGACCTCAGAATGATTCCATTCACACGCATGCTCCCAAGTTAAGAATACAAATCATATCTTCAGAAAACAGCACAGTCAGTAAACATATGGGTATGTATTTCCTTCCTTGTGACATTCCAGTCAATATGAACCACAAGACGGCTACTAGATGCTGCCAAGAGCAAAGGAAAACATGATGCATGGCTGCATATAAGGGTTCACACTTTCAGAAAGTACACCTGTAACAGCTTCTGTGATGATGGTACTAGAGTCATCATCTAAAATCCCTGTTTGCCTTAAATTCTTATGCAAAACAGAAGTTTGTAGCTTGCATTTTGCAGAAGTTACTCAACAACAATTTCTAGAATTTTGAAGCCAGCTGCTTTAAAATAGAGAATATGAGAATAAAGAGATAATTCGGTAACATTCATCTTCACTAAAAGCAGCAGTCACGCAAGGAGTTAGGGCTCTGGAAGAAAATCAGTCTGATTTGATAACCCCTATCACTTTATACTTAGGTAACTTCCTGTGAAAATCAAGGGTATCTAACAGTACCTGTTCCTCTTTTTCTTTGGTCTTGCTCCTGGAGACTCTGGAAGAGGTAACGTCTGGAGCTGGAATGACAGAGATTTGATGCAGTGGCATGTTCATCACACCGCCTTGTTTGGTCCTATCATTTACAGGAAGGAGGCTTGAAAGCAGCGCTCATTCGGTGCCATTGTCAGGCCTTGCACCTGAAAAATAAAAATATTAGATGATGCTAAAGTAGCTTGAAACACAGTTACTTCTAAACCAAAGCTAAGCCATCAATTGGACGAGATGTACCTCTTATTTTCTCTCCGGATTTTGAACAGGAGAGAGTTTGGTGCGCTGGCTGGGTGAGAAAAGACACAGGAGTTTTAAAGAGCTAGAACTAGACAGGTCAGAGCACAATTTATGCAAAGGAATGAATAAATAAATTATCAACCAGTTCTGAAAGTGGTCCAAGAGCAGAGCCAGAGGGCAGGGATCACACTCGAGTCTGTGTGGATAGGGAGGAGGAGGAAGAGCAGATCTCCAAGCTGAGCAGCAGGAGCATGCTACCTAGAGGTGCAGAGAGCAGAGCTCATGCAGGTAGTTTTCTAAACTGCCAGCCCCACCACACTGGATCGAACTGCCTCAGGCATCATCCTGAATCAGGCTGAATGTCGTAGCTTTGGTCAAAAACAGTCAGTGTCCTGCATCTGGCCCCTGTCACTCACATAACATATACCAGCTGGCAATAGAAAGATACATCATGTGAGCTGTTCCTTTCTTAAGGCTATTAGAGAATAACATAATAGAAATTCCTTGCTAGGAATCGGGAATCACTGAACTACACGCACTTTATCCTTCTTTTACTAATACAACAGGGAAGCATTACACATAGGAAAGACAGTGACAGACATAAATTAGCCAAAATTTGCAACACTAATCTGAAAGGCAGGCAGAATTCACCATACCTTTATATTAGAGTAGTGAAGTTACATGAAATAAAAAGCTTTTTGAAACATGTAGGATCATGGAGCATTTATTTGGAATGTAACCTGCCACAAACGAGACAATCACCTGTGTTTAGAGAAAGGATTAGAGGGGAATTAACACAGCAGGGACTATACTAAATAGGGCAACTGGATGATGCACTGTTCTGCTGTTTCCATAACATACAAACTTTTTGATTGTTTTTGGATCTGTGAAAGCAGAAAACAGAGAACCGATAGATGCTCTATATATTATGTTGCTTAACAATTTGGAAGTAGTACAGCCTAGCACTTAGCGCATACCCTTGATTTATATTGCACACATTTTTTATTGAATATTTGATTAATTGGAAGTTTTAAAGGCAGGCCAAACTTTCTAAGTTTCTGATTCTGCAAAAGATGCTAGTCTGGTTTTCTTTTCATTAGACTCCATGAGAGTACTGCAGCTGTGTAAAATGAAAACAGGATCAAATCTTATGATTGCTTTTGATTAAACTGGGGGAAAAAAAAAAAATAATTAATTACATATCCCAAGGCCTTGTATATGAAGGATAGTCCAGTATCCTCTTCGCACTGAGAGGGAAAGAGTTATCAAAAGTCATAGTGCAAGTCATGAGCAAAACCAAAAACACAGGCAATGCCTGCTGCTTCCCTATCACAGACTCCATTTGCTGGAGGATGCTATCTGCCTATTAGAGTGCTCAGCCAAATTCAGAAGCCTTGCTGACACATGGTCAGGATTTATATTACTTCCATAGAAGCCAAGATGGTGCATCATAAAGCATGCATAAAAACATTGAACGCAATGCCTCCATAACTTCCAGGCATCACTGATTATAAAAATAAAATGCACCTATATGCATAAACAAGCAACAACAAAAACACTTCCTTATTGGAGTTCAGAGGGAAACATGGGACTTACCAGCACTATCAAATCACATCATAAAGAGAAAACACAGAACCTCCCGGGGTCCTCCACACACCTGTTTAGCTACATCCTCTAAAGGAGCCAAGCCAGAGGAGAGATAAATGTGGGCTGAGACAGGAATATCAAACTGCAATAAACAAAACAGGAAGGGAAGGTATTTTCCCAAGAAAACATAAGGAAGTTAAATTCAGAGAATGCTATGCTTCAATAAAAATATGCCAGGTAATATGTTCCATGCTACTGCCAGCGATAGCTGAGCCAAGGAGACAGACAATTTTTTGTGCCCCCCCACCCCCCCGCCCCCCTAAAAAGGTTCTGGTCTTGCAGGCAAGGACATGTCCTTACCACAAAGAGAACACGGAAAATTATTAGAAAACACAGTTAAACCCCTCTGATGATGACAAACAAGTCAAACCAGTTTCTCTGCTGGTACTTCGAGGATAGCATGTCTTAGAATTCTTTGAAAGAGCTCAAGCAGCAGATATAATCCAATTAGATATTCAAAGATGACATGAAACAGCCCTCCTCTGGTAAAGCAGCCTGGCAGATGCTCTAATAAAGCCTGCCTTTGTTCAAGGATGGCTTAGAAAAAGCTCTAAACTTAACCCAGATACCACGCTGTAGCATCCTCAGTCTGGAAGGTCCCTAACAACGCACACACTCAATGCCTGTCTGTATCAACCTGAAGCACATTAACTCCACAGCGCTAATTAAAGGATATAGTTACATGAATCAATGGACCATCTGCAGTACAAAGTAAAAACTGACAAGGATGCCAGGAAAGCAATGCCACTGAACACAAAGCAAGTTATGACAAGCTGCATAGGACATTTTCTACAGCTCAATTAACACCACGTGCTCCCCAATCCAGGGGTAAGGAGTTGGGGCACCTGCGAAGGGGCATTCAAGTTTCAAGCACACCAAACTGGGGGCCTGCCAAAAGGCCTCCAGGAAAGAAATGCCAAGGCAAGGGGACTGCTCCTAGATACAACATTCCCTTCAGGATTCCAGTTAGATGTCCAGGCCAACCCTCGCACAAAGTGGGAGTTCCTCATTAATACAGCACCTCCACTCAACAGCCAAGTACTCTTGCCCAGAAGTGCTAGACAAGGGCGCAGCTTCCTCCTCCCTGTGTGGTATTTGGTTCATAAACCACATAGGCAAAGGAAGTCCCATGACCATGGGTGTAGATGCTGTTCTGTTCACAGAGGAGGGACTTTCCAGCTCCTTTTTGCCTGGAAAGCTGAAGTAACCATGGGATGACAGGATAGGGAGAGAGTGGGTGCATGCACCTCTCTGGTCCCATAGGCAGGGTGTTCATTAGCCTGTGAAGGAGGAGGGATCCAATTCTCCTTCTGCCCCCATGGCTGTTCACATATCATTCACCAGAGTAAAATACTTACAGAAAACCTCTTGTAGGAGCTGGGACATTCAGCAAACTGTAAAAAACATTAAGCCTGTTTTCATAGCTGGACTCTCTAGAGATGTCTTTACTGATGTTGCCAACAGCCAATAAGCCACAGATTAAGCCACAAACTACTGCTCTTGTCCAAGGAGGTTTCTTGCAAATCTGGCTGGGGCACATGGGAATTCCAGGACAGAGGTCAGCCTGAAGCTCTACTGTTCCCCTTATCTATAGCCACAATAGATTCCAGCTGTACTGCCATTGCAGAGAGCCTTCAAAAACCAATACCATTTCAAAAGACAAAAGAGGTCAAAATTCTAGCCTCAGAGCCCACAGGAGATCTTAGCTCAATGGAGCTAAGATTTCACTGAGCCAGGTAGTCCAGTTTTGCTTTCTGCAGGACAGGCAAAACAGTAACTAAAAATGCCAGCAGACACCTGGAACCACATCAGCTGGGTCCTCATCACATTGCTAGAGCCATGAAGCTGCAGCAAAACCAGCAAGATTCAGAGGAAATGAGACAAAGAGTGTCTGAAAGTAGTTGAGAAGAAGAAAAAAGGAAGGAAAAGCATGCATGTGACTCAGGACTGGTGGCTGGGGCATTCCCTTGAATGCAACAGCAACAAGGGAATTCTCCTGACAGCAACAGAAGTAGAAAATTAGGTTCCCCTGGGTTATCAGCATTAAGTACATGAGAGGGGACAACTGACAACAGGTAACCTCACTATAGCAGAAGCAGGTGGGAGACCGCTTGAAACTCCACTTCCATCATCCACCCCATCAGGACCTCAGTTTCCTAAGTGACAAAACAAGAACATGAATCAGCCATGAGATGAACCTAACAGTCTGTAAATTGCTGGATCATTACAGCAAGAAGTGCCACTGGAAGAACCCAGGTAGAGGAAGCTATTCCGTTGTCCCTCACCTGCCAGTCACTGCGACTTCTCTGTCCATTACACATTCCAAAACAAAGGCTAAACTGCTCTTTGCCAAAGATTCCCAGCTAGAACAGGACAAGCACGCACAAACCATGGTTTCCTGTCTGTGGTTTGGTATCTACTGGAATCTAAAAACATGCAGTATGAAATGCAGATTCTATTAGGTCATTTACACTTCAAAAAGTCCACCGTACTCCCTTGCCACTCAGCATATGCTGGAGAAATTCAGAAGAAGCTATGGAGCCGTAGTGGCACTGGCTGCAGATGTACACCACCCTTACCAAAAGAAAAGCATCCTGAGGATAAATGTAGGTGTGTACACACGCTTTGCATTACTCATAGGAGGAGAAAATAAATAGCAGTTAAATATGTCAGGTTTTTTCCTGTTTAAAGTACAATAGGTATTCTGGATTATATAAAGAATCTGCCTTTACATGCATGAAAGATAAACCCTGGAACCTGTGGTAGAAGCAAGATGATAGTAGCTAACAAGGGAATTGGAAGGAATTTCATCTGTGAGCCATTCCAGTCTGCTTCAAGGCTTCTTACACTTTTCTTCAGCTCCCCTAACCTCCCATTAACGACAGTGAACTGTATCACATAGGTCAATGGTCTGATCATCTGTTACAGGGTGGGTGGGTCAAAAATAAAGCAACAGATCCCTGCTGTCCAGATAACCCAGACACTGCAGCACTGCGCATTGCCGTGACAATCCTGCCATGGAATGGATGCAGCCTGTGGGCTTCAGGGGACCTACCATCTGCAGGCTGAAAAGTGCTGTCCTGAGGCTTTGTGGATCGCTGCCGTGAACTCTGGTCTTCTGAAACTTCCCCTCTACACAGCACAAAACCTGACTCACCCAAACAGGAACGGAAACCTCCTGAAGAAACCTCTGATTGCTGCTAGCTGGTGTAACGTCTTCATCAGCTGGCTTACTTTCTCCTAGTGAGAATTAAAATAATCTGTTGATGCAGATTTGGAATCTGCTTTTCTGCTGGAGATCTTGATGGGAAATCTCAAAGCCCCATAAAAAAAATTCTCCTTTGTTTTTGCTTTTGTTGTTATTGTCCTGAAGGTAACAGAAGCTCTCACCCAGTGACCTTAAATTCCTGTGTGCATCTTAACTTTCCTTACCTACTCAGACATTTCAGCTGGATATAGCTTAAGCCTACTTTCTGTCCACTTCATTTTCCATATTCACAAATATTTTCAATCCTATTAGGTTGTGTTGGCTCCAGTTTGAAGCTTTTACTTATTCTATTTTGAGTTTGTCTGGACTCCTCCCCTACTAATGTAGCTTACATAATCCTTTTCTAGAGATGACAGATGTGCATTTTGAAAAAGAGAATCCTGCATCTGCGTTTCATTTGTTTTACTGTAGCTTAATCAGTACTTTGTTAACAGCGTTATTTAGGAGATGTTATCAAGCCTCACGCACTTCACATGCATTTGTTAACTTGACAAACAAATCTAATCAAGGGAGCTTAGGGGAGAGAAAGCAACACTTCTTTCCTTGCAGTATCTTTCACATTTCAGGGCTACTACAACGTTAGAAGTGAAAAGAACCTTTGTACTTGGACAAGGCAGATATAATTCTGGATTATTGCTATTTCCAGCTACGCCTCTGCCTATATATCGTGCATTGTTTACTAGCTTAGCTGCAACTTCTCCCTTATTATCTCAGTTCCTCCTTTCCTCCACCTGCTAGTGTCCTAAAAATAATCAGCTTGAAGACTTGAAAATGTTTTTCTTCTAATAATTTTTTAAAAATAATGTTATTATGTAGTTGAAATCAAAATAAAGGCTTAGGGGACAAGAGATCCCTCTGCACGTCCCTTTGAAAGCTTCTCAATGTACAGGAATATATAGCTGTCAACTACACACAACACAGAGAGAAATAGAGGTATTTGTCATCTCTGGCTGACTCCTCCGAAAATAAAAATATGATTGTTTTTACAAGCATAATACAACTAGAGAAGCAAGCTGTTAAACTACACCATCAATAAATAATGGTCCCAGAGCTCTTAGCAAACCCCTCCCTTAATTTCAATGGAAGCTGAGCAGGATCTGCACCTCTGAAAAACAGATTGCTTAAAAATCCGTCCCCTTCAAATCAAATCAGCTGCTAAGCGCAATTATGAACTAGCTTGGTAGCATTCAGGAGAAAACAAATGTCACTTCCCTCTGTTCCAATAACAAAATAACAGAATCATTATGGTCCCTTGAGAAAAAGATTGCTTTTGTCCGCTTATGCTACTAACAGCATCTTACCTTAATCAGTAGCATCAGTGATCATTCCTGCTGTCCTGTGGAAAGAACAAAGTGCCAGGCACTCTCCACACACACAGGCAGTAAAGCTCCTGCTACAGAGGCAGAACTACTTCAACTACACCAGCGGTCTGCTAGGTAATGCACATTTTTAAGTACTCCATTTGTATATTCGTTGATGAAACAGTCCACAAAAACCTCAGCAATAATCCCTGGGAGAGTCTCTAACTATAACAAGCAAAAAGAAACAGAGGTAAAGCCGAAGCTTCATTCTCTACACTGGGAAGCCCTGAACAGCGGGGACCTGGGAGAAGTCAACAGCCAGGGCTGCTTTTTTCTCAGCCAGCAAGTTGCTCTACCTGCTTCACCGAATTTCCAAATCAATTTGCATAAGGGGGTGCCACTCATTCTTTTGCCTAGATAATCATCATTTCATCTCATTCCTTCACATTAAACACATCTTCCTGCCCCAAGGTGCTTCCAAACTGAGGTCTAGTACATGAATCACCCTGCAAGCTGTGAGTCTTTACAGCTTTGCTGCAAGCAGGATGTAATATCACAGCATGCATGGGACTTGCCTTGTTATCACTCTTAGCCATGATCATCAACTCCCACAATGAGTAGAGACCAGCCTCCTGAGAGATTAATGCCCCCCTCCAGAAGAGGCATTCTTCCCTCCGATCTGGCACTGAAGCCACCCTGCAGAGCAAAAATTAGACTGTCTTAATCGCATGGCTCAAATGAAATTTTTCTTAAAGATACAGATGATGATTTGCTGCTTCATAATATTCATTGTCATACATGCCACAGTACCATGCCTATAGCTACAGTTTTCGAGAAAAGCTGTTTTTCCTTCTTCATTACGTGTCCAAAAGCATTGCACAGCAGTAACCTACATGGATTCCATCACAGTGTGCACACTGGTGACGCACTGGTCAATGCATCTTTTCCTTACTAACACACAGGAATGGTTAGAGAGAGCAGTGGTGAGATTTCGTACAATTTGAAATTTTTTAATTAAAAGGAAAATAAAAAAGGCCAGATTACTGTGAACACAGCTTTGGGAACGGCCCACTAATGTTGCTGCAGTTGGTCCCCTGTAATTACAGATCACTCTGCAATCAGCACAGAAGGGTCCACAGTACATCCACCAGATACAAAAAACACTCCCCTACCCACTATTCATGGGCAAAAGCCAAAACCCACAAACCCACAATATGACAGGGAAAGATAGCAAGTGATGTCAAGGACAAGGCAACACCCCAGACCTCCAGAATAACAGTAAATCTACTGAGAAAAATGCCCACATGATCATTATGATTTGGAAAAGCACTCCATATGACGATCGATGTTTTTTAAAAGAAAGCGTTAATGAAGGTTATAACCAAATGGAAAGAGGGACACACTAATACATGTATAGACCAGCAAGAGAAATCTGCACCAACACATATTTGCAGGCAAATTCCTAGTCTAGTACACAAGTCCACATGATATAACGTACCACCTATGGATAATTTACGATCACTTCCCATTCTCTACTATAATCCTCTTGGGGTTAATGAAAGTCTAAATCAGTTCTGAAATCCAGTGAAAAATTCCTATGTATTTTTATTTTCAAGATTAATAAAGGTTATTAAAAACAAAAGCATAAATTTGCATCGAAGACAATGAAAGCCTGTGTTTCTCAAACAGTGTAAACATTTACAACGCAAGATAGTGATGAAACAAAACAATCTCGTTGTTGTTCACTGAGGACATTGCTCACATTCTGTATTATACACAGATAACAATGATGCATTTTTAGGAAAATCCTGTGCTACGTCACTTATTTTCCATTACATCAGAAGCTAACAGTGGTAAAAGCTATTTACGAACAACAGGTGCCTAAGCAATGCTCTTCACTATTGTTTAACTGCTACCAGGCAAAACACTCCTCTTAAGCCAGAGTGAAAAGAATATACTATTGACTAAATGATTCTGCATTTTGAAGAAGTATGAAATTGTGCTTTGTCTCTGGGTGAATAAGAAATTTCCAAAGTCGTGCACATAAGAATGTATTTCTTTTGAATGATTTATGAGTTAAATGCCAGGTAACTCTTTATTTATAGGTTTAAGTCACAACATATCTTTGTTCTGGAAGTCTTAATAAAATCTAGATTTCTGGATCATTATGACAAGCCTTTAAACTTTTTCTGAGGAAACAGCTATAAATCAGATTCTTTAGGACTTGCATGATGCAACTGGAGAGCTCACACCCAGTGTCTTCAAAAGTTCAAGTATAGAGTGAAAGGGCATGTTATCAAGCATCCGGTACTCAATTCTTCCACAAACTTGCATGACATTGGTAAGTTATGTTTTTGACCATAATTTCCCACATTTTAAAGCAATCGGAACTTCTGAAGCAAAACTAGCTATCAGGAGTCATTTGCTATAGCCTGAAGTTAAAAGTTTTACATTTTAAAAACATTTTAAATACAGGGGAATACTATGAGTCATTGACGCAATAACAGCTTTCAGTGAGAACTTTTTATTGGGAAGTGTATTCAGGCATAGCATGTCTATTTCACATTTTCTTGTTTCCATGTTTTTCCATGCTGGTATCTTACCTATACATTCGCCAATGTCCAACAAGAACCTTCTCTCCAGAGGACAACATGGGAAGGACCAGTACTGCGAACTGCATGAGAACTTGTGCTCTGGGCAGAATAACCAGCTGAGGGGTTCCACAGTCATAAATGCCCATCGTTTACTTTATTTCAAATATCACCAATATAGAGGCGTGCTCACTGGCTGTGGTTTAGAAGGCCAATCATTTAAGTTCTTCACTTTAGTCATTTCTGTGCAATGGAAGAATAACACTTCCACTCCCCCACTCCCAGGCCGTTTCGGCCACACAGATAACTCCTGTTTGCTCCTCACCACAGCAATATACGGCATCTGGTACAACCAAGAGCACAGACTGAAGCCCTACAGCAAGACAAGCAATAAAAGCAGTACACAGCTGAGTCACTCCTTCAGTTTCACACCTGTATCCTCACGAAAAACTGTCAGATCTTGACTCAAGACAGTCACTAGCCAGACAAACACGGTATTTCTCATCAATTTCAAAATGAAAATTATGCTACAATGAGTTTAAGAACCTCTGTGTCACAGCATTATCATTAAAAAGTAATCCTGTACAAAGGCTACGGACAGAGTTCAGGTCTGTGAACAGAATTAACTCCTCTCCACTGCCAGGACAAGACGGCCTCTTCCGGCTGCAATCTTATCATGGGATGTGTTGCGCAGTTAAAAAAGCTGCATGTGCCCTTCTTATCACAAGAGTCCCTGGTATAGTTTAAAGGCCAGGCAACTGATTTCAGACAGCTGACAAACAGCCTGGCTTCCCTCATCCCGGCTCCCCACACCAGTGCTGACACCAACATGGACTGGCCCCGGAGAAGCATCAGCACAAACAGTTTCCCTTCATTAGGGTGTTATTTCACACGAGTACACTGGCACGCCTATGTTGGCTCTGCCCGTCCTACATCCACAACAGTGCTCTGTGCCACCCAAAAAGAAGGGACTGGCATTACGGAACCCCACAGACAAGGCGTTCCTTACCACAGTCTATAAAGGGCCATTCATCCGCACCGTACCTAAAATAGTCACTGGATGTGATCACGAGATGAATACATGACTGTGGACTTCTTTAAATCACTGCCTTCTTACACAGACAAGAAACCAGTGTCCAGTGGTTGCTTCCTCACCCGTTGTCCTCGTTCTCGGTTCAGTAATGAAATGCTGACCCTTTCTGTCCATCCAATATTAGTCCGTTCGTTTCTACAAATATTTAGAAGTTTAGAGAGTTTAAGAAAAGTTTAGAGAAACAGCACAAAACTCCACCAACCAACTCTTATGCACTTGTAAGATCTGTATACTACCCTATTAAAACAAATCCAATGCAGCTTTCTGTCACTAGAACTAAGGCAGCATTTCTGAAGTCTATCAACCACTAGCTGCTCATCACCAGTCAACCAGAGGCAGCTGCAGAAGGCTGCTCAGACAGAGTGAAGTACCCAGAGTGAAGTACAGAGAAATTGTGCCTATTTATGAGAAACCCAGAAAATTGCACAGGTCTCTTGCTGCTGGGGAAGAGGCTAACTTGCAGTGCTCTGTTTCTCTACTGCTTAAATGACTTCTACTTTTTGTCCAGGAGATGCTTCGAGTGATCTCCTAGTATTGAGTAAAGGTGGGCATAAACCCAGACCATTAGAGAGCAACACACTGTCAGACAAAAGATGGTTTACAAGGAACCTTGTGATAGCTGGGGTGATAGGTGGAACAGATTCTGGGATGCTATTGTATATCCACATGACAAGTAAAAGAAGTTGATATGGGAAGTTAGAATCATAGAATCATAGAATGGTTAGGGCTGGAAGGGACCTTCAAAGGTCATCTAGTCCAACCCCCCTGCAAGGAACAGGGATATCTCCAACTAGATCAGGTTGCTCAGGGCCTCGTCCAACCTGGCCTTGAACGTCTCCAGGGATGGAGCATCCACCACCTCTCTGGGCAACCTGTTCCAGTGTTCTACAACTCTTATGGTAAAAAATTTTTTCCTAATATCCAATCTGAATCTACCTCCCTCTATTTTAAAACCATTACCCCTTGTCCTATCACAACTGGCCCTCCTGAATAGCCTCTCCCCATCTTTCCTGTAGGCCCCCTTGAGGTACTGGAAGACCACTATAAGGTCACCCCGGAGCCTCCTCTTCTCCAGGCTGAACAGCCCCAACTCTTTCAGCCTGTCCTCATAGGAAAGGTGCTCCAGCCCTCTTATCATCTTCGTGGCCCTCCTCTGGACCCTCTCCAACTGGTCCATGTCCTTCTTATGTTGGGGGCTCCAGAACTGGACGCAGTACTCCAGGTGAGGTCTCACGAGGGCAGAGTAGAGGGGAAGAATCACCTCTCTCGACCTGCTGGCCACACTCCTCTTGATGCAGCCCAGGACGCGGTTGGCCTTCTGGGCCGCAAGAGCACATTGCCGGCTCATATTGAGCTTCTCGTCCACCAGTACTCCCAAGTCCTTCTCCTCAGGGCTGCTCTCGATCCATTCTCCGCCCAGTCTGTATTTGTGCCTGGGATTGCCACGACCCAGATGCAGGACCTTGCATTTGGCCTGGTTGAACTTCATGAGGTTGGTACGGGCCCACCTCTCCAGCCTGTCGAGGTCCCTCTGGATGGCATCCCTCCCTTCCAGCGTGTCAACAGCACCACACAGCTTGGTGTCATCGGCGAACTTGCTGAGGGTGCACTCCATGCCACTGTCCACGTCACCAACAAAGATCTTGAAGAGGGCCGGGCCCAACACGGACCCCTGAGGGACGCCACTCGTGACCGGTCTCCACTTGGACATCGAGCTGTTGACCACTACTCTCTGAGTGCGGCCATTGAGCCAATTCCTTATCCACCGAGTGGTCCATCCATCAAACTCATGCCTCTCTAGTTTAGAGAGAAGAATGTCATGTGGGACAGTGTCAAAAGCTTTGCACAAGTCCAGGTAGATGATATCCATTGGTCGACCCTTGTCCACCGATGCTGTCACCCCATCATAAAAGGCCACCAAGTTGGTCAGGCACGATCTGCCTTTGGTGAAGCCATGTTGGCTGTCACCCACCACCTCCTTGCTCTCCATGTGCCTTAGCATGGTTCCCAGGAGAATCTGCTCCATGACCTTGCCAGGCACAGAGGTGAGGCTGACCGGCCTGTAGTTGCCCGGGTCCTCCTTGTCCCCCTTTTTAAAAATGGGGGTTATGTTCCCTCTCTTCCAGTCATCGGGGACCTCGCCAGACCGCCACGACTTCTCAAATACAATGGCCAGTGGCTTGGCAACTTCATCCGCCAGTTCCTTCAGGACCCGCGGATGGATCTCATCAGGTCCCATGGACTTGTGCACCTTCAAGTTCCTCAGATGTTCCCGAACCTGCTCTTCAAGTACAGTGGGCGGTGGTTCATCCTCACAGTCCCTGCTAGTTCTTTCCACAGCTTGGGCAGTAAGACAAGAGGCTTTATCAGTGAAAACTGAAAGTTGTCCAAATAGGCTTAAAATCAAATTCAGGATCATGGCCACATCACTGATATTAACTGACATGTCGCATTTTTCAACCCAATCACATGCAGAAGTGGCTTTTCTGCCTTCTCCCCTAATAGATGCTCTTTGCTTTAAATTAGTTTAGACACGAGCCAGAGAGATAAGCAAAGTGTGCTAAATAAGGCCCATGCAACTCTGGTGCACACGAGCACTACTGTGAAATCTGAAACATTCAGGAAGACAAAACCTGGAAGGAACAGCAGTTTCTATCAGGTATCTGTTGAAATTGAAGGCAAGAAGAAAAACTTTTTTTTTTTAGCTAAAATCTCATTGGTCCCAGAGGAAAATATACTGTTGGAAAGAGGGGAGTATTGAACCTGTTGAGGCCACATCAGAATTTTGCACCAACTGCATCCAGAGCTGCAGCAAGAGAAACCCAACCGACCCCACCCTGCTTTTCTTCATATTTTCCAGGATCCATACCAGCTGATCATGTGGCTTCCTTCTCTAAGCAGTTACAATTACAATGATATTCAGGGACATTTGCTCTTCCAAAGAGTTCATAAAAAAAATTACTACAGACAAATGATTTGAGTGTCTGTTGAATCAGGCTAATGGAGAGATAAGTACATGTTTCTTTTTAACTATTTTTAAATGGCAAGTGCAAGATTCAACAGGGTTTTTTTTAAATCGAAAAAAGGAAACTACTCCCCATTCCAAATGCAACAGATGTTAGAAAAATCAAGACAAAATCTCCCCAGTTTTCTGCTCACTTAAAACCATTGGCATGTTCCACTGCAGAGACAGTCCCATCTTTGGCACAGGCTCCCACACCTGGGCTGTACAGCAGCGTCAAGACAGTCATAAAGTATTTAAAGATGAAGGATACGAATTCTGCTATTTTTAAAGTGACAGAAATCCACAAGTGACCAAAACACTGCTGCTTTCTCCTTGGAGGGCCCAATCATTCCCTTCAGTCTCTGGGTGCTAGAGGAGGCAGCACTGTGCTTAGGAACAAGCACGGTCTCCTCTGCGTCACAAGTGACCTTGTGCCTGACACAGTCCTTCTCCATTAGCCATGCTCTCTCTGAATGAGGTATAAAGCTGTGGTTCTGGAGGAAGTAACTTTTCTTGTTTTACAGGGACACATGCTATTCAGTGAATGGTATTACCTGGCGATGGCAAAAGCTTCCACCACTTTCCATCTGAGAAGTAATTTGGTACAATCTCACATCCCCTACGCCTCCCACAGAATAAACACAAGTTTCACAGCTCAGCAAGGCCAGCTGATCTCTCACTGCACCACTACAGAGGACAGTAACCATCTAACATAGAAATGAAAGCAAAAGGAGGCTAAAAAGTATTCAGATCCCAATTTTACAAAAGAGTAAATATCTCCGCTGAAAACGCTCCCTCTTCCCTGTTGTGCTGCTCCTGCAGCAAAGCCAGGCAGCTGTCTGACAATGCTCAACCAACACTACCTAATGGCTTCAAGCAGGAAACAAAAACATAATACATATGTACATGTTTGGTGTGTTGTTTTTTTTGGAGTGGGGGTAGGGTTTTTTTAAAGAAAAAAAAAAATTCTCTAGAGAGAATTTCTAAAGACACTGCTGGCAAAACCGTACCCTACGGCATCTAGCTGGGGCAAAGACAGCATGAATCCAGTGCAAAGTCAGTTCCATCACCATTACAGCACCCAGTTTATCCACAAAATTCCCTTCTCAAACACCGATTCTGCCCAGACTTTCCCAACTGGCAAAACAGAGATATTACTTCAGTCTCTGATCTTGTCCTATCTGCAGGTTATGAATTAGAATACTTCTCTAATTAGAGATTAGAGATCAACCGTGGAATTAGAGGCGGATTATTTTTAGCCATCGCCTGATTGAGCTGGAGGTGTAGTCAGTTGTAAATTAGTCACTGCCTTTCCTAAGAGTACATGTTACACACCAACTTTCAATGTAATATCCAGTATCTCTTCAAAAGCCATCATTTATCGGTCATCTGTGCAGGGAAGAGAGAAAAAAGGGAGCAGCTATCATTCAGCCAAGAGACTTCTTAAGATCTTCAGGTTTCTTTATCAAAGTCTAGAAAGAATGGCAAGGGGAGATGAAGAGGTCTGGAAAGGCACAGCCACCTTCACACACCAGCAGTGAAGACACAAGCTTGAGTAACCCATCCCTCTGACAGCTGCCATGTTGGAGTGGCATCTTTTACAGAAGGGGTCGTAGAAGGCCCAGCGACAGCATACTGTGCTGTTTTATTGCTCACCAGGTTAAAGCATGACTTAGTCTGCCAGTGATAATTTTCTTTTTTTGGCACATTCCAACACAGGAAGAAGAAAAGGCACACGGAAGAAAGGCTTGGATCAGAAACTTGCCAACTCTCCTTGACTCACAGCGGTTGCTGGAAACTGAGAATAAACAGCATCTCAGAAAAGCAGGTCTGTGGTGTAGTATGTCCACGTTACTCACCTCAGTGGGATGTGCTGTGTACAGTCAGGCTGCTTTCCACTCCTATCCCCTGCTGACAAAAACTACTTACAGACTTGAAACCCAACAGTTTCATCATCTTATTAAATTCCCTGTTGCTGGCTCAGATGTCTCTCATATGCCGTAGTCAGATTACATGAACCATGAAGACCTATCTGTGAGCCACACAGGATACAGCTCAAATGAGGCCAGAGTCCGGATCATCAGCCCTCTGAGTTTCTCCTCTCTCATTCACAGAAGCAGCAATGCAAACTGCGTGACAAGGGATGAGTATATAGTTTGTGGAGTCATGCGGAAAGGGAGTTAATACCGAAGCACCAAGATGCAATTGGCAAACATACCTTCCCTGAGCAGTGCATCTACCCCAGAGCAAACCCATCCCTGCAGGTTCATCTCAGAATTCCAGCAAGCACGGCCAATAAAGACAGGCTAAGCCAAACCCATGCAGGTCTTACAAACTGGAGAGCCTCAATACAGCAGCTGTGGAGGACTTGACAAGGCAGCTGACAAGCCGCCAACCAGCAGCCTAACCCGCAGGATGCCTGCAGGGCATCACGGGCCTACCAAGTCTGTGCAAAGCACCTGTAGCACTGCACAGTGAGAACACGCCAACTGAAAAACTTCCCAGTAGGCAAAGATGGATAAGACAGACTGAACACGTGTCCCAGCTGACAAGTAGAGCTCAAGTACACAGAGAAAGCAAACAACCGTAACAAATGTCTAACAGACACAATGGAAGATCACAGCCAAAAATAAAATGCATGATATATCTAATCCCCTTTCTATATAAGGAACTGATCCTGACTCGCCTCCTTGCTCTCAGGCAGCTGGACCACACAATCCTGTGCTTGCTTCTTGCCAGGGTATCACTAACAAAGGAAATCGAGTGAGAAGTCTTATCTTGAATCAAACGAGTTCAACAGCAACTGAGCTGAGATCCTCCTTGCCCTGTGGATGGAGAAGCTGATATCAACTAGTGAATAAAAGTATCTGCGCCAGGCCTAGGCAAGTGCCTCAAGGTCCCCAAAAAAACAAATGCTGACTATGGGAGACTGATCCTGGGAAGAAAAAAAAGGACCAAAAGACTACAAAGAATACATCAGACTTACCCTGCTGCATTTGGCATGTAGGTATGCAGAGGAGATGCTTCCACACTTCACTACTTACATCTCAGATGCAGCCTTACTGAGCAGGGGTAAAATATGCAAGGAGCACTTAGGCAATCTTGGTATGAGGCACAGGGCTCTGGCAGAGCCATCTCCTGCTGCTTTGGACACACAGCTTTGAAGATGCAGTTCTGATCTATCACTTACACACTGCCTTGCGAGAAACAGCCACACGTTTCAATTAAAAAAGCAATCAGACGGATCAGGAAAGGTCAAAGAAGTAATTTTGAACCTCTTGCCATTTGGAAAATACAACAGAGTTGTGAATCCCACCTTCTCAGTAATTTGTCTGGAAAACATCACAGCGCAGCTCTCCTACACTCCCAGGAAGGCACATAAAGAGAACATCATCTCTAAAAAGCCTTGAGAGCTGCACAGCTCTGCAGGTGTACCAGAGCAGGACTCTCTCACACACCTGCCAAAGCATGTAGCAGCTCGTACAGAACCACACGGAGACCTTTCAAGCCTTCCAATCTTGTGATGAAAGCAACTTGGTGAATATTTTCACAACATTTGAAAGACCTAACTCTAGCTGTCTCAGTCAGAAGTTATCCTCCCCTGCCAGGTCTGACCCTAGGATGAAGGGTTCAAAATAGTTGAACACAACTGTCACCAGAATCACAGAAACAAAATAACACTTCTCATGCAAAGGAACTGCTAAAAGGCAATATACGGAGTTTTCATGTCGGAAAGCAACAAGATGTTTCAAGGCTATAGAGTAAGACACATTGCATAAGAACACTGATGTGTTTAGAGGGCTGAAATTTGATCTCATTTTTATTGGCTTCTGCTTTGTTATGTCAAGAGCAAAGTTAAAAATCCCCTTCCATTTTTAAACAAACATGCTACTTTTTTTTTGTTAATTCCCAAGATCAAGCCAGCCTGACAAGAACCCTGTAATTTTACAAGGGAATCTCTCCTCCCTCCACCCCCTTATTTTATCAAACATTAATTTTGTGAAGAGTCTGCTGCACCGTGCCACATTAATTTTGTGAAGTCTGCTGCACCCTGCCAGCTCTAATTTAGTAACAATACTTAACCTTTTCCCCTAGGCTCTCAGAACGCCTTGCAGTGGAAGGCGGCCATCCCATGGGCAGAAGGATTAGCATAGTCTGATATCCTACAGTTTGGTAACCTGTATGCAGGCTTCATAAGGGCCACTCACCCATGTGACACCCTTGTGTCTAAAAAAGTGCTATCTCCATGGGCTGCAGCGCAGGATGAGGCTGCAGCTCTAGGTTGTGACATGGCAATTTAGATTCTTCCTGTGACATCTAATGTTCCAGAAAATATCTGACATTGAGCCAACAGGTTCAGAAGTTACTTGCAGTGTGATTGCATAAGCTCACTTCCCGCTGGAAAGCAGGCTAAAAAAATATATATTTTTTAAAAAAATCCAAGAACCTTACAAAAAACATGATACAGCTGACAATTGAGTTGCAAGACACTAAGGTATGGATAGGTGAAGCAGCTAAAACAGAAAACAGAGGCCAGAAGCAGGAATAAGACGCAGATTTCCTGTCTCTCACAGCAAACTTCTAGCTGCGAATGAACTTCCTCTTCTTTTTTAGAGCTAAGCAGATTTTTGTTTTCTCTTGCAACAAGACAGCACTTAGTTCAGTATGCATTTATGCTATTTGGAATAAGAAAACCCTTCCATCTAGAGATCATTTGCAATGTCAAAGAGTAGCAGCTCCTCTGCAAGTCTTCAGTCTACTTGTTTTTTATATACTATATGCATGCATGTGTACACACACACACGTGCAGACTGAGCTGGAGAAAAACCACTGACAACAACTGTTGTTGCTAGTCCTGGCACTTCCAGTTCAGATTTGGCAGGCAAGCTCTAGATGAAAATGACCCTGCAAGCTATGACGACAACAATCACATTTAAATGAACAACATTTTGGATGCAGAACTACAGGGCGACTCGCTTTGTTTACCAGAAAGGAAGGAAAAACCAAAGCCTACTGTTAACTTCAGAAAAAGCCAGACTGCTCCCGTGTGTATTGTCCCCTCTGCCATCACCTACAGTAAACTATTACCTAGTGCTCTTCACGCTGCTCTGGTATGTCAGACTTCACCAGGCTTACTAAGAACAAAAAAGCCACTGCCAACTTTCACTTTCTATTGTAGCAGAGTTCATCATGCTGTTAAGTGCAAGTGCCTTAAGACTAGTTTGCTGAAGGAGGCCATGGGAAACAGGCAAGAAGGAGACAAAACCACACTCGGATAGGGCAAGAGGAGGCATTTGCAAGAATTTCTTGCTATAATGTTGTCCGTGTTACTAAAGCATGGCAGAGCCCTGTATTGCATCACTCCCTGTATTTCAGTACATCGATCTTCCTGTAAATATATATATACACAGAAAAAATAATATATACCTGCACACAGAAACATGCTACATTTTTCCATTAGCCTTCCCCTTCTGCATTCGTAGTTACAAGAGACTGTAACAAGGATTGGCCTAGTAGCCAATCACCCTCAACAGCACATTGCGCTTTTACAACTAGAAATAGAGGGATCAGAGAGATTAATCCTCTGTCTTGGATGACATGAGTAGCTAGTGACAGTGAAAGCATATATAAATAGGCAGAGATGGCTCTTTGTCTTGCTACAGCCCCCTCTGGTTTCAAAGCAGGCTCTTCCACTAAGAGATGCCTGAAGAGGTCATTGTGAATGAAATTAAACAAAGGCATCTCTTTTGTAAGCCCTGCAGTAATTGAGAGACAAGGAGCTTCCACTAATAATCCTCATGACATCACCTGCATTCTCCCAGAAAGGTAAAGCCAAAGTTCAGACCTGCTGCCAAGAGAAGCAGTTCCAGTAGCAAGATTTGACTGAATGCTTCCTCAATATTTAACTGGCACAACAGGGCAGGTTGTACACAGCAAGTCTGTTGCTTCCTGTTCGGTTAATACTACTCAAATGCAGGCAAAATCCACCCAAAGTCATGTCTAGAATTCAGTAACCTTCGGAGCGAGGAGTCACAGCAACATGTGGACCCCCCACTGCTGTCCCCACATAAATTCTTGTGTAACATGCAAGTGGAACTTAAAACCCAACTCTGGCAACAAGAACAGAAGCACATGCCCCCTCCTCAAGCTACACCGATGGCACAGAGTTATTAGCAGTAAGAAGTCTGAGTGACAAATTATTCTGGTCATTAGAATCAGCAGATCAGACCCAGGGGAAGCGTATCTATTAAGAAGCGTTTTTTTTCTACAGATACTCTTCCTTGCAGGCACAGTCCATCTACACAAAATAAAGAGGAACTGAAAGGCTTTTTAAAAATAAAATACACTTGAGAGGAAGGGTGGCACCAAGGATTTGTATGCTTTTTCAAAAATTAGCAACTTGGTCTGTAACCTTGCATCCATTTTTTTTCTCTTTTCTTTTTCTTTTTTTTCCTCCTCCTTTTTTGGTTTGTCACCTTAAGTCCCTCTATGTTTCTTTCCTTCCCCTTTGTCTTATTCAACTAACCCTTTGATTCAAAAAGAAATGTTTCTTGTCCTATGTCCAGAACATGACAGAAGTCAAGCTACCCGCTCAGGCAAGAACAGCTGGGAATATTTTTATTCCTTGTAATGAATATCTTATCCTTGATGGTGCATAAACACACGATTTTACTGAAGCCATGGCCAAACTGGGGGACAAAGTCATCCTTAGTGGTTTTTCGGTCACCTGTTAAATGACATCAAACATTTCTTCTCTCAAAGAGAAAGTCTGCTGCACTTGTTCATGAACAGGCTCACCGGCAAATTGGACAGGTGACATGTATTCTGTCCTCCTGATGCTTTTTGAAGGACACACAGAAACTTTAAGGGGCAGATATCAAGGTATGCCTAACTGATACATAGGATATACCGTCCCGAAATATACAATACTTATATTCTATATTGATTCCAGTCACGCATTCTGCAAGGTTTAAAACTGAGATCCTTAAATGAGACTCCAGGGATAAAGTGTTCATCTACTAGCTGTCTTGATTTCATCAAACTGTGGGAAATCTCAGCCACAATTTCTAGAATAGTTTAGTATTTTACACCTATTAGACATACACCTGGCATCAAAATTTCCAACACTGTTTTCAATCAAGTTCAATCAACCACGACATTCTGCCAGGTCTCTGGTTAAATTCAAGATGTGCTACTAAGCTCCCCTACTTGTCCGTAGGTATCAAAGGTGAATTCTACAGAGGAATCTATTTTAAAAGGTAGAGAAGTTGAACAGTCATTTACATATATCTTTGATCTAAAACAGTCCAAATCTGATCATCAGCTGAGCACAAATCTGATCATCAGCTGAGCACATAAAAGAGGCTAGCCTTCCCCCTGGTCCCTGGGGAAAGAAACTGCAACTACTAGAAACTGCTGATAGTTGAGATATCTCTTGCTGTTTGTGAACTGTCTGGCTGTCTGGTGATGAGTTACATTTAGCAATAACACAGCTCCTAAACCGTATCTTTAATTGCAAAAAGACCATGCTTGCAAGGGCATCTTGTCTGTTTACCTACCCCAGAATCAACAAACATCATGTCATCTGTTATTTCATTTTTTAATGCTTCACATGAATGTAGTTAGATTCCCTCATAGAAGACCTACAAAAATATTGTGGTAAGCAGTGAAAAAATAATCTGGTTTGGAAACAATGAGTTCTTTGGATGACTGGTGTTTTCAGAAAAGCAAGACAATAAAACTAGTAAAACTGACCCTAAATTAGTGAAGGGGGTTTAAAGGATGTGGAGCTGTGAAACTTCCCTACTAACAACGCCCACCCAGCAAGTTTAATGCCAGTTCTGCTATGCCAAAGTGAGCTGCCACCAGACCTTTGCAGTCAACGCACAAGTCAGCAAAACAGAAGTCATGGTAAGCCCTGCATGAGTATTGTCTCACTATGAGAATTAATAAAGTGAATTTGATGTGTGGTTTACGTGGTTCACTCAGTTCCTGCAGCAGCTAGCACAAGGTGCTCCAGAGAAAGAACTGGAGCAGGCAGTAACTGGATAGTTTGTTCCCCAGGAAGATTTTCCCTCTCATACCTTATGACCTAGAAGTGAAGTTTTTCCCAGACTTTTAGTTTTCCGTTCTTTACAGCCTTCTGCAGCTTTGCTGTTCACTATTTGTCTGCCACATGCAGAAACAGTCCAAGCACAATGATGTCCAGGGTTCCTGCAAGCTCCTTCCTTCAAAGTTTGTTCATTTTTTTAAAGTAGCCCAGCTACAGCCTCTTACAGAGTACTAGTTAGACACTTCTGCAGGATCAAGAGCTCCTTGTATTTTTTAGGGAGGGAGGAAGGACAGGACCAGAGCAAAACAAAACAAAACATAAAATAAAAAAGACGACACTTCATTCCTGTTCTCATTTTTCCTGGCAAATGGCCATGCTCACTCTATTCACCATTTCTGCAGCTGGCTGTCAGTCACATTAGGGCTGACTGCTACCGAGATGTATGGCAGGAAATAGCCATAGCAGGAGACTCCGTTTTCTTAGATAGCAGAATCAATTCAAGACTTGTAACAAGAACCTACCACTCCTTCCTTGAGCAGTGTTCTTACTGGGAGCTGCCACGCTCCAGCAGTCATCAGCCTCCCCCACTAATACCAGTGTTTGGAAGAACAGTAAGGAAATCAGGCTGGCAGAAAAGGGACGTTGGCACACTGCCCAAAGTACGTGTGACAGCCTCAGCAGCTGGGAAGATCGAGTTCTTTCACCCTTGAACACGGGAGCATTGCTTGTCCAAAAGGTTAGACGTAAAATAACATTTAAAAAAAAATCATCCTGAAAATATACAAAGTTCATCCAGTGTGCTAAATTAATCTATCCTTATGACACTTAAGACTGGGCAAAAGCAGCCAGGGAACGGATGGATTTTCTAGCACTGGAATCACAACTACCTCATTTGGACACCTCCACTAATTCTGGTCACATATCCATACAGTGAAGCATAAAAAAGGTTGCAGCCTTTCTTCCGATCTGACACCTCAAAACAGAAAATGCTTCTTTTCAACTAATTTACCTCTATAAGCAAAACTGACTAGGGCTAGCTGAAAGCCAAGTTAAAAAACAAACCAAACAAACAATGAAAAAACCTCACCACCAAAACAACAAACGTTCAGTGAATTCTGAATTTTTTAAGTTCATATCAGACTGTAACCAAAGTTACCTGAAGGCCCCAGCAAAGGGGCAGTTGTTCAGACTTTAGTAGTCGCATCAGTTTCAGCATCTGTAGCAGAATTAAGTTCTGAGGAATGTCTCACTTTCTCCAAGCAGCTACAGCGCTGCTCAGGGGAGTCTGGCACCAAAACGTTTGGGCCACAGCTGAGCAGCTTCCGACACCCCACAGCAGGTATCATCCTGGGCACTCGGGGCATAGCCTTGAGCTAGGACCCTTGATGTTTCCAGCAATTCTTGTCCAGTAACAGACCTAGCAGAACTCTGCATCAGTGGAAATTCATCAGCATTGATAGATTTCAAAGAAAACATCTTATGTTTGATAAATAAGTGTTTTTCAAAGCAAACTTCTTTCCTCTTAAAATTTTTGACTAGGACTATTACTGGATTGACCTCAGCCTCATCTGACACTACTCCAGAACTAATTTCAACAGCAAAAGTTCATGAAGAGCCCTGCTGCTTCAGCTGAAGTGTTATTGTCACATCAGCTATCCTCTTCCACTCCCATCTTCCTTCCAAGACCTCCTTCCACCTCCACTCTACCTAAATTGTCCCTTGTACGTTTACACTGTTGGGTTATTTCACAAATTTGCTATGCTCGGAAGTATATGTGCCCTTTGCCGACTGCAAAGCCCGAGCTGTATGCCCTCTTGCACTGCAGTTTGAAACAAACTGATTTTGCATTGGCACGGTAGTTACAATTCTAGCTCTGCTTGTGCTTCCAGCGTACTAAAAAGAGGAAAAGTTTAAGCGTTACAGTTCAGAACAACTTGAGCGTTACTCTATCTGCCAACTAGCTCCAGGAGCCACGAAGGAATTCTGACTATTTCTCAGTCTGCCGTGAAACTTCACGATTCGTTACGAACACGTGTGACCAGCACATCTTGCGTACGGTTTTATCTCCGATGTATCTTCGTTCCACTTCGCTAACAATGCAAATTCGGGTCCGCCTCCAAACGGGAGACCCAGCGCACACGCAGCGCCTTTCCCACCAGCTGACCGGCCCCGGTTGTCTCTCCGAAGCGACACTAATGCTCCCAGCGACAACGCGCGCTGCCAGACGAGATAAGGCTGAGCAGACAAAGACGACGGAGGTGGGAAAGCCTCTTACCAGGGAATTAGGTGCCGTTTCCTCAGCTCCAGCAGAGGAACAGCCCTCAACTCTCCGAGCGGAGCCCCTGCACCGGCCAACGACGGGAGGCTCCGCCGCAGCCCCCGCCCCACAGGCCGGCAGAGACGACCCCCGCGGCCGCGCCGCGCTCCCCCTGCTCCAGCCGCCACGCCACGGCGGCCGGTCCCACGGGGGGCAGCCGCGGGCCGGGCCACGCCGCCCCCGCACGGCCGCCCGTTGCTCGCCGTCGGCACCGACACGCTTCCAGGACGAGCTTCTTCACTTGCGGGGGGGCGGGCGGTCCCGCCGCCGGGCCCGGGGCGGCAGGACTAGCGGCGGCCGAAGGGCAGCGCCCCCCGGGGCAGGCGGTCCCCGCGACGGCCGAGCGGCACCGCGGGCAGCTCGCCCGGGGCCACCCCCGCGGCCCGGCCTCGCTCCCCGCGGCGGCGGCGCCAGCCCTGGCCACTCCACGCCGGAGGGGCGGCGGCCCCGGCTCGGCCCCCACGGAGGAAGCGGCGGCTCCTCACGGCCGGGGCGGCGGCCGAGCCTACCTTGGTGCCCCGCACAGGGCCCGGGCCGGCGGCTCCTCCTCCGGCTGCGGCGGCTGCTGCTGCTGCTGCCCATGCCCAGGGCCGGGAGGCGGCGGGCCGTGGCGCCGGGGACTGGGAGGCTCCTGCGGGGCCGGGGCACTCCCGGTTCTCTCGCCCGGCTCCTGTTTACCGCTGCTCCCCGGCCGGTCGGCCTGCCTGTCAGCGCGCTGCCCCGCCCCGGCCCGCCCCCGCCGCCATGGCCCGGAGGAGCACGGGGAGGCGAGGCGGCGGCCGCGCTGCTCCCGGCGGGGACGGTGTCCCCGGCGAGGCAGGGCCGGGCTCGATCGCCGCCCCGTTAAACGTCCCCCCGCGGGCGGGGGCGCTGCGCTCCGGGCGCGCCCCCGCGTGAGGCCGCGCTGCCGCACCCCCGGCTCTGGTCCCGGTCCTGCGGGCACCTCCCACCGGGAACACGCCGCGCGTGGCCGTAGGGGCCGCCGCCAGGCCGGGAGGGCCGCTGGCACCTGCGCGCGTGGGGAGGCCGGCGGCCAGGCAGGGGCGGGGGCTTACCGGGAACCGTAAGGTGGAAGTGGGCGGCGAAGCGGGTGGACGCTCCAGCTGTCCCGAGCTCTGCTCTCACCCTGACCTCTTCCTGCCACAAACAGCGGTGCTAATGCCACGGCTTGCTCGTTAGCAGAATTAGAACAAAATAGCTTAACTCGCTTCATAAGGTGCCGTTTAACCTTTTAAAAATGGATGTATGCTATAAGCCTGAAGGTGCCTCATGGCCACCTTCATAAGGTGTTTTCTATTAGTTACTCACCTGCATATATTGATTTATCAGCAGCGGATTATGTAAACAAAAAGGTTCCAGTACCGACAGGATGTTAACGGAGTTTGCCCCGTAGCTATAACTGGGTGCCATATTCTGTGTGCTGTTTTACGCTTACGTTTGACAAGTAGCACACTTTAGTCACTTCTTCCCAAAGAGGAAAATTGGTAGTAAAAAAGATCTCCTGAGATATGCTGGAATAGGTGAACTATACTGTCGAGTTGAAGTACACAGGGGAAAAAAGCAAAGAGAGTTTTATGAGAAAATGCCAAGGGAGAGATTTCCTCTGTCCAGACATGGTGTCTATCCCACTTGGGAATAACTGAAAGAACAGGAAGGCAGGCAGCCTGCTAAACTGTTCTGTCAGTGCAGCACAAACAAGAAAGTTAAATACTTTAAAAGAGAAACCAGACAGAAAACAAGGAAAGCTCCTGACTTGACGTGCAAGTTCATTCACTAAACCTAGTCAAAGGTTTTCGTCTCCCGAGTCCTCACTTTTTCACATCAATAATTTACAGAACTCCAGGGAGATTACATTTACCCTTAGAGAACAGCGAGAAAAGCATAAACCAAGTAAGGTAACCTCTTTTGATGCAGAGTACAACCATCCCCTACAGAAAAATGACATGTTAGGATGGGTTTTCAGAGCACAGAGAAGCTGGGCTGAAATTCTGTCATTACATTTCAGACTTAGGACCCAGCACACCCATGTAGGAAAGGTGGAAGAAGCACCACCCAGACAGTACACAGTGTGTCTTCCTTGGAAGAGGAGAGCATGTCTGCAACTCCTGTTTAGTCCTATGTAGACTGAAGTTAAAAACCAGATACTTAGATTGTAACCCCTTATAAGACAGGGTATAGTAACATGCATATGTGATGATAATCGTGTCCTCTTGATAGGCAGTGTATCGTAATGCTGCCTTGTAAAGAGAATCAGTTTCCATCCTAAGATGTACAGCTGGCTTACCTTGAGGACACGGGGACATCTCACAGGAGGCTGTTTTTTTCCTTCATACTCTCAGTCCATTCTGTTGTGGGTTTTTAAAATTATTTTTCAGGCTAGGATTGTATCCCTCTGTGGGAACACCATTGCTCACTGTGTGCCAGACTAAGAAGGGAGCCTGTAGACACAACTGGAATAGAAGTAGAAATTAAATAGAAATACAGTCACACTGGGGGCAGGTTTTCCAGGCAAACGAGAATAACTAATCATTAGGCCTGAAATGAAAGAAGCCGCAATAAGCCTCTAGTACAACACTTAATTCCCAAGGGAAGCAAAAATGCCTAAATTCCTTTGCAGATCTAAGCCCTTCCTGTGTTTTGCAATTATTACTCCAGAGTCTCTGTTTTCCCAGAAAGCTTGTCTAGTATTTTAACATGTGTTGCTGCTCTTGAGTTAAATGTCTCAGCAACAACCTCCTGAACACAGGTCTGCAAAGCTAGGACTGAAGCCTCAACGCTGAAGAGGAAGCACTACTGTCAAACACTCTCCCTGCATGCCTCACAGCCCTCAGTAGAAAATGCAGACCTAAGCCTTTGCAAATGTTCCCCCCTCAAATTTGCAACTAATTTAAAAAATATGGAAGAATAAACTTAAGCTAAAGGCCATTAGTCAAATGGAAATCTTAAATTTTTCTAGCTAGTGTTGCTGTTCACAATCTCAGTAGGAGATAGGAGGTTTTAAAAAAATGATGGGAACAAAACATTTCCATTTTGCTAATTGATACGTCTGGCTCAAAGTTAAGAGAAAACTGTAGTTGGGGAATATGTGCCTAGAAATGCATGTCAGGCTTAGCTGAAGATACTGATGGGTCTGTGGAATGAGCTACCCCATGACCTGCACATGGGATCCTGACTATGAGCATACACGTGGCCTTTGTAAACACTTGCCATCACCAATAAATTAAATTTGTTTAAAGTCACAACAGGAGAAGTACCTCTGTGCCCAGGAGACTCCAATTCTCTCCAGAAGCAGCACAGATCTAGTGTGCAGTTATTAAGACTATGCTTTCCAGAAATACTTTTACTCCTTTTAGCAGGAAGACCTGAAAAGCTTTGTGAGGCAGAAACTCCAAATAGTAAAAACTATTGTACAACTGTGCCTTCTTTTTTGGTCTTTAATTATGACAATATAAACAGGAGTTATGTGGAAAAGCATAATTCATTTTTCCCCAGATAATTATAAATGATCTTTTTATTCTACAATATTGGTCTGAGCACCTGCATATTTCCATAGCAACTCCACAATACTTAAGGGGATTACTTTAGAATTCCACTGTGGTTTGGGTCTCTAAAGTTATTTAGATGCTCTGGGGAAAATCTGTTTCCAAATATAAATTAAAACTAGTGGTACCATATATTTAATGAGCTATACCAGCCTCCTATGTTATCATCTTAAGAAACTGCAACACTTCCTTGCAGCTTTTTGTACAAAACCATGCAATATTACATCACTGTAATCAGAACAGCCATTATGGTACTCAGGGCTGGAAGCATCCCCAGAAGTCTTCCAGGGGATCACACTAATGTGAGGATCTGATGGGAGACTAAATCCCAAAAATCCACAGCTCCAAATGACCCTTTGCAAAGAACAGGCAGGCATAAGCACCTTCATGCATTCAAGTATGCACGTGCTCATTCATTTCACATGCATGTATGTGAATCTGTGGCTATTAATTTAAAACGTACAGGAAACACAACTATTAGACGGGATAACTACTAAAAGAAAAGAATGCAAGCCTGATGATAGGAAGCTCTAAATCCAGACATACGCGTATGTGCTCGCAGGTGCAAACATGACAAACATGCAGACAGGACAGCATGTGCTCCTACGGCTTTTTTTTGCTAGTTTTTCCTCTGTCAGCTCAGTTCCTTTGCTTCCTTCCACCTGCATATTCTGAGCTGTGTGTTCCATCTGTTCACTCTCTTCTATGCACACTACTTGCAGAGATGAGGGGAATTTCTCCAGAAGTTCTCTGATGACCCCTAGTTTTACTGAGGGTTCACCCTTTCCTGCACTGTTGCTATGCTGTTTTCTGCCTGTGCTAGGTGACTAAAACAGATTCCAGTAAGAAAGAAAAAGAGGAGCATTCGGGGAAGGCAAAAGGAACTGATATGAATTCAAGTAGAAAGATGAAGGAAACAAATAAATTTACATCCTTCCTGACTTTTCCATTCATACAAACACAATTTCACCTTCTGAAAGGAAAAGGAAAGAAAACAACTTACCTCTGTAAGATCTGGAATTCCTCAAAACTTATCGATGTGCTTCACACAGCATTGTTTTTAAGTCTGTTCTACAGGACAGGTGGGAGTGCTTTTTGCCATTCTCTCCCTTAGAACATCAAGGAAACTAGACACATCTTTCTTGCTAAGTAGGAGGAAAATTATTTGCCCGGATAACTTTGTGTTCTTGCAACTGTCTTCCTGATTCCCTCAAGAATAAGAAAGGAGCAACTACCACTCGCTTTCTTTGCCAGCCCAGAACATCAATGTTATAACCAGGAATGTTCAGACATGTGATGACTGAAAGATGCTCACTGTCTGAAAATGGTATTCTGCTACAGTAAATGGCAATAGCTTAGAACTGAATGAAAGAAGAAATTGGATGATGCAGGAGAACTGCGTGGCAGGCACCTGAAAGATGTTACAACACTGAGTGAGCACTGTACAGTGTTAAAGCACCTATCCTCTGTTTGTAAATTGCGAGAAGGGAGCAAGTCCAGAAGTAAGGGTACTCATCACATATCACATACAACACATCCAAAGAGCTGCAGTCACTGTAAAATAAACCATTTTTCTTTCTCATTCTCAGGTAATTTATCTTTGTGAGGCCCATTTTCAGTGACTTGCAAGCAGCAACCCAGCAGAACGCTCTGTTCAAAGTCTGTTTAAGGAAGTAGCTTTTACCAGAAAAGCACCAGATTTCCAAGCTTGTATCACCTTTAATAAAACCACTGCCAGAGCTCCAGTAGGTCATTTGCAGACATCTTAACAAGTGTATTTCCAAAGTCCCTGAAACATATTGAACTTTCTTCAGTCTCAGATGCAGGATGTAAGTTAGCACTGCAGTAAATACATTTTACTAAAACCTGGCCTTGGAAAATCACTAGGATGAGATAATTTGAAAAGGCATCTCTGAGACACAGTGGCATCAGCCATTAAAGTCTCACTTGGAAACCAAAAGGAGAAAAAAGCATTCTGGCCTGCAAACCAAATCGTAACCTTTCTCCCAGTACAGTGATGTGAGACCCTTGTACACTGCGGATTCAGCAGATGATGACTGTAGCCAGCCCTACATGCAGCAGGTTTAATCTGGCATGGCAGGTGACGAACAGGCATAAGACTACACACCCCAGCAGACTTCAGCAACTCTTCACAGTCATGTGAGATTGCCTTTGAAGACCAACAGGATTGGATACAGCTTTGAATCTGTCTCACAGCAGATAAGCTTTTGCCATCATACAGCCTAACCAGGCCTCATAAATGCTATCCTCTGTAGAAGTGTTAATAGGGATTTTCTCACTACTGAGCCTCAAAACTAAGGAAAAGGTTGCCAAATGCAATAAACTGACCTTTTGAGGTAATTTCTCTAGATAAAACTAGTTGGCTAGGTATGGGTGAACTGGCTCTAGGGAAATCCAATCAACAATGTTAAGGTGTCACACTAGTTAAGGCTGTAAGTCATGTAGGATCCAGACAAAAGAAAGCAGAAGTCTTTACCTTAGTCCCGTCTTTGTATCTCAGTAAATTTAATGCTTATTCAAGGCAGGATATGCACCCCTAGAAAAAAGTGAAGCTCAGTTACAAGTGATGCATCTTCAGATGTCAGGTGATACTGCAGCTGGGACTACAGCTCACCATTTTCTTCCTTTACTTTGAAAAAAAAAAACCCTATCAATTAAAAAAAGTTTCCTCTTCTACTGATCAGAACTTAAAAAAAGGACCTGACCAGTGTGCTGCATTTCTGGCTTTTTTACTCAGACCACTGAGGAGCATATAGAAAGTTGTATTAACTTGCTCCCCCCAACCCCAAATATGCAGAGGAGGAAAGACATTTTCTGAACCTACCTCTCAGCAGTCAACATTTCAGCTTTCGGTCTCCCCACTGCAATAAATAGACTGCGTGCATCCAACGTGCAGATGTGGTGAAGGCGTAAAAATAGGCAGCCTGTTTCTGTGTAACAAAACTCAAGACATCATCTTCCTCATAAGCGCAGCCATTGTGCTGAACTCAGCTAGATGTTCCTCGCATAGAGCTTTCCTACGTTTTCTCCTCATACTCTAACTAATGCTATTTATATCCTGTCCAGTGTACAGACAGATTAATAATACTAAGCTTTTCTACAAGACCTCTCTCACAAGAACCCTGGGCATATTTTACTAGATATTGTTTTAATCACAATTTTAGAGGCTTCCATTTTAACAGTACCTGGAGTTAAAGCTTAAAGCTAAATATACAAGACAGGAAAACGGGAACCAGGGAACTGAAGACGACAGACGGACCTCTGAAAGAATACTGCAAAATCAGAGGAGATTCAGAGGACAGCAAGCATAATTAAGGCTGTGGGACAGCAAAGACAGTAAATTGCTACCATAAAAAAAGATGAGTAAGAGATGTGATACAAACACAGAACATACTGAATATTCAGGAGACACTGTTCTCCCTTTCTCGTAACACTAGACCAAATGAATTTCAATTAAAAAATTGTAGGAAATTCAAAACTACAGTGAAAGAAAACGCTTTTTACACTACATATAAATGGAAATAAGTGAGACTGTGAATCTATCAAGATTCAAAAAATAGTTTTAGATCTTTATGGGCCTCCAAATTAATGTTGTACTGTACACTGAGACAGCCAGTTCTTCACAATGCAGACCAGTCATTAGCAGAGGAGGTAAGATCAGTGTTGAAAACAGGTTCCTGCACACTTGGTTACAGAACAGTTCTTGCACTGTCTTCTGAAGTGTCTGTTACCTCTTATTCACCGAGACAGATGCTGGACTGGATGGATCGCAAGCTAATCCAATCTATTTTAATGAGTCCTATGTTTCCCCTAAAGCAAACTACCTATGATCACCGGCAAGACAGACAATGCTAAGCAGAAATCGTGTCACTCAACTCTCAATCTCAAGACCGTGTTTAAAACAAAATATATTTCATTATGTATCTCTGTGTTGCAACTTTGCACCAGCCAGTGCCCAGTGCAGGTTTCTAGCAAACTACTACCATATCCCAAATATGGCCCATTATAGGCAACAGTTCCAGCACTTGACATCAAATACAAATTAGATTCATACAAAATAAATCCAAGTCTACTGTTCAAACATCAGTTCAAGTAAAATAAAGACTGTCTGCACACTAAGTTTATGGATAGAAAGGACAGAAAAGACATAATTGTTCACTTTAAAAAAAAAAATCATATTCTTTAAAAAACCCACCACAGAGAAAGAAGAGAGGGTGTTTTGAAATCCCTGATTTTTCCTTTTAGAAAACTTCAGTGTTTTTATTTCCAACTCATTAACCCTCAATCACATACCATGTAAGTCATACTAATTTTGTGATTAGGTATTGTTTTGAATTTCTGGTGCTGGACAAAACATCTAATTTCAGCAATAATTCACCATCCAGATGTGATCAGAACACATAATCCTTATGCAGCTATATATACACACACTATATATATACACATGATATATAGTCATCAGCCCTACTGAAGATTGGATTTAAAAGGATTTAAAACAGTCTTAAAGTGTGGTTTAGGAATAAATTTCTGTTGCTGAAGATCTGTAAAGCTTCTTGAATTGCAAGGCCAAAAAGGACAAGTAGCAAGGAGTGGTCGGTTTGTTTGAGCAGTTACTGGTGTACACTCCCCATATACCACTGAATTTATTCTTTCAGATCCTCATTCTGTATCCGTAAGAAAGCAATATTTGTCATTCTACAGTATGAAATTATGAAGACAGCTAACACATTTACTGTGTATACAGCATCCAGCTAGCAGACACCTCTGAAGTTCATACTTGCAGGGTTAGTGGGGAGGAATAGAGGAGGGCGCTCTATTCTGCAATACATCAAGGTTACCTAATAGTTTACATCATAAAACCCAACATATAATCATAGGTTTTTGAGGCACTCTTCCATTCTTTTCAAAGTTTTTTGAAAAACTTTGGAATTAGGAAAAGAGAAGGAAAGTACCCTACGGCTGACCTCAGATCTGTTCAGAGTGGGCTGAATAAAGGTCATAAAGAAATAATCACAGTTTTCTTTATCTATGGTTTTCTTCGCAAATCTCATTATTGTACAAAACCAAAACTTTTGTCATTCTTAAATGTCTCTGCTGTGCCCTGGTGTCTCTTCTCTGCAGCTTCACAAAAAAAAAAGCTAACACTTCAGCAAGTTCTTTGCCACAAAGTCACTATTTAAGAGAAAAAAAGTTATGCACAAACTAGTGGACTGCACTTCTAGATGCAGTTCTTTTGCAGACTGATGCTTATAATAATTTCTGAAACAGATCTAATTATTAGGCAAGTCTCATTCCAGTAAGACACTGCAGAACAAACAAAACTTATCTCTTACACTCAACATTGCCAGCAGAAATTGCTTCAAATTAGGCAGAGTATCAATAAACAGCACTGAAGACTTCCAGTAAGCTGGGAAATAGCTGTCTTCCTCTTTTATGCAAACTCTGTAGATATGCTATTAAATTGCTGCTTATGCAAGGAATTATTTTTTTCTTTTTTTCTAAAGAACTGTTAATGACCTGAACTGAAACACTTTCCAAGAAACATGCACACAATGGCCGTAAAAAAAATATAGAACAAAAAATTACAAGGTTGCATTGACAAGAAATCCAGACATACCAGCTTATTCATGAACTTACTGTTAAAAAAGATGGAGGAGACCAAGACTGACACACACCAGAGCTGAAAATGCAAAGTCTCCCAGCCACTGAATGTGTGTGTGGCAGGGAGAGGAATGGCTGAAATAATCAGAACCTAAGCTAT
The DNA here is from genome assembly GCF_009769465.1 of Tauraco erythrolophus. Taxonomy (NCBI): domain Eukaryota; kingdom Metazoa; phylum Chordata; class Aves; order Musophagiformes; family Musophagidae; genus Tauraco; species Tauraco erythrolophus. The sequence goes on along the minus strand of NC_141473.1, from coordinate 21,622,207 downwards.
AGACAGAGATTCACATATCGGTAAGGCAAGACACACGTTTTCTTAAGTACTGCATTCCTTTTGATGCGTTTGATGGCTTTAGAACAACTGCCTTTGAATCTTTCTAAGAAGATGTAGCTAGCAGTCCCAAGAGAAACTGGTTGCAATTAGGTTTTTTATTCATGGAGTTCCTTAGCTGCAGGAAAGAACTTGACTCAAGGAGCCAATCCACATGTAGTTGGATAACATGGTTTCATCTTTTGAGAGAGAAATACACAGAAAATCTGGCATATCATTCTTGAAAGACTGGAAAAAGCTTTGAAGTACAACTTGTTCTTTAACTACACAACAACTGTTGTAGTGAAACTATCAGATGGAAGGATTCATCAGGAAAAGACCTATAGGATCTCAGGAGGTCCGAAGAGCTAAAGCACAGGACCCCTTTAACCTATGGCTGTAAAGTCTAAGAAAAAGGGAGTGGTGGATTTCCCTCGAGGAAAAGTAAAGCAAGCATTCACCCTACTGTAAACAAAGCAATGGGGTAGGACAAAGACCAGCTTGCTGAAATACTTCGTTCAAGAAGGCTACCTGATAAATAAAGGAATCTATGTTTCACTGATTATAAAATAAAGACAGGCTAGGAATATAAAAGTTATATTTTGTATTTTATTTACATATATATATATATATAAAAGCAATAGCCCAAGCATCGTTAGAAATACATAGTTCTGTCTCCATTTTGTGGGTTTGACTGGTTTAGCCCAAATCTGCTCTCAGACTGAGATCTCCACTGACATCTCGTGGCCTTTGTGTAACATGTCATGGTTGAAACACAACCATCCTCCTGTCTTCAAGCAATTGCTCTCTTCTGGCAAAAGGGGTAAAACAGCATTTCTGATTAGTTAAGACGTTTTGCTTGCAAAATCCTTGATTTGTGTATTTGCTCAGTGTGTGTAGGGAAAAGGAGGCTAAAAACTAGTATTGTGAAAAGGAACATCCCCTCTATCTGTACACAGGTATGCTTTTAATATTCAATGGTACACATAAGTAACATTAGAAACATCAAATATAAACTAGGAATTGAGACCAGCTAAAGAGAACAGGAGACTGTTTTGGCAAGCTTCTGCTGAGAAAGTAAATAATTTCTGTTCTGTATATTAAAAATCAAAAGTTACCACTCACAATATCCCAATGGCTCTAAACGCATTTGCTTCACAAGAAACAGCCTAATTTCATCTTTCTGTTAAGCACATCTTTTGATTTTTTTTTTAGACAATAATCTTTAAACAGGACAATAGCTATAGGAAGGAAATCATCTTTTTTCATTGTTTTCCACCCAACACTTCAATCATTACAAACATTGCAAAACTACCCCAAACTATAACAAGGGTAAGAACTACCATAATCAGAAGCAACACAGCCTTACACAACTGTCCCATAGCTTCACATGGTTTTCTTAGTTACATGAATGTCCTCATGTGAGCAACTGTGGCTCAGTGCTAACATAGATACCAGAGAAAGCGTAAAGTGCGTTTTGAGATGAACCTGATTTACACAGAAATTGGAAAAACATGATCCAACACAAAAGCTGCAGATGGAAGCAACTCCTTACAGGCACAAGCAACTTCCAAACCCACAATTTTCAGCCAGAAGATAGTGCCTCATTATGAAAGTTGGAAGTACTTGAAAAGAAACAGAAGTGTCTAATTCATGATATGTAAAAAAGCTAGAAAGACTTCATTTTTGTATTATAATGCATTAACAATTCCAGCCTTGTCTACAACTGAAGATTATTAGTGTAAGACACCAGTACAATTGCATCCCAGGGGACTGAAAACTGTATAGAGATGGGAATTTCAAGCAGATAGATTTTTATCACCATGGCCTTCTAGAGATTTGAGAGAGAATAAATATTTCATTCAAGATCCAAAAACATTTCTGACATCTCTGTGGCACTTACCAATTTGACTCAAGAATCCTGGAGATCATTCAACAACAGACCAGCCTGGTTATGCCTCACAGATCCTCAAGCATAAAAGCAGCATGCAAAAAATATTTGACAGAAAGGTAAAGAAGCACACACCAAAGTAATTTTTGAATTTCCGTTACGTAAATGCTTTATGATACGATCTAATTACATGAACAAATACACAAAAGCTAAACATTTGTCTACAGCAGATGCATAGCATCACAGTGCGCTGACTAATCCAGAAAACCAAACCATTTAGGCAAGTTTACACAGTAAACTAATTAATCCATAGCACAGTCTAACACAGGATTTGGTAAAACCCAACAGCATATAAATCAGCAACTAAAACAGTTAATTACAAATTTAAGTGCTCTTAGGGCTGTACTACTGGTAACACAGTATTGGAGGTGCAAACAAAACCAGAAGAGTTCTGTGCAAGAAATGTCTGTGTTCGGTATAATGAACGTGAGGTATAATAAAAATTATGAGAAGCTATGCACAGAGAAATTAGATTATTACTACATTGCATTTTCTGAAAAGTATTGTTGTGCACTGCGTTACGCATATGCAGAAATGGAGAGTCACAATCAAGATTTGACTCAGAGACTTCCCGCCACCCATCTCAGGTACGCAGTCTTGTAAAATTTGCGCATGGCCATTCTAATGCACTGCAAAATAATTTCCTGACAATCATACTTACACAAATGATGACAGCTGATATTAATTCCACTTCTTACCAAATCTCCACTGTACCTACAAAAAGACCCATACCTCTGTCTTATGAAAGTTGCTGAGCTGCAAGTAAGTAATTGCTGGGAAAACACTAGTACATTTGCCCTGTTCCTTATTCTTTTCCTTCAACATCAAATATTGTCCCACGCTGGAGATGAAATAAAAACTGCAGGCATGTTCACAGTACCTAGCACTACTCAATAACGATGTGTTCATCATACTAGGTGCCACTTTGTCCAGCAAGAATAACCCTATAGATCACACACATACAGAGAACTACCCTTTTACCTTATCACTGCTCAGAAGAACGATTTTGAAACATCTTTTCCCTGAGGTCATCGCTGTGAAAACTCCAGAAGGTTTAAGAAGTTGCAGGTGGACTACATGAAACAGATTTCCTCCAAGGATGAGACTTCAAGTTACTTCTCTCCCTTTCAGTGATCCTCCTCCTTTTTTTTGGCCCAACTTTTGATTGCCATGCTCATCAGCTGCTACTGTTCAACTGGAACGCAGCATAGATAATTTTAATACCACAAACGAGTAGCTGAGGACTCTGGCAAGAAAGGGACAATGGCATTCAATTATCTAGATCCAATATGGAGGAGTTTCTTTTGTTTTGGTGGTTTGTTGTAGGTTTTTATTAATTTGTTCATACTAGAACACCTCAAGTAATGTAAGCTTATAAAAAGACTTCAGACACATTAAGGGAATGAAAGAGGAAAGGCTTTCAGAAGGTATATTCCTCCAACATCACTTTCTGCAGTACCTGCATGCTCATTAGAGGTGTCTCATGCAAGTACTGAACTGCCTTTGTACAGTATGAGTTGGAGGGGACAAAGGCTTCAGGGTAATATATGACACTTGTTGATCACCTGTTTTGCCTTTGCTAGCATATCTGTAGGAATTCAGGAGGTTATTTAAAGCACACAGTGGTGGTCACACTATTCCTAATGAAGTCGGTGGGAATCTTCCCACCGGCCTCAACAGGAACAGATACGAGCCAATTCTTCTGGAAAAAAAAAAAGTAAAAAAGAATCCCCTCCCCCCTATACCAAAGCCCAGGTTTTAATTTAGGAGCATGCTGTAAGATAGGAAAAGTTATTCTGTTCATTTATAAGAGCATAAACCAGAATAAAATTTAATATTTATTAGAATTTCTTCCAGTAACAGCATTCAACATCTTAACAAACCAAGTTGTGAAGTCTTAAAAAAATCTAAGATTACAAAAAAGGTTAAAGTAAGTTGTTCCTTATATTTAATGGCAACAAAAGGGGAATTTTCTATTTAAAAACAAACTTGTCATATAAACAGTATTATTTTAAGAAAGTGTGATTAACATGATATGTAATTTTCAAAATGGATACACAGTGTACAAACACCAATCTGAATGGAACAGAGGGGCAGAACACTACCTCCTTAAAAATCTCAAAATAGGCTGTTTGAAGAAAGGGAAGGGAGGAGGATCTTTCCAGTGAAATAACTTAGAAGACATCACGCAATGGACGAAAAACGCTAGAGTACAGAAGACATTACATTACACCCTCATTACAACACCCTCTCAAGTCTGGTTATACAGTAAATAAAGTTAGTAAAGTGCATCTTTAAAGACTTGTCTAGTGTAATAGCTTTCCCAAATATAAAACACAAGACGTGCAGTAACAGTTAAATCATAGTGTAAGTTTTTAAAAACTAATCTGTCACTTTTCATTCACTAAAGAAGAAAAGTTTAAACTGCAGTAGTGTTCACATTATTCTTCGATAGGATGCATCCTCATGTGCTTTTGTTACTTGGCAAATCTTTAAATATGGAGCATGGCAGAATTATGCAGTTTAAGCAAGTGCTTCTCCCAGTGTAATACAATTCTTCAATGGCAGAACAGCCACATGCAGCACGACCACGTTAGATTTTGGGAAGCTTTGGTGCACTAACGACGGGATTGGTCTCCTGCAAATACCTTCGCCCTGCACTCTTATAGTCGTAGGTGCAGGTGTGAGTCTCTGCATAGCGGTGTGTTGCACAGAAGTTGTTTCCACATCTGAAGAATCAAGAATATTAGAAGTTACAAGCTTTTAGAAGCTTTTAACTCTCCAACATGCTGGGAGCCCTTTGACTTAATAATGTTTTGTTTATTTGATGTAACTGCTTGGATTCTAATCATCCTTGACTGATAACATTAAGGTGGGGTAATCAAAATGACATTTTTGTAACTGAATGTTGCAGTTTTGAGCCAACAGTCTCTCCAGCTGTGAAGTTAAACAAGGTCAGTACTCCTGGAACCAGCCAGTAAGGACCAAATACACTTACAAATTAAGAATGATGGGCTTTCATTTATTTCGTTTCTTTTTAAAGACCTCACACAACATCAGTTGGTAGAATTCAGAGGACAAGATCATGGAACTAAATCATGTTTAGTTCAGCACAACTTCTGCCTGGCACAAACTCAAATTAGTCATTTGACATTGATAAACACAGATTTAGTCAGCTGTAAAGACATCAGGCAGACTAACTATATGGAACATTACTTCCCATATGACTGGATAAGGGTGCATCTTTCCACTATAAGTTGCGATTTCAATGAGTTAAGATAATGATCTTTGCTTTCAAACTTGACAGCTCAGCAGCTAAGACTCCTAACAGGAGAAAAGCATACTCTGGATGTTGTATCTGATCTGAAAAAGTGCTCTAAGTGGAGACTGATATTAGTGTCCTGTTGCCTGATTAGTTGATAAAGTTGCTTCTTGACAGTAAACAATGACATCATTCAAAATCGTCCTGAAATGGATTAAGCATTACTCATCCAACTTACTGTCTCTATTAGACTATAATACTCTATTTATCTATCTGGGTTCATAATAAACTGCAGCTGTTTCTGAGGCTTTGTGTGCCTGGTAATAAATTTGCTTTTCTTTAGTTCTTGGTCCCATAATCATCAGTTCTCTCATACGAGTGTATTCTCTATTTGGTTCATGTTCCATTCTAGTAAAAGGTCATATGGTTGCTCCTTTTGAAACTAGAACGAATGCTATTCTTAGAGATGTGCAATTTGCTGTGCTTCACTTTTAACCTTAAGCAAGCTGCTTAGTTACTTCTAGAAGAGCTCGCAGCTATTTGCTCAGCAGGAAAGCGTGCAGTGTCCAAAACTGTTTCAAAACCAAAGACTGAAGAGTCAGTAAGGAGGCAGTTGCTCACCCTGAAACTCTCCAATACAGTTCTGCAATGGCAGAAGTCTTGTTCATTTTGCTGTGGATCAGCATGAACCAACATCAGCTTCAAATGCAGCCCTCACACTGCAGCAGTTCCCAACCTTGACTAGCTCATGGGAAATGATACTGAGAAAAGGGTCTCTTGTGGGAAACAATACTTTGAGAACCATGATCAACAGAGAAAGTGGTGTGGGTTTTTTGTTTGTGGTTTTTGGTGGGTTTTTTTCAAGTTTCCAGTGATCGCCACCAAGTGCGGGGTCTCATTGTGTTGTCTGCAAGTCATGCATTGGGGGAAATCAGCACTCTTTTGAGATGCCCTCTAAATGCTCAAAGGTGACTGAAGTCTCACGAGAAACAACACACAATCAAAAAGTTGTCAAATATAAATTTGTATAAATTCACAAGCTGTGCGGATGTATTGTAATGGGGTCAGATCAGAGGGAGATTTTCTGAAAAACTGTAACAAAACCAGTTTTTCCTCAAGTTGTTAATGATATAATTATTGTTGAGAAATTTTGCAGAACATAAATCTGTAGCAAGTTCTCCCTGCACCAGTATAAAATGTCATTGTTCTTTTTTTGTAATCATGCTCTTTAATTCTTGGTATCTTGCATTCTGATTCCATGCATTTCCTGATTTTCTTGGAAGAATATACACCTCAATATACACCTCAACAGCAGAACAGATACAATATTCCTGGATTTTAATTCCTGGAGTTTTGCTGAACTGAGAATCGCAACTTTTTTGAAGGTTGTCTTTTGATTTGCCATGCTTAAGGAATACCATGCAGCATAGAAAACCTTTTGGTTAACGCAGCCATCAGTTTTAAACAGCTGGTTATGTGCTTAGCCTACCTGCACTCATAGCTGGTTGCCAGTCCAGTTTTCTTGCCACAAAGAAAGCAATGCTTTGTAATTTTCTTTTTTGCTTGAATTGAGTCATTCACAGGTGGAAGATGGGTTGCTTCACCTGCTTTCAGAGGTAGAAAGACAGCAAAGACATTTTATTTTTACTTATTCCTGATCGCAAACTAGTTAAATGTTATCTTTTGAAACCCAGATTCATTTGACACTTCTTACGATACTTCAGGTGGAAACCCCAAAGCCTAGAGAGAGAGGAAAAAAAAACCCCAGAAGCCAAAATACACCTCAAGCCTATGAACACCTTTGGAAGAGGCAGTGCAACGCAGGACTTAGACCCATTACTTTTAAGACCTGTTAAAAGTTCACATAAGCAAGGAGTTACAGAAGAAATCAAGAAACACGTCTCCTAATGATCTTCCCAAATGCAAAACAAAAACACATAATGTAATGTGATTGGGAGAGCACTGCACACAATGGTTTTCCAAAAGAATCAATTGGGCATTCAAGTACCTAGCACCTAGTATATTCAGTAGCTAATAACTCAAGTTTGCCAAATAAATACTTCAACTTTTAAAAATCTTGCTGGTATTTCATAATTGCAAAAGTACGTTATTAGACTACAGGCCTCTATTTAACTATATGGTTTCATAAGGCACTTTGCAGATGTTTGTAGAATTTCTGTACTTAAAAATTTACCTTTGACTTTTTGCCCTGTAATTCTTGGCTGTTGCTTTATAAGTAGAAAGAATGTAAATAAAAGGCATCTTCCTTCCCTCTGTAGAAGTGAGCTCTTCATTCACAACTTGCTTATGCGTATTTACTATATGCTAGGACAGTGAAAGTGAGCAATGCATCCTCTCAAACATTCTTTCAGTGCTTCTGTACTGTCAGGATGTTCCCCAAAAGTGACCTCATGAGTTCAGAAGTATTTTTTGTCCAGCATACGCTTTATCTCAACAGTTATTTCTCAGCTGAGATACAGTAGGCTATGTTTAATAGTAACACCAGGCAGCCAATACACGTTGCAGTCATCACTACCAACCATTGCTATCTAGCATCGAAACTTCCAGACAATGTTTGTCCATGCTATCCCACTTCATCATCTAAAAGCACACTATTTCAGAAGCATCAGCTAGCCCAGTTTGTGAAAAAGACAGAGCCTGAAGACAGCCTTTCCTGTGCTGTCCTCACATTTACAATCCCCACAGCAGTAACATGTAAACTGAATCTGTCCTTTGGTCAGTTATACAACACATCATTACCAGCCCCCGCTCTCTCAAGAGCCTGCACGATATGATGACACCAACTTTGTGTCTCTCATGTCTGGAATGTTTTGGAAAATAAACTTTCATCTGACATAAGATACGCTAGAGGAGTGTAGTCTTCATAGTTCTTTCCAAAATGATGCAGATGATAGTAGGCTTCCCTATCGTGCAGACGTGGCTATTACCTCTTTTATGTGGCCATTATCTCTTTTACCATGGAGTAGGTAAGGACAGACCTGTTTACTAATTGACTGCCAATTCAAAGCTACACCCCTAGTTGTGAAATGAAGGTACAATCCACCTATTTTAGCAGCTTTTGCTCCCGCATCATTACAAGTACATAATTTTTCCTGTTGCAGCTGCTGTTTGAAGATCTTCTAGCTCATTCTCTATACCTAGATCTTAAAATCCTGGAATACATGCCTGCCTCTCTTTTCCTAAGGTCATACAGAAAGAAAAAACCTGCAAACTGCAAATCAAATATGTGAAGTTAATTGTGCTGAAAATCTTCAGCTCACTGTTTTAAGATTTTTAAAAGTACTAATCTAGACAATTCAATTCCTCCCAGGAGAATTAATCATTTAAGAAATTAATATCTAGGCACAACACACCTATTTTCAGTAGATGTCAAGCAGTAAGCACTCCACAGTTACCAAGACTAAGCTAGAAAGAATGATGCCCACCACAAAAGAGAGAGAAAAATCTGCACTGTATCAGTAATCTTCAGCATCCATGCCCTTATTGCTTCCTCCCCGCTTTTCTTTTGCCAAATCCTTCTGGCTCAGACTGTAGTCCTGAAGACAATGCTACCAATAAACGCGGCTCTGATTTTAGTACACTCAGAAGTATTCACAGAACTGATCTTTTGGAAACTTCAGAGCAGAAAGTCATGTTTAAGTCTACAGATGACATGCAGGATTCATTAAGCATTTTAAAAGGCTAGGTAAGAGTCACAGTTACATCTGCCTAAGATCTGGATGACATTTGTATGTCAAAGAATTACATAAAACATTAAAAGTTATACCATGCCACAGAAGTGTAATACAGGAAGGACTTTGAAAGACATATGCCCTACAAAGATAAGTGATTCTTGTCCTCTATATATGTGATATATCAGGAAAGATTAAAGAATCATCTTCAATTATTTTTTAAGTCACATTACTTACCTACTCTTTTCCCTACAGCTGCAATACTTCCATTCATTCCAAGCCCATGCGCACACTAAAAAAAAAATTTCCACAAGGAAATTACTAGCAGATGGAAATTAAATGAAAAGTTAGGCAGCCTGGTATCAGCTTATTTTAAATCAATGTTTTATCAATCAACGTACCTACGAAGAGTCCAAGACGATTTCTGTACACAAAATTAAAACTTTGCAGTATGAACCCTTACTCAAAATGACTATTTAATAGTTTCCCCATACTTTACAACACAGCAAAACAACAAAGTATGTTAAAGATCTGAAGCTAGGCACATACTGTGCCAGTCACAGGGCAAACTTTGGAATAAATGACAATTAGCGGGCAGCAGAAGTCAGATGACACTTCAAACAGACACTCATAATTCTATCATTACAATAACTAATAATTTTAGTTGTGAAATGAACAATCACTTTAATTCTTATGAAAAATTACTTCTAGGACTCCTTTAGATAAACAGGCAGTTAAGATACCAACAGGAATTCAGAAAACAGATTAAGACTATCAGGGATTTAAGTACACATCTCTCTCCCCATCTGCCTTCCCTGAAAAGGCACATAGACACACATGAAAGTATAGTTTTCATAATGCCAGTACCAGAAAAGATAGGAAAATTTTCATTTCTTTGGAAGCATTAGTACTCACTAGAATATATTCAGCAGCTTCATTTGGAGAAGCAGATTTCCTAAAGCTTTCTTCCTGAAAATGCTGCAGGCTTGTAGGTAGTGCAATACCAGAAGTCCGAAACCTGCCCGTCCCACAGGAACTCTGTAAACCTTCCCTGTTTGTGCTTCGGGCCAGCGAAGCCAGAAATCCTAAGTTACTTACAGAACTCACAGGTTCTTTCAATGCCTTGTTAGCCACATCTGTGATGTCCCTAGCCTCTGCTTTAGAAATTACATCAGGTCTTTTGCCAAGTGACTCTACTTTCATGCTATGAAATCTAGCAGTCCGAGAAAAAGAGGAGTCCGCTATACTGCGGACTTCCAACGATCGAAGCACTTTTGGGGAGGCTGTAGATCTCAAGTTACCAGCCTCAAAGCATTTGGGTTGTGCTTGTGATTTCAGAGAACTGTGATGTGCCACTTGCGCTGAATATCGAAGAGGTGACAAAAGCAGATTTTTCTGAGGACTTAATTCATGAGTACCGAGAAGACCAGCCCCCATTGCTGCAGTGCTCAGCACTTTGCTAATAGGTTTTCTGTGCTGCTCTACAATCTTAGATTCTTCATCTCCATCAGACAGTTCAAGTTCTGGATTCACCTTTCCTATGTCATATAACTCACTACACTGTTCAGTGGTGCTTGCTTCTGTTAACAGAGAAAAAGCATCTGTTTCAGGTAGAAGTTTTTCTTCCGTTCCATATAGTTCTACATTTGTTAGATTCGGAAACAAAACAGCATCCTCCTCACTTGTTGAGGTTATGTTTTCAGATGCTTTCTCTGAATTTGCAGGCAGAGATGAAACAGGAGTCAGAATACTATTTGTAGGTAGTTTTGTATTTTCTAGTTCGACACGAGATATTTTCGGTGGTAACCTGATGCTGCTAACTGACTGAGACCAAGAGTTGCTCTGCCAAGTGTCATCCTCCTTAAGAAAGTCATTAGTTGTGGATGGCATTGTTCTACCAGCAGTGGCCAAAGTAGCCAACGCTGAAAGTGCGTTTTGGGAAGACTCTGAGGGATATGAATTCCCAGGAGGAGGTAGACAGGACTGTCCGATATGGGGAAGTACTTTTAAAAAACGGTGACGAGCAGCAGCCACTGAGCCACTAGATGGTCGAGGAGCCACTGGCGGACGAGGTTTCACCTTGACAGTTTTCTTAGGCTATTCAAAAAAAAACCAAAAACCACAGGCGACAACAATTAGTATTTGAATTATGGTTGCATTCGAAGAGCTGAGATCATATTCTCATGAATTCAGACAGTGTAAGGCCAGAAAGGATCAAATCATTCTTTCTACTCATGCATCTGTTACTAGCCATCAAGACTTCACCCCAACATCTGAATAATAAAATCAAAGATTATAATCAGAAAAGACTTTTTAGTAAATAGGCCACATGTCAGAGGAATAGAAAAAGGAAGCCAGAATGCCATCCAAGTCATCCGGAAGAGCTTAGGGTCTCGAACAAGAGGAATAAAGAAAGAATATCATCATAATTTTACATCTAGGTAACTCAGACATGGACACCAACATAAAGTTTTATCTTCTAGGTAATCTCATTCTCATATATAACTTTATAGGCTTTTCAGTTACAGTATTTCTAATGAAGTTTAACTTAAAAGAAACACTGATTTTTACAGTGCAGTACTGCAAAATAATGCTACTTGAAGTTATCATAAGAAAACCAAAACCAAACAAAAAAAATCCAACCCACACACATCCAAAAAAATCCACCCATGCAAACAAATCCAGGATTAGTACTGAATTTTTTGAATGTAGATAGGTAGATCCAAGTAAAGCCAATACCCCACAGCAGAACATTTAAACAGTAGCATTTACTTAAAACAACAGATAAGGAATCCTCTTATCCTTGATCACTTTCCAAGACAGCAAAGTAACTGACCTGCTTTTTAGAAAAGCCAGCACTACGAAAGCTCAAGCCATTTTACAAAAGAAAAACTGAAATCACAACTTCACCTTTTTACTCAGATTCATGTTCTCCATCTTTGCCTTGAGCAGTTTCATTTTATTCATAGTAATTGAATTTTCAATAATCTGTTGGCCAGAAGGTGATGCCTCTGTCTCATCATCGTCATCAGCATATAAATTATAAACTGAACCACTGCTGAAAATAAAAAAAAAGTTTGTGTTCACCCTCTAATCAAGTAATTTAATTATGTTTTCAATGTAGAGTATTCTCACAACTAGAAAGTCATATTCATAGTTGATCTGTTGACAAAGCATTATGTAAAACTGTATGCAAAGACATTTCAAATCCATTTACTTTACCACATAAGCATTCTTTATAAGACGCTCACACAAAGTGATGCTGAAATCACAACATAGCCACGCTTCTGGGAGTTGTTATACCATATACAGTTGGTTCACACTCACTATATATTTTCCCCACAACAGGGATATCCAGTTCCACAAATGTCTCCTGAAGGTATGGCCAAAGCAGTTAACTGTGTGACTCAGACAACAAGCTCATCAGTTTTCCAATTAACCAGACACTGGCATGGAAGGAAAGTCCAAATTTCTATCCATCCTGAGGGGTGTTCTCACCATAAATGGAAATGGAGGGGTCACCCATGTGGATGTGATATTCTATTTCTCCTTTTCAAAATAAAAAAAAAAATAAATAAAAAAGGATCAGTTTAGGTTTCCAAAAAGTTTCACATTTGGAAAAAAAAAAGTTTAGAATTGCTAGTTCCAAGACAAAATATTTTAACCCAGTAGTCACTGGAAATTTATAGCATCACATTACCTTTTCCCATTCTATATTCTAACAGAATGCAAAAACTCAGTGTTTTAAAGTCAGACTTGTTTTTCCTATGAAGCAATGAAGTATTAATCACTAACACATATCCAACATTTGACAGTGAAATGAAAGAACCATTAGGAGTGTCCAATTCATTACAAATTGATGGATTTTCAACACTGTATATATAGTACATTTTAAAGAGTGTTTTAATTCTTCCATTAGGATGTCAGCATCTAGAAATTGTGACAATCAGGCAATAATTCCCCTGTGTTCATACAAATGTTTTTGTAGACTTAACTAAAGTTTCTACTCTCCAAAAGAGACTAAGGAAGAACTAAAAGTCATGAGAAAGTCAGTACCAAAAAAAAAAATAAAAAAAATTCACTACTTAGAGCTAGCATCTTACCTGATTTTTGGAAATATTCTGCTGTTCTTAGTCAAGAGCCAGTTTTTTTGCACTGACTCTCCAAACCCATTCTCTAAAAGGTACCAAATTCTGAAGGCAGCACAGCTGGGAGACAGATCTTTAAAAGCAGGATGGTGGAAAATTCAAAGCAAGATTCAGTAAAATAGTCCAGTCATTTCTTGCTAAAAATTGAACAGCTCCACGTGGGGACAGTCGGCATGCATATTACATACCTCTCCTGGTAAAGATTCAACACTAAAGAATCATTTCAGAACTTTAACTCTACAAAGACTTAAGTAACCAACTCAAACCAAGTCTTTAAACTTCCTTTCCTACAAGGTAAGGACAGAAAGAAAAGTGATACGTCTCATGTGTTTGGTTAGGATTTTTTTTTGTTTGTTGGAGTTTTTTTAATGCAAAAAGAATTGTTATCCTTTTTCCTTGCATTTTCTGGTTAAAAAGGACCCAAAAACACTAAAAAAAAAATAAAAGGAGCAACAAAGATTTTTTGCTTTAATGTGACTGTAAAATAAAAAAACGTGGACAGGGAGCTTTGTTCTTGATGATACTATTAGCCCATTTTCCAATGAGTAAATTTCAAATTTACTTTGTCCACAGATGTCAACATTTCTGAGATCTTGTTTCTAAAATGCCTGCCTCAAAAACGATCAGTAGCTTGCTGAAACTCTTTTGACACAAGTGCCTGCCAGTCCTCTACCACAATTTTCTTTTAATCCAGAGACAATAATCATTGCATGCATTTACATCTTGTCAAGTTTTAACCATTAACCTAACCACAGATAAAATAAAATGATCTGCAGAACTGTAAAACAAAACCCAAACCAATGTCTCATTTCTAAATTGCAGTCACTAAATCCTGCTCCACACATAAGCAATGTGAGAAAAGCTGATAAAGAGGTGCCTCAAAATGCTCAGTCACCAGTACACCCACACAAACACATTTAACTGTCAGTGTGGAAAACACTAGTATTCAGAGTGATTCACAGCCTTCCTCTATGAAGACCAAACAAAAAGGTCTGATTTGTTTCCATTCTCTCCTACCTCTGCTACTGTTTCCATCTCCCACAAAGTCTGACCTGGCCCTAATAACAAATACAAAAATTAGCTTTTCTCCCCCAAGTTACCGTCTGCCTTAGCAGAAAAGCTAATAAATGAACTCCCACAGAAGGCACAGAGGAAGAGAAACAACTCAAGCTGAATGTTTTCAACTCAAGTGGCTTCCAGCCTACCTGGATCATTTGGCTGAGGGCAGCACATTTCTTAAGCATAACGTATCTGACTTTCATACATGCTATTGTGCTTTTAAAGGCTTAACAAGATGCCTCGCAAGGGCCAGAAGAACGTCTGTTTTGCTACATCTCAAACAAATTACCATTTAATCTATACACTAGGATTATCTAATTGAGAAGTACTACGAATTTCAGACAACTGTCCATGCTAGTTTTAAACAGAAAAAAAACCAAAAATCATCACACACAAGAATCTGAACACGTAAGCAGAGAGCAGGGAGCCCATTATACTGAAAAACAAAAGTGCAAGCTCCTCCTCACAACTTGTATCAACTCACAGTATAGCATCCATAGTCCTAGCTCTTTGGATTGGTTTGGATGTTCTTTGGAGTTAAAAGGTAAAGGGGATCAATTTGGTAACAGGCAGGCTATCAGCAAGAACAGGAATTACATTCGTCCGCTCCTCCTTCCCGAAGTGTATCTAGGCAAATGCAGCAGCAAGGTTCTCAGTTCTTACTAATGATGGTGGTTTTTACTTATTTCAGATCGACACATGATACTGTACGTGGCTATTTACTGAAGAGTGCAGGAGCTGAAAGGTAAGATCACAGATCTAACATGCTTGTATCTTTCCTCTTCTTTCCCTGCAGTAATTGTATATGGAACACTAGCTTTCTACTCTGTGTAACTATGTGGGAATCCAACTTTGATATTTCATTTACCCTGTAGTTTTTAAGTACAGATTTCTCATAGAAGTTTGTAAGAGTAATATCGCTCTGAACCCACTGAATCACCCTGAATATAAAGCCAGTACAAAGCTCTTGCTTTCACTCTGCAAATAAGAACAAGAATAGTTACTTAAAACAGTGCAAGCCTTAGCCTCGAAGAAAACACAGCTAGTCCCTAGAATAGAGACTCCTTTCCTTGGAGTATACAAATACTAAGTTCTTCAGGGGCTAAAAAAAAAAAATCTACCCAAAAGCTTCAGCATAAAGACAGAATCTATATAATTTTTAATAGATATTATCCATGTTGATAGCTTCAGGAAAAAGACTGCTAATCTGTTTACTACAACGCAGCAGCTTAAGTAACATACTTGCTCTTCTGATGATAACAGTACATCAATTGGATGACAGTGATTGAGACAAGTTAGTACCTCAACAGTAGCTAATCTGAGGGTTAATGATGTCCAAAGGCAAGCTCTATTGGTAATTATTTCAGTATATTTGAAAGAAAAACACCACGAAACCACACCACAACCTCTCCTCCCCCACCCTCCCCCCCCCCAAAAAAAAACAACAACAAACAAAATCCTAACTCCCCCCCAAGTCTATCCCAAACTTCAGACAAACCCTATCAGGATTTCCACTGCCAATCTACTAAATTCCTGACTAATCATTTGGTCAAGTCATATCCATATGAAAAAGAAAGTTTATGCTGTGAACAGAGAAATATTTATAAAACTAAACAAATGCCTTAAGATGGAAGAGAAAGTACTTCGAAGTTTTTTAATATCTTTATTACCAAATTGACTCTCCTGTGAAATGTTCCCTTTTAGAAAGGCTGGAACATTGAGACTTGCCTCAAGCACAAGGTCAGCTTTATCTCACTCTGTTGACACATACAGTGGAAGACGACTGTCAGCACGAACACTGACTGCAAAGTACTACTGTATTGTTAGGCCATGCAGTTACAGCATTTTAGTAGCCCTTAGGGCACAACTCTTGCAATACTCCAGGCATAT
Organism: Tauraco erythrolophus; assembly: GCF_009769465.1. Lineage (NCBI taxonomy): Eukaryota > Metazoa > Chordata > Aves > Musophagiformes > Musophagidae > Tauraco > Tauraco erythrolophus. Next base: position 21,606,169 of record NC_141473.1, on the reverse strand, counting down.
TCCAGATATTCTTTTGATAAAGTCAACAAATAAAGCTGAAAATTATACAGCATCCCCCTTTTGAAGAATAATACAAAGATTAAAACCAACTTTACCTCAAAGATTCAGATAATGGCGTTAAGGTGCCATCTCCCTGGTCTACGACACGGAAGAAATTCAACTGATCTCCTTCTCGATATACTAAGAAGGTAACTTGTTTGTTGGATGGCCCTTTCTCCCAGATCTCATCTCTACTGGGATCCATGTATTCAGCCATTTCCCTGATAGGGTCTTCCACAGGAACTACAAAGAGAAAAAACAGAATAAAACCATATTATTATTAGTAGTAGTAGTATTGCTGTTTCGATCACCTTTGAGAACTCGGCTCAGTTTACAATGAGAGTTCCCAATCTAGAAGGCATGCTGAGTGTCTTCCAAGTGAAAATTATCAAGACAATGGTCCATTTTCATTCCTCTGTAGATGATTGTCATGGTTTGATGTGGAGGGGGGGGTGGTTCTGGTGGCAGGAGAGGGGTTTTGCTCCCTGCGACCTCCCCGGTTTTGGAACCGGGTTAGGCTTAGTTCTGGCCACCAGATCAGACTGCCATCCCCCTTGGGGTTGAGCCAATAGGGCGCCTCTGCGAATTGCCCTATTTAAGTCAGGACAAGGGAACCAGAAAAGGTGCTTTGCCCAGGATCGAGCAGAAAAGGGAGGAGGGCACTGCCCCCACTCCCTGGCTCCCGGCCAGGCAGCTGCCTGCGTCAGGCCGGCGCCGCCCACGGAGAATGGTGGCGGCGGAGCCAGCTGGGGAACTCGGGGGCACCCCACTCCCGGGGTGCCCACTGGGCTGAGTTCACCTGGAGAGGACTGAGATCTGAGAGAAACAACTGCATCGACACCAGGTCAGTGAGGATGGAGCGGGAGGAGGTGTGCCGGAGCCGAGTTTCCCCTGCGGCTGATGGTGAGATAGCAGGCGGCCCCCCTGCAACCAGGACGGCCTCGGTGGAGCAGCGACCCACTCGCAGCCCGTGGGGAGAAGATGCCTGAGCCTGAGGATGGTCGTGTTGGGGTGCACGACAAGGCAGAGGGGCATCTGGAGTCTGAGTGACGACCCACGCCGGAGCGAGTGGCTACAGCTCCCTAAGTACCCGAGACTGTGGTAAAGCCCACACCGGAGCAATCCGTGGGGAGGATTGTTTCCAGTGGGCTGGACTCACGCTGGAGAAGTTTGTGGATTTTTCCTCGTGGGTAGGGGATCCATTGGAGCAGGGGAAAAGGGTGTAAGGACTCCTTCTCCTTTAAGAAAGAGGCAGCAGTAACAGCACGGAATGAACTGACCTGCACTCCCCCAGTCCCTGCCCCCTGTGCTGCTGGGGGGAGGAGGTAGAGCCGGGAGGAAAAGGAAAGGAGGGGGGGAAGGTGTCGGTTTTAAGATCTGGTTTTGTTTCTTTCTGTCCTCTCGAGTAATCGGTTTTTGTTTCCCTTTGTCCTTCTAAGTAATCATTAATAAACTGTTTTGCTTTGAGAAAAGCTCTGCCTGTTTTGCCCAGGACCATGGTTGGTGGGTGCTCCCTCTGTTCTTGTCTCAACCCTCAGTCCCTTTGTTGTTTTTTTTTCTCTCCTCTCTACTTTACTGGAGAAGGAGAGACTGTGTGAGTTTTAGTTGCTGGATCAGCCTAAAACCACGACAATGATCCACATAACCAAGTTTATCATTAGACCAAACCAATGCCTGATTCTTACTAACCAGACTTTAAAAGTTATTTGTATGATGACAATACAGTATCATTTTTTCTGCAAGTGAAGAATTACTGATTTTAAGACTTAATTATTCTATACATTCAAAGATACTTGCTAAACTAAGGCTAAACAAAACAGATTGTACACTTGGTATACTAAGGAAGAAAGATGGAAAAAAATCCCTCCATTTTTATCAAGTATTTTTCCAATTAATTTGGAACTGAATTCTGCTTGTGTAAAATGCTTAGCTAAGAAAAGTCATTTACAGTTACAAGATGTTGCATGAAAATCATTATTTTCCCAGTTAACACCTACCTCTTCTAGTGTTAATAGGTCCACCTCGCATAGCCAGAACTAACTTCAGAGTGCAGCCTTCTGAAATGCTGTAAATAACAATAAATAAATTTTTGTAGCACACTATTGCTTATGCTAGCAATCAGAAACTTTCATTGCAATTTTATTCTATACTCACTTATAATCATTCAAACAATAGTCATCCTTCAGTTCTGTATTATTCCAAATTAAGTGCTGCTGAGAGACAGGAATACCTAAACAAAACAACATAAAACAGAGTATTAAAATTGGAGCTTAATGGAAGGGTTTCTGGGGAGTTTTGCTTTTTGAAGAATGTGAGGGTAATGGAGGAAAGGCAAGAAAGGGAATCACAGGGGAAAGAAGAAAGGAAGCAGGACAAGCACAGGCGCTCGAGCAGCCTTCAGTCATGACATCCAACCTCCCAAATAGTTATTAACAACAAAGTTAAAATTTCCAGTAGGCTTGTGCTCACACATGAGTTCAATCTTTCGGCTCAACAAGAAATCTGTAGAAGTATTCAATTGCTTCAGGTCTATTGAATACTTCCTCTTTTCCAGTCATCAGACAGGGGATTTTTTTTTCCTGCTATCTGTACCTCAGAGCTTTATGTCTATGGATAGGAAAAACAGGATAAAACTTCTAACTACAGAATTGCTGAGTAATTTAATCACAGACTGATAATCTGTATTACTCACAGTAAAGGCAAGGTCGCATTAAGGTAGTTAGTGGCAGCTCTATTACAGCGGTGACAACTGTAAACGTGTTTTTATCACTGCTTGGTTTGGGACCTGAAAGTTCACATGTACAATACAGTCCCATAGCAGTTAGTCAAACTTCACACGACAAACACTGTTATTTTGCTGAGGATGTTCTTTTAGGCCAACAGAACATTTTGTTACTTATATCCATTAATACTTATTTTCAGCTCAAGTTCTGGGGCAGATTTGGCTAACCATTTTTTGTTAAAAGGAAGTAAGCATACTGAATATTTGTTCCTTACTAAAAATCCATATTCTACACAATGATTAACTTTGTTTCTTTTCGACTGCATAGCCAACTTATTTAGATACAGATGTAATATGCATTGAAGATAAAAGGAATAAGCTATGGTAGAACCTGAGGTCTTCACACATTTTTACTATAACGTTGCCACTTTCCAAATTTTGGATAGAGTACAAATTAGGACAGTTATGAAAGGATGAGACATCTCAGATCACCAAAAAAACCTTTCCTTCAGCATCAAAAGGAAGTATTGTTGCTCAATTTGTCTACTGAAATTCAGGTAATTATGATCTCACTGTGCATTCCTGATAAATTGTAATTAAAATAAAAAAGGACAGAGGCCAAGAACTACTTGTTCAAAAAGGTCTCGACAGTACTCCTCAGACTAAGAAGCTAAAGCAATAAATATATTTTCCAAAAGGTTACATTCAAATAACCTTATCTTATACTTTTTTTTCATTGCATGTTCAGATACTTAAGAAGGGGTGCAAGTAGCAATGCTACACAGTAGGACTTCCCTAAATACATTCGGTGAGAGGGGAACACAGAGATCAGTCTTCCAGGTGGTTTCCAAAAACATCTCAGCTTCCCAAGACTTGCAAGAGTGCCTGGCAAGCTGTGGCAAAAGGTCAGTTAAGTAGCCCCTTCCTAGCTGGAGGAAAGGCACAAACACCCATCACCAGCAAGGAAGAAAAGGGGACCAAATTCTGGTGAAACTCCAAGCACATTCAACAGGCAAGTAGGATACCTGCTAAGTGGACATCCCTGTGCAGAAGGGGGAGCGCACTTTGTAGGAACTGTCATTGTTAATATTTAAGTTTTAGAGAAGATAATCACCTCCTTTTCTCACCACAGCTCACATCTAGATCTTTTATAAACAATCAACACAAATTTACTTCACTTGGATGGCATTGAGCATGAATCTTGTATCTTCCAAAGTCCACAAACATTTATGAGGGGCGTATGTTCATATAGTAGAGTAAGATAATTACTACTACAACTGCCAGCTTTTTAATAACTGGTTATTGCTTATGTTTCAAGTCTGTAGCATAAACAAAACGGGAACAAGCTGGCAACAGCCAGTGAGTCTACAGTGAAGTTCTTTTCTGTGTTGTTTTGCAGTCTTCTGATTACAAACAGTCATTACTGTCTGTATTTGTTATGGTTTCAGCAGCCTCCAAGGAGCAATTTCCAATTACTTTGATAAACTGAGAAAGTATTTGTTAAAAAGGCTGGCTTGCAACTGGCAGTGCCGCAGTGAAACATGTTTTTGTTCATTTAACAATGACAATGCATTTTTGACAAAATGAACAGATAAAAAGCCTATGCTCTCCCGTAATGGGAAACAGACAAGTCTTTATTACTAATTCTCATGCTGCTTTCTAAGAACTCTGTATTTATACACAGAGGAAACGGTACATGCTTTATAGGTTCAGGTGCAAGAAAATATGCATCAGTTGTCCCTTTTCTGGATTGTAGTAAAGCTTTCCTGAGAAGACATTTGCACATGGGGTCAGCACGTAAAACTGGAGACAATGAGAACTGCAAGATACCCATCCACCATCCTCTCTCCCTAAGCTGCACGTGACTATCACTGGCCTGCTCTAAATCCGTATGGAGAAGAGAGGAAAGTAGGGCAACAAGCTACATCTCAGTGCTCAAATGGAAGTGGGCTAGCCAGGTGATGCTACAGGAGGACAGAAGAGTTTTCAGACTCTCTACTGAAATGACTGCAGATGTGCTGACAACCTGATCTACTAAATGGAGGAGTGGTCAGCAGGGAGAAGAGAGAGGTAGGTACTCTATCCAGTCTCTGAATCAGCATATCAGATACACACTTAAGCTTCACTTCTTTACTCTTCTTTCTGGCATGCTAAGTAGGCTCACCAGAGAAACTGGTCAAGTCTGATCCAGAAAAAAAGCCCTGTAGATTTCAGAACCAGCTTGATTTTATGTTTTGGGTAGAAGGTTACTATGTTTGAAAACAACACAAACATTTCAAAGTTGAAGTTTAAACAGTGTACTTATCTTTCATCCAATGTTGAAATTGCTGGAGAGGTTCTTAAACATTTACTTTTTGTTCCTGCTTACAGAGAGGCTGGGCTGGCAGTCGTATTTTCCCCTACAAACTAGCAACACTAGGGAAGAGGTGCATATGTTCACAACTTACTGCAGCAGGACCCTTTTCATAACTGTCAAAGCCCAAAGCTCTCATTTGCATGACAGTAAGCTACTTTAGCGCAAATAGTAGTCAGTACTGACCTGCTCTTTATCCAAGGGACTGATAAAGGAGACTGTAACAGCAGCAAGTCACCAGTAACTGAATACAGGCCCGCAAAAGTCCCTGATCAAGGTGACCTTATTCACACCTTACAGATGTTGCTCTAACCATCTGATCTGGGCACAGCCTTGAATTTGCAGGAATGTTTTCCCAGCTCAGACAAGGCATAAGCTTAAAAAAAAGCTTCATGAGCTTCTAGTCTTTATCAGCACAGTAAACAGAAAACGAGAAGGGAAACAGGAGACAGCAAAAAAGTAGTACACGGAAGAAAAGCAAGATCAGTTCTGTTACAAACACATTTGTGCAATCCACTTACTCCAGTCCTGACAGAAGCATAGGGATTTTCTCTAATGCAAGTAGTAATAAATATCACGACATAATCTCAATTCAAATAATATCAAAAGAAATACAACATCCAGAAGAAGTCTGCTTGATATTCATCCAGTTCTTTTCACTTACAGTGAAGCTGCTGTATATAGGCAGCAAAAATGCCAAAGAAAAAGAACAACTTTCACGATGAATTAACAGTACGCATGCATATAACAACAAAATTATTGTTGCATCTGTCATTGCCTGCTGAACACAAGCACTCCAAATTAAGATATACTCCAAAGCTAGTTCTGTTTTTCTCCTTTACCATAATACAAGAATAAAGAACACCTAAATTTTCATCTAAAAAGGTAGATGTTTCCACATACACAATCAAAAAACTGAGTTGCAAGCAGCCACTGAACAAACCATGGCAGTTTTTTTCTTATTTTAAAGCTAGCTACATAAATGAAAGCCTTAGCGCTCTATACCATAGAACACAAATTATTTCCCACAAAAATAATAATAATAATACCAACATATGATAATACCAACATCAAATTCCAAACCCCACCTCCTCCCTTGAGACTCAATCCTACCTTAACCACTACTAGGAATACACTATCTGAACATTCCTTTTATAAAATTGGTGTTTCTAAATGAAGAATACTAAACTTTGCCCAACTCAGCAGCTACAAAGACTTATGCAACAGAGGAAACAAGAAGAGATCTTCTCAGTTGAGAAAAAAAAAAAATTCCCCTTTCACTGAAATCCTGCTATTTTTAAGCACCATTCATGTGTTAAAGCTCAGTCTTTCATGTCACCTTGAAACTCGGGTACCATCCTATCCATGTCCATCAACACATGATCCTAGTTTCAAATACAGATAACAAGTAAAACCAATGGAGCAGGTAGCACTGCTGGCAACACTGTGCTATGCTGCTGGCTGTGTGTACTCTAGCTTTTATGTCACTGGTAGAGATAAAGGGCGCATTTTCTTTTCCAGTATACCATTTTAAAAGGCTCATTCGGTGAATCTGAGACTGGGCTTGATTCACCCTAGGTGGCTGCAAAGTTGACATTATAACAAATCTAAATTTTTGGATACCAAGTACTTACTTCACATGGAACATATTTCAGGAGAAATACCTGGATCTTACCCAAACATACATCAGATCTGCTTTAACTTCAATTTACAAGTAGACTTGTTATAAACTTCAGATGTATTAGAACCCATTAACGAATTTTTACCTATGTTGTTTACTGACTAAAACCAACTAGAAACAGGAAGCTGGAAATCTGGAGCCTTCTTAGTAAGGTACCAATGTCTACTACAGCTGTCTAAACAAACCCTTTCCACATCAGATCATTAAAAAGGCACCAAGAATGACCAACAGTATCAGAAGTAGATAAAATTCCTAACATGCCATCCATATTAGCCTTTCTTATTACAGTGCAGACAGTCTACAGCTATTGATATTCCAGTTGTTGACAAAGATCGGTTCATCTTGATTTAATTTTATCATTAGCCTCTTACAATTAGAGGTATTGGTGACATTTGAAAAGATTTAACTTCTGATATGATTTTGGATTTTTATTTTTCCCAAAACTTGTCTTTTGTATGCTTACATATCATGATCCTCAACACCCAAATGAGTCCACGGAGACAATACACATAGTAGGGACCCTATACAGTCTCCCAAGCAGCTTAGGAGGCATTCTCCAGCCAGAAGTGCAGCTTAAATGAGAGAGGTTCACACCCCGTGGAAGTTGACCTGATACAATAATAAGAAGTGAAATACAGCAGCAGAAACATGAAGAGATGTAAGCTTTCGGCTTCCCATGCTAAATCACAACTGCAAAATTACTTTAGGATTTTCACTCCACCCAGGGTGATTCATTGAACTTGTTCACTATCATAGGAACTTTGTCACTGAAAAGTTGTTAATTATTTTTTTTACATGCAATAGCAACCCCAGATGCAACATAAAATGAATTTATCATTATGTGTTTGTCCCTTTCACACAAAGCCGATCAATCTGTTTTCACTCTACCCCCCATAAATCATATTAATCAGGACATTACAGATCTTTTAACTCTGTTCTGGAGTATCACAGTGTTTCAGCTGACTTCTAACAATTCAATGATAAGCACCAGTGAACTCTTACCTTCCATGTTTTAATGAAATTTACGTTTATTAATAATTAAGTCTATATAGCAGGTACCTAAGCCATTAATTACCTTATCATCCTATGAACTATAACACATGAATGAAATTCTGAATAAGCAATATTATAACTCTATTACTAAGCTATTTTTCAAATAAGAAATTATGATGCTTTTATAAGATAAGCACACCCAGCCTACAATAGCAAGTTGTAGGTATAATTCAATATGCCTATTCACAATCTCCTGTTTTGGACTACAAGAAATTAAAATCCCTCCTCTTCACACCTCCCACTGGTTTCTTCATGCATCCTTTAAAGCTCATTCCACTTATACTGTCCAGATAGCCTGCCTTCTCCTGTACTCTATTGCCTATGCTCCCTTTGAATTCACTCTTAGTTAGCATCCTATCACGTATCTGTTTGCATCTCTCCACACTTAAATCATGGAGAAGAAAAACCTTTTCCTTTTCTTGTTTTACCTCTAGCCTCCAGGAGCATCTCAACATGTTCTCTGACTTGTGATTAATTATGGCCCTATCAACAGGAAACAAAAGTGTATCCACGTAGCTGTGCTCATGTAGCTTTACTGATGTAAACTCTAGTTACCTGCACAGTGAAGCTTCTACTATGTGACTTTACTAGCAAAAGGTCACCTCTATTGTTGCAATGCTTCTGTGTTTTAAGACTTGTGCCAGCTACTTTCTTTGCCCGTGCATTAGCGCAGACTTCCTTCCGTAAGAGAAGGAGAGTACCTTAGATTCAAGTCTAAAGCATCATATTACATCTCCCAGAGAGTGAATTCCACACAGACAGAAGCATGAAAAACACATCCAGATATACTGGGGAAAGAGAAGATCCCTCTTCCTAAAATTAGCAACTCTGGCACTCAGCTTGCAGAGCTACGCAGTTCTTTTAACTCCTCCAAGGGAGAAAGAGGATACAATGCTTCAAAGTTAGCTAAGGTATGTATACATACATACTTCAAATCACATTCTTTCATGCACGATCATTCTCATCGTAGAGGAAAAGGAGTGAGAGAGGACTGACCTACATCTTTTCTTCTTGCATTAGCACCAGGACTGGCCTCAAAAATGTAGAGGAGGTTTTCACTTTGCAAGACGTGCCTAGTTCATCACTTTAAGACAAAGCATTGCTCAGCTAGACTTCTACCAGCAAAAAATCACTCACCTAAATAAAATTCAAATCAGTAACTTTGAACTGCCTTTGGGGTTTGCCTGCACTGCAGTTGCTCTTGTGACTGCAGTGTCATAAACATAAACTGACTAACCTAAGCAGCAACAGCCATAGCACCTAGTTTAAAGTATGCTCAGACAGTTGTAATACAGACATGCTGCAAGATAAAAGTTTATAACCTTGCTAGTTAACAAACAACCTATGTCAGAGACTTTCAATGCCAAGATTATATCCCATACAATATCAAAACAATTAATGATTTACCATAGACTTTTTATCTTGATATACAAAAAAACACAAAACAAACAAACAAGAAGAGAAAAGAGCAAAATTACCAGTTCCAGCGGAGCCTAAGTCATAAACTGACAGGAAAAGGAAAGAACAGAAAAACAACTCAATTCCCATTAAACCTAAGCCATAAACCAAGTGCCTAACTTACATGTATTACTAAACAAGTGATTTAAATTATCTGGTTTGATTTTAGCAATCATAATTTGTAAAACAAGACTTCCTCTACAGCGATAAAATTTATGCTGAAATAAGAGAGAACAGTACCTTCCAGCCTTTGAATTTTAGCTTTCACAGAAATAACTGTTTCAAAGGGGGAAACTCGCAGTTCAAAGCATGTTCCTGTGAGAGTTTCAATGAAGAGCTCCATAGTTTCATAAAAAGGAAGCTTGTAGTGAAATGGTCCCATATTATCTTCATTGAAAAAAGGAGGCTCTTTCTTGTTGGCCATTACAAAGGATTTACAACTTCCTTGTAAGAAGATCTGTCAGGAAACTACATTCCACTTCTAGCCAAGTCAGCTTTGAGGACAGGTGTGGTGCATTGCTGTTCATGTTTGGGATTTTTCACCTATAAAGCAAACAAGCATAGTTCTAACATCATCTGAACATAGCTGTTAAAGAGTTTCAATTTACTCTCGATGAACAACAAATAGCTATTAAAAAGCATTAAAACAGTATCTAGGTTGTACAACAGATAACCACAAACGATGTTAGTAACATCATAGTTTTGGGACTCTAGTTTCAGCCTGTGTTCCAGGTCATACCTACTACCTTTTTATCTTTATTTTATTTTCACAAGCCACACGACAACCGAACCTGCGATATTAATGTCTAAAGCCTCCTGACCAGGACTGAGCCCTCAGCATGGTCAGAGCTGGAGAAAAACTCCAGAAAGATATAAAATCAGGGATCGTCCGGGCTTGGGGAGGGCAGAGGAGAAGACAGCAGCTTCGCCCCCTCGGCAGCGCCGCGCTCCCGCCGCCCCGGTCCAGCCCCCGCCTCCAGGGCGGCGGGCCGGACCCCGGCCAGCAGAGCAGAACACGGTGCCCGCAAACAAAGGAGCGAGAGCTGCTGCCCACTCCCCCGCCGTCACCGCGCCTCGGGGCGGCCTCGCACCGCAGGCAGGACGCGGGGCCCCCCGCCCCCGCCAGCCGCACCCCCAGCCCACAACCGGGGGAAACCTCCCCCTCGCTCTCCAGGGACTCACTTCATGTCAGCGGGGCCAGCTGAAGGAAGGTGTTAGGGCACTGCCCTCTCCCCCTGCCCCGGCCCGGCCGGCGCTCCCGCCGCAGGCCCCCGGAGGGATCGGCACCCCCGAGCCGGTTCGCGCGGGAGGAGGTGCGGGGGAAGGCGGGTGGGGTCTCGCCTCACCTGCTACCGCCGGGCCCGCTCGGGGGCAGACCGGGCTCCTCAACCCCGCGCAGCCCCGCCTGCCGCGCCTCACTCACAGGGGCTCGCCAGCCCCGGCGGGCCTCATGAGAGGGAGCGGCAGAGGGAGCGGGAGCTGCCGCCGCCGCGGGAGACGGGTACGTCCCAGCAGCCGCCCGCGCCGTCGCTCGCAGCCCGGCAGCCTCTGCGCCTACCTACCCTTTATGACATCCCCGCCAGCCGCCCTCCTACGGGCCAATGCGACGCCCGTTCTTACGCAGCTCGTCCAATCATCTCCCTCGGGGGGCGGTGCTCTCGGCGCCGTCAGGGGCGGGTGTCCGCCGGGCCGCGGCGCGCAGCTCCTGGTTGTTGTGGTCGTTAAGACGCGGGGCGGCGGAGCGTGCGCGGGGAAGGGCCCGGATGCAGCGCCCCACCGCCAACAGCCGCCCGGGAGGCCGCGGTGGCTCCTGGGACGTGTAGTCTAACGGGGGCGGCGATTCCAGAGCTCGCCGCGGCCCGGGAGCGGCGTGCCCACCCCGTTGGTCTTACTTTGCTCAGGGAAGACGTGCAAACCCACCGCTTACAGCTCGAACTCAATCCAAGAGGTGCCCAGGGATTGCTAATGCACCATTAGCGCAGGAGAGGGATGGCTCCCGGACCGAGCAGGCCTCACCGGCGTTCTCAGCCAGGACGGGGGTCCGGGGCAGCCCCAGCTGCGGCAGGGAGGCGAGCACAGCTCTCGGGCACCTTTACTTAAGGTTGGCGCTTGACTCTGCTCCCGCTTCAGCGTGAGGCGGCCAGGCCGGTCTCCAGGCGCAGTGCTTCCTTCAGGTGATCGCAGTCTTAGAGTGAAATGCTAGAGGAAAGAAGCTTAGCTTATTAGGAGGTGCTAATTACATTAACCACTTTACTTTCCATCCAGGTTTTAAATTATGCAAGACCTACTCTGACTCTAGCTGTTAGGTTTCAGGCCCAGTTAAAACACTCACAACGCATCCTGTGTTTTTTTCACATGCACATAGCAGGTATGAGAGCCCTCTGACAAAGCACAGAACAAGCCCTGGTTGCTCTAACATGAAGTCTTCAGACCTGCCCTTCCCAGGTAACACAGCCATGGTTTATCAAATTTGAAAACAAAACAAAACAAAAACCACAAAATATAAATACAACACCAAAAACCACCACCAAAAAAGAAGACGGACCAAGCCAAAACTCAGTTAACAGCCACCGCTCAGACCAAGTCCTCCCAGAAGTGAAGTGCTTAGACCAGGGATTGCAGTTTGTTACAGGGAGTTAACTGAGTATCGTGCATTTTAATAGGGGTAAGAGACTCTCCCCGTGCCAGTTTTGAAAGACTGGGGGAGAAAAAAAGGGTTTGATCTTTCAAGGTACAAGTTTCTATCAAGAGCTTTTCTCTACTGAGCTTTCACATTAAAGTGTAAGAAACACTTCAAGGCAGGAGCTTTTTTTTTTTTCTTTCTTTCTACTCCAACAGCTTTTGGCCCCCAGGGCTCTTGGCTTGTGAACAGCACTCTTTCCAATGCTAATAGAAGTTATTAATGTGAAGGGTCAAGAAGAAAGGAGGATGCAGAAAAGAAATAGAAGAATTCACCATCTTTTTCCTCTCTCCCAAGTCTATCTTTGAAACTAAGCACGGAAGGAAGGAGTAAAGAAGCAGTCCAAATCGTGTATGAGGCATAAGCAGCAGATGTAATGCCTATAAATAAAGTGCAAGTGCTCTCACTGTAGACACCCATTTGCAAATAGCTCCCACATTCTTTTCCAAGCTGCTACTCCCAACTTGCCCCCCACTTAACATGAATCATTACCAGGCACACCTATGGCACAAATCAATACATGATGTTTCTCCTTTATCCCTTCCAACCTTTCCTTCTGCTTAACCCTCATTAGTGTTAGATGCTTTGGTTGCAGTATTTACTGTGCCTGATAAAGTAAACCCAACTTGAGAAACAAGAGACTGAAGCAGATGTCTCAGAACAAGGGCTTCAGTGGAAATGGGAATCACACTCAAAGAAGTCCTCTGAGCACATGCTTTAAATTCACAGAGAGCAGAACAATCTTAAGAGTTGAAGATAAAGTAGTACATCACTAGCATAAAAACAGCACACCTAGTTTTGAAGTCAGAATTGCAGGCAGTCGCTGGTAAAATGAGAGGCATTTGATCCGTCTGCATTTATGCATTTGCTCTGCTTGTATGCATGCAGGAGAGCAAGTGTCTGCCACTGTGCATCAGGTATGGTTAATGGCATCAGTTTCAGGAGGGCGATCTAGAAAAGCCAGGAAGCAAGAAAGATTAAGCCAAATGCATTGGACAGTTAAAGGGATTCCACAACACAAAATAGCGACTTCCTGTAAACGGCCTACAATGTGTTATGGATGAGAAAAGAAAGCAGACAGAAAGGCTTTGGGCGCAAGCAGTCTCTGCACTAAGGTATGCACGTAGGCTTGTTAACCTGCAAGTGACCAAGCGTGCCTAGTACAGATTGATTTATTGGAAAATCTTATTTATTTGGCAAATCCAGGCAGGTGAAAAATCTCATTTAGTGGCTTACAACTTGAACAGAAGCCAATGTTAGGTTTCTCTTGTTTTCATGGAGCACTAGGTGCTCATCTGTAACGCTTTCTGACCTAGAAATTCTAACCATAGTTATTTCTATAGACCACATTAGCTGCCAACACGAAATACCTTATCTCTATCTGGTGTCACGTCCTGCACTAAGATTTGTTAACTGCTTAATCACATAAGAAAAGCTGTATCTCATAACAGAACCCAGCCTTACCCTAACATTAGCTCAGCAGATTGGCAGCTGACCCAGACAAGGCATGGTAGTGGTTCTGTTTTTTTTCAAGTCACTATGCAGACATCCTTAGCAAGTGGTAAAGAGGAAAAAAAGACATACAGACAGAACTGGTTTAACAGACTCCATTTACTATTTATCAATTATTTTCTCTATAGATCTGTTCAGTAAAACAAACTATACTTTGTATAATAGATTATTTCATTGCAGGTATTGCACAGGCTATATTCATCTGGGCACCATGGAAACAAGATAGCGGGAGGTTACTGTCTTTTTTAAAAAAAATATCATTTAGCACACTTAGACCCAGCACAAGCGAATACTAACCATTTCAAATGGGTAATCTCATTTAAATATCCACAGCCATCTCATTTCAGCTCTACCGGATTAGAGAATTCAAAGTATTAGTACTGGACAGGGCGTTAAGTAAGGCCTCTCTGCAACACACTCTCCCTGGCTACTGGCCTCCAAAGGCATTCAGCGGGTCATCAAATGTGCTCAGTGTCTTGCTTTCAGATTTTGCTTCTGAGGCTGCTTGGGAAGATCTGCTTTTGGGAGTGGGTATCTTGACTTGGCTGCTAGAGAAGATATCATCTGAATGGGGAAAAAAAAAAGATATATATTTTAATGTGAAGTGACTGCCAAATAGAAGTAACATTGTACATAAGAGTCTCCAGCACACAGCAGTAACTGCCAAGGACATTCTGTGATAAACAAATGCTTTCCTGCTGCTTGCGATTCTAGATGCATTTGTAAGGACATACGTGGGAGCTGTTAGCTGTAAGTCAAGAATATTTTTTCTTCTCAGTAGAACAGCATAATACTTGTATTTCATAACATGTTCAAGCTTTCATAAGCATTTGAGAAGTACTAATAAATTAAACCTCCACAATAAATTCCATCGTGCAAGTGCCAGATAACATCCCTCTTATCTAGAACACTAGCGTCTGAGGAACCTGAGATCCAAGAGCTGTGAGACTGTTGCCAAAGAAAATCAGAAAAGGAAAAGATAGTACTTGCTAGTGACTACTGTTGCAACATCCACTAGCCATATGAGTCTTTGAACTACAGCACAATAAGACCACAGCATAACTCACTTGAGAACAGAGCACAGCTAAGATGCAGGGAGGCTGACAGCTACAACCACCATCCTGCTGAATATTCAAAAAGTCCGTCTACAGTTCTGAATCAAGATCTCTCACCACCTTCCGCAATACAAGCAGTTCTGTTATGATAACTAGGACCACAAAGTGGAAAAATATCATGTTGCTATTAAGACAGAGTTCTCTCCTGAAGGATAACAACAGGTGGAAATGAAGCCCTCCAACCCGGAATACCCTGTGCCAGCAGCAGAGCTCACAGACCTGCAGTTCATGCTGTGGCTGGTGCTGCCTCATGTTTAGGACTGTGCTCACAGAACGGGATGGAGCTGCTGCCATACACATGCTGAAGTGTCGCCCTGAGGTTTCCAGGGCACACACAACAGCAGATCTCTTCCTATACACTATGGTTTCAAATTTAAGATACTCAGATTATGCAGTTGGACTATGAGGAGATAAAAAAATTTACAAGACTCAGATACGCATCACTAGTGATGAACAAGGCCAGTATAAGTAGCACATAACTGGCCTTGAATCCCTATTGAGAAAACAAAGGTCTTATACAGAGGTTAATAGCCATTTACTGGTCCGGAGTATAAAAACTAGTATTTCAACCTTCAGCATGTATCCAAACCTCAAGCAGAGGCCAAGCACAGAGTGGCCTATCACAATGTGCTTGCCTTCCTCTTCTCACTGCTTCTTCCACTCTAGCAAGTGTCTACTACTGTGCTGATGACAGGGATTACACGGGAATAATCCAGGACAGCATTTCAACACAATAGCAGTTTAGAAAGGCAGTAAAACACAGTAATCCCCTACTGGCATCACTCCAAAGTGAGAAGGTATCACATGGATTACCTTCACATCAGAGGGGAAATACAGTGAGTGCCATCAGCAGTAGAGGTATCATTCCCATTTTACGACAAGGCAGAAGGAATAGGGAAGTTTTGGCCATGGAAAACAGTATTTGTCAATGCACAAGAAAGTTATCATTTTGCAGACTCTCCCAGACAGGCAGAGGTGACATCAAGATGTTTGTGTCATCAGCCATAAGGTCACTGAGGAGGCTGGGAGGATAAAGACCTGAGAAAAAGTTTTTCTAATACAGCCACCAGAAGCCTAACACAAATCTAGTAAATAGTGACTAGAAGCTGTGGTAAGACAAAGGAGGAAAGCAGCTTGCAGCTTCCACCCCGTTACTGTTTTATTTGCAGCAGAAATGATCTAAGGCAACAATACACAGACCTAACAAAGTACTACCATGATGACTTAAGCCAACTCAACCTGAAGCATAGTCCTACCACTCTACTGCCAGGAGGGTATCCTGACCTTCAGGCATCTTCCCTACACTCTGTTGGTGTTCTGGAGCTCCATAGCTTTGGGCACAAAGTAGCTGCATACCTATGGCTGCACCACAAAACAGTCAATGCTCTAGAGGAACATGAAGTCTATTAGATGCAGGGTGCTGTAGATGCTATAGGTATCAAAATCAGATGTGGCATCAAACAACAAGCTGTAGCACCAGAGCAGATGCCAAAAGTGGAAGTGCAAACGACAGGTTCTGTAGCGGATAATTTTCCAAGATACTTTCAGGTGACACTCTACAACTGTTTTTTTTCCAATATGAGGTCTGGATATTTCAAATACCTTGCCCTCAAATATTTAAGTTATTTTTTATATCAGTTGAGAAGGTTTCGAAATCTCAAGATGTTCATTCTCTGGCAAGTTTTCTAACACGTTTGCAGACTTCAGCCAGGTCATTCCATCAGGCTGGAATGCTTAACAGTCCAAGCAAAACAGTGACAAGTCAGATTCAATTTGAATGGGTTAGAAAGAATGAAGGCTGACAAGAATCAAAGCTAGAGGAGAAGGGGTTTTTTTTTGTATTAGAGGAAAAGAAATAAATACATGCAATCCCAAAGAAGAGCTATAAACATGAAGAGCCTGAGAAGAAACAGACACAGGGATCAAATGACTTTCGATACTTCTGCTGATGAAGAACAAGAAAGAAGCATGCTCTGCGTCACTTCACATCACTATGTGCTGCTTTTTCAACAAATTATATAGGGCAAACTTTTGCTCTTAGGTGTAGTATTTGTAAATCGTTCTGGATACAATGTAAACAAAATCTTATGGGTTCCAAGGTAGTCAACACAATAGTGAAGGTGGGGTGGGAAGAGATGCTGATTTCTTCCTATCAGTGATTCATCTGAGAGTATGATACAAAAAGCTGTGCAAATTGAAACAGGGAATGTACCCCTTAAAGCTGTAACAACATGAGATTAGTCTCTAAGCCCAGACAAGAGAAATTTTTTAATTCCCACAGGTGAAAAAAATCCCTATAGCAATCAAACTATTTCTTCCCTCAGAATTTTATACACTCTTCTAAATCATTTATATGCCGTGCTAGTTCTACAAATCTAGGAAGTTCTTATCCAATGTTAAAATCCAAACATGACCGGAGACTTCAGAGCAGTTGAAAACTTAAAAGAAAGCAAAAGGTTCTAAAACATCTCTGAGGAATGCAACTCAGGACATTATGAGATTAGCAGCAAGACATTAGATACTCACCCATATCATCATCAAATATGGATTTTTGTTCCACCTTTTTCTTGGTCTTCTTTTCTTTTGGTTTTACAGTGAGATCCGCAAAAATATCAATGCTATCGTCAAACAGGTTAGCCTCTGGCATTTTCTCTTTTGCTTTTTTCATTGGTTTAATTGCCTCAGTAGCAAATATATCATCCTTGGAGCAAAGCATAGAGATATCATTAATACACAACACACTTCAAGAGAATAGTCAAATTATCTCTACACAGCAGCTGAGATGTTTAGAAGACTAACAGCCTTGGGCTTCTCAAACCTAAGAAGTTTGAGTCCCTTCTCCTCATGGAGGACTTGGCAGAAGTGCCTTAGTGTGGGACTGTGCACAGGTTAAATACAGCACACAAAGGCTTGTATCAGCTGCCTAGCCTGCCAACTCCAACTTTATTCCTTTTTTAAAAGAGTTATTTGAGCTGCTGGACACTGAGCAGACAGCTAACAGAGAAGAAGCAAATACTTTATTACTCTGAAAAAGGTCATAATCATAGATGTGTTGTCACAGCACATTCAGTGACATGTCTGCTCTGTGTTAAGGCTGCACCTTTTAATCCACTCTTGCTAATAAGGGGGTGGACAGCCAAAGAACGGGTTTTTATTGCCCAGTAGCAGAGCATGATTGACAGATGACTTCACTAAATATCTTGCACACTCCATTCTACTCAGCAGCCTCCATTAAAACAGTCTCTAAGTAGAGGGGTGTCCTTTCAGCTTCGCGTGTTTTGCCAGTGTGCAGGAGCACAACAGGCTGGGGGGAGCATGGCTGGGACAAAGGGTCCACAATTCCCCTTATGATTTGAACTCAGATCTAGGACTGAGTGCCAAATCGGCCAACAGGGTATATCATGCAATGTCATGCCCAGTATATAGATAAGGACTGACTAGGAAGAAGGGCCCTTTCCCTTCTGAGGGCTCTCTCAGATTCTTGGTCTCTCAGAGTTCTGTCTCTCTCTCACTCTCTTTTCAGGCCTCTCACTTGTCCAGGGTTACAGTGTCAGAACTTATTTTGCCGGGACAAGACAGGCGTTGGTCACCAGGTGGTGAGCAATTACACTGTGCATCACTTGTTTGTGTATATTATTATCATCATATATTTTCCCATATATTATTATCATTATTTTATCATTATTACTTTTATTATTATTAAATCGTTCTTGTCTCAACTCACAAGTCTCCTTCTCCTTTCCCCTTTAATTCTCTTCCCCATCCCCTGGGGGTGGGGGAGGATGAGTGAGCAGCTGTGTGGCCTTTAGTTGCTGGCTGGGCTAAACCATGACAAGAGGTCTATGTAAGGCCCTGGGGATCAAGAAGGTCAAGGTAACAGTCTCAACCATTACCTCAAAGATATCCTGGGCAGTAGGGTCAGCAGCTTGCCAGACAGCAGATTTCAACTCCTTTTTTCCAGTTTTCTGACAGGTGAAGAGAGAGTCTTCCTCTTCCTCCAAAAAAGGTATAGGGCTGTTTTTTGTTGAAGATTTTTGCTGTACAGGCTGGAAGAAATCATTTCTGTCCTGATCACCCAGAACAGACAGATCAGGCTTTTTCTCTCTGCCCTTGATGGGTCTGTTAGCCACACTGTCTGGCATTCCCTCCTTTAACTTTGATTGTGCAGCTGGTCTGGATGTTGAGCTGCTTGCAAAAAGATCTTCTGATTCAAACAGATCATTCCCTTGGTCTGTGGATTCTGGAGGAAGAAGCTCGTTTATCCCAGCAGACAAAACACTGCCATGAGCTGGTAGCGACAAGCTAGAGAGAAAGCCATTTTCCTCGGACTTTGCTTCAGTAGCAAGAGGTTCCTTTATGTTCACTATTGCTGATGTCTGTTTTGGTAGAGAGAACTGTGATTCTTTAGCACTGTTCACCTCCTCACTCTCTTCAGACTCTTGGGCAGCTAGACGGCGGGCCATTCTGCTAGGTGGTCTTCGTTTTCCTGTAACCTTGATCCTGGTCTGCAAGAAAGGAGTAAAAGCAGAGCAGGGTTATATAGAAGGAAAAAAACCCCACAGTTAACAGGAATCCTAACCTGTCTTCTGTGATGTTTCCTTATAGCACTTTGTCTGCCTTCACAACACTGCAATTAACATGCGTTATCCATTTCATACTAGCACACTAAAACAGAATTAACTACAAGTTCTGCTCACAGCTCTGATTTAAGTAACTTAAATAGCTACATGTACATTTAAAAAAATGCTCCATTGGGAATCTTGAGCAAGGAATGCTGAGCAGACATTGGTTAGGTTATAGGGAGAAACAGCAGGAACCATTCATCATCAGCTCACCATCATCCATTCTCCCCATTTTTCAGAAAGAGGAAGGATGGATAGATAAGTGGGACATTCAAGCTTGGAGTAGTTTGCAGCAAGGTTCAGAAAAATAACCCAGGACTTTTGATTTGCTGCCCTCTGGTCATTCCACAGCAAGTGGAATTGAGGTACAAAAGCAACAGCACTCACAAGCAGAGTCACAACACAGGTCAGCAAGTCACTCTAGGCCCTCAGCTTCAGGTAATACATTAGTCAGTCTGACAGCTTGCTAATCCAGGGGCTTCTGCAGTGCTCTAAGTCTGTCCAGGTCGTGACTAATTATGTTTTCCATTTAATTTCATTTTATGCATAGCTTGCTGCAGGTTATTCCTCTGTTGCTTTTAAAGAAGCCTCCCTGCAAGTTTCCATTATAGCCTCTACCATATCCCACATGGACAAGAGTATTCACGCAGGTAGGAAACAGATCAGTACGATCTCCTTCTCTTTTTTTTTTTTTTTTTAATTGCTGTGTTGGAGTAGAAGGATAACCTGGATGGATATGCTGTCACACAGCTTAAAGCAGTCATGTGCTTTTATCAGAATCATTACAGAAGCACATCTGCCTTCAGAGTATGGGGCTGTATTGATCAAAGCATGGCTGAAAAACAGAAAAATTACGATGGAAGGGAGATGGACTTGAAAAAATACCCTGATCCCTGCTCCATGCACTGTTCTTTGGAAGGACAGCCAGAATGCTGAGTAGGTTGCTTTGTTCCAGTCTTTGGAAAAAAAGTGCATTTGGCTGCATATATCTACAGCTTAAACTCAAACTTGAAAGGTTCAAGAAGCAATGAAAGGCCAAAATTAAATAACCTGAGACACAAAAACCATCCACTGTATAGTTACTGAGATGCTTCTTCTCAGATGACTTCTGTAAACAAACATGCATCATTACTGCGCTATAATGAACATCCAAGATCGACCATATGCAGCTACAGGACCTCTATTCTTTTGCAAGCCTATCTATTCAAAAGCATCATGATAGAAGGTTTTGTCTGTTGTGGAGGACGTGCTGCTATTGGAAACAACTGTGCCTACATGCTAATGCATTAGTCTAACGTACAAGCTTGAAACTCCTTTGACACTAAGGGGTCATGTCAGTCATTGTGGTGACAGCTGCTGAATCTTCCCAAGTCATATCTGCTGCTCATCTAGTAATGATCAGCTGCAGCAGCATTAAGGAACGAAAGAATAAAAGTTAAGATCCTAAGTTATCTTAGTCAAATCACAGCTCTCGGAAAACCCCAGAGATTTATAAAATCATTAAGTACCCAGACAAACTCTTAACTACATGGTTCAAGCTATTTTTTTTTTTCAATAAAGAACCACTAAATCTTAAATTAGAATATGCCTTTTGCAGCCCACAAAGTAAAAGGCACGAAAAAAAAACAAACAAGAAAGTGAGTCAGGAGTCAGAGATCTGCCATGTCAACAGCTGTAACACTTTGTTTTTAAAGAAAAAACCTACACAAAACCAAAGTTTTTGTTTTAAAAAGAATTGTGAGTGACAGTTCAAGATAACATGACATTTTTAACCACAGAGGAGGTAAAGGTTAACCTACAGCAGTGCCTTTTCAGGTTGGCATCTCCTGGGACAGAACAAGATGTTATGCTAAAATACCTTTAACCTATAGGAAAAACCACTGTATATGGAGAATGTACACATGTACCTTAAAAAGGCACAGAACTAGGCATATGCATAAGCCCCTTACAGAGCTAAGAAGGTGGTAGGCTTGACTTTTTCTTCAGTGGTCCATGGAAGTGAGAGGAGATTAAATTTCCACACCTCCATTTAGATTCAGATACACCGCACTGTTAGCAGAACTTGCATACCAAAACACAATTTTTGGCACAAGGACAGACTGTGTTTTTAATCCCCCTTTCTATTCTTCTAAATACCAAGGTTACCTTATTGGCACTGTGCAAGGTATCCGCTTGCATAGGCTGATCAAAGCTTACACCTAGTTCTTCATTGTTTCCTGCAGCAGGGAAGGCTTCGTTGTACTGTACATCCTTGGGCTCATGCAATGGAGTGTCCAGAACTGGTAAAGGGGACTTTACATTGAGAACCTTAGGCATTGCACCAGGTAGTAGGGCTGCAGGGTTAATAGCTAAGTTAGCCTACAAAACAGAGAAATTAAACACATACATACAAAACCAGGTCGCATTAATACTGCTCAAAAGCAAGCGTGGCTCCAGAGAAGCAGCAAGAACTAGCATATGTAAGCATTCGAGTGCTACTCTTACAATTGCCTGACCTTTCTCACACCTACACGCTTCCGTGTCTCTCATGTCCTCTGTCTCACTAAGTCTATAGAGTGCTCAACACTATTATTTTGTATAAGAGCTTCAGGAACAGCATGGCCACATTATGTCAGACCGAACACCTATGTAGCTCAGTATCCTGTCTGAGGACAACAACAGTTCTGACATTAGGAGTGATACTGTGATGTAGACAAGTTATTAGTCACTTCATGTCAGAAGAGGGACATAACCAAAACCCCAAACCCCAAAGTGTCTCTCAACATACCTGTAAGAGTCTCTGAACATAGAATCACAGAATGGTTCGGGTTGAAAGGGACCTCAAAGATCATCTAGTTCCAACCCCCCTGCCATGGGCTGAGAAGAACAGCAGGTCAACGAGGAGCCCACCCCTCTGCCCCTCTAATAGAGTAAATAGTGCTGCTCAGTCAGGTCTGAAACAGGCGAGGGAAATAATATTAAACATGCAATACAGAAAAAGTAGTAGAAAATACGCCATCTGAAAAAAAAAATTGCAAGAGTAAGGTAAAGAAGTTAAAAGATTTTGTTTCAAGGAAAGCCATCAGTGAGGCAAGGAAGATTTTTTTTTTTTTGAAAGTCAAAATGCCAGTAAAGTTAATTACTTGTAGCTTTCCAATCCGAGATGAGGGCTCTTTGGTTTTAATGGGAACAGGACCTGTAGATTTCTGCACAAAATTACACTGGATTAAACAAGTGGACAAGTTGTTACCAACCAGACTATAGTTGGCATTTTTATACATCTATAGAAAGCAGCTCACAGCTTACCAATTTCTTCTGAAGATACTTTGTTTTCAACACATTCTACCACCAGAGCTACAGTCGCTTAATTTTCAACTTTGGTTCCCCACATGCCATAGCCCCATCTTCATTACCACATTTCTTTCCACCCTCCTTCTACCCAATAGCATACTTTACCATAGTAATCCAACAACTTCCAGCTTCTCCAGGCCACATGTAACACTAGTCAAATCAAACTGTGACAGCTACCCTCCCTCCTTGCCTATTCTTCCCCTAAGATCCACTGAAGCTGTGTTGACAGGTCATTATATAAATAACTTTCATCTTTGTGACTGGCTAATAACCGGGCCACAGACTTCAGTGAAGCCCACAGGGAAGCCAAGAGGGCTACAAAGGTGTACCTCTCAGCCAGCAAGGAAAACAACTTTGGAGAAGTGAGTGTTCCTCTATAGAAAGCAGGCCATCAGTGCCAAAAATACTAGATTAAAAGAGCAAGAGCAGCTGTTTGGTCTGAAGACTTGGGTCAATTCTAGGACTCAAGGATGAACCAGATCAGCTAAGGTGCTCTTCCCAGGGCTTGCTCTCCATGATTCTGTAGTCTACCATGGTTCCATGAGCTAGGCTGTACTGCTCTTGGTGAGCCTGGGCAGTCAGAGCTCCTTCCGCCAGGTTAAAATAACTGAGGGTTTGCAAGTGTTAGGGCACTGCTTTGGGGGTCTTGATAACACGAAAGAGGAATCCCAGTGTCTGAGGAGATCATTCTCCACTTAAATGAGTGTGGTGTTCAGCTGAATCTCAGACAGGCTGAGATCATTTCTATACCAGGCTGTCAGTAGCTACAAACAAGGGAAGACAGGCGTGGTCCTACACTTCAAGGAATACTTCACCATAAGGGAAGACAGACTAATTATTAGCCCTACAGACTTGCTCTGTGTTTCTCAGCCCAGGGGAGAAAAAACAACACCCACTCCCCATAATGAAGAGCTAATCTCCTACAGATAGAAATCCAACAAGCAGCTCTGGTGAGGCGCAAGCCAGAAATCAGATCCCAACTGCCTCTCCCAGGGACCCTATTTCTGCAAGATTAAGGACAGGAGTAGCAGTCTTGTTTTTTCATCATAAAGTCTCCACAATAAGACTTTCAACAGCCACAGATTTGTGCTGCATACCCTGATCTCTTTTCTGAGAAAGGCTACCTATACTTTAAGGATCACATTCACTCTGACAGACACTAGCACTTCAAAGAATGAACAGTCCATTTTCAGTCCAACTGGACCCAAGATGGACTACTTCACTGCCTTGTAGTTTGCCCTTTTAAGTGTGTGGGCAATGTATAAAACACTGTATCAATAGCATTTAAACTTCTTGCTAGTAGCAGTGCACCTGCTGATAAGGAGAGACAAGTTCAGCCACGTTTGCCACTTTGCAACCAGCAGATCCAGGCATTATTTTTGCTCTTTTCAAGAGACATATAAAACAAACTTATACATCTCCTTTTTTTTTGCATGCTGTTCAAGGCACAAGATTTAGGTACTTGCCTCTGTAGCTACTGCATTTGGAACTTCATCTTGTTTGGCACTTGAAGCATTTTCTGGAAGGTTACTGCTCTCCAAGGAAGGGCCAGTACTGGCCTTAAGCGTTTTCTTCTCAGCTGTTTTCTGAAAGCATTAAGAGCACAAGTCAATGTGAACTGGGTAAAAAACATGGTCTGTAGATCAAAAAAATAAAAAAACACAACAAGCAAACCAAAAACAAGCAAAGCTTTTGAAAATCTTGCTTATAACTGAAAAGAAAACGAGCCACATCTTTTGACTCTGCAATGCATAGTAGAAATTGCCTTTTGGCTTTCTAATGACAAGGGCCTTCCACTCCTCCATTCTTTTAGCCTACCTCAGTCTTTGCTGTCTATGCTAACAATAAATTAGACTTTCAATAAACTTCCAAATGCATACATATTTCCTCATGCACAGGACAGCAGGGAAAATAAAAGCACAAAGCTAGCTAAGGAACACTGCTATTTTTATGTTTTCAAGCAAACAGGCTCCATATATAGCTGCCAAGTGCTAGTTACTTAAGACCAGCCCTTCCACAGTCCTCAAAGAAACTGTTTCGAGGAACTACTGCCAGTCTTCTAGCCTAACTTCCAGCTACAGACATGAAAATAGACTAAAGTAAAAGCTGGCTTCAATTTAATTAAGCTGAATACATTTAGAGTAGCAGTTTAGAACTCACATTAGGATTTTGACCTCAGACCACCTATAATGCAGTCCAGTTCAATACTGCAGCTGCTTGCTCTCTAAAAACAGTCCAGTGATCACAAGGATTTTAGTACCGTATTCATTACCTTAAATCAAGACAACCTGCAGAGACTAATTACAGAAGTCATGGAGCAAGGCTCATCAGTCATGCATGAACTACACGGAAGTAATATTAGCAAGTTAAAACAAGAAAACAATGAAACAGTACAAACTCTACTACTCTGATTTCTGCTCAGGTGTGTTCTCTTACACCTAAGCCAGTCCCAGTAGTACACAAAAAGAAAAAGAATCCAATCTTCCCATCTCAGCTTTGGGAGACCTAATGCATATCTGTTTGTTCCCTATGTCTTCAGGGTCACAATGGCCATTTCTACTCCCTCAAGAAGATCTGAGAAGTCACTTCATTTCTTGTAGTAATACATACGGAAAAAATCCCTTCCATACACTTCTTTCCTCCTATGTCTTTTACATAAGCCATTTACAGTAGAGGAACAGATACCGGAAGGTTTGTTTTAGCAGTACTGAAGAGATCATCCTCATCATCATCCCCAAAAAGCCCTCCTCCAGATGATGGCTTCAGGATACGGTTTACAGACTAAAGAGACAAAGGATAAAGAAAAGATGCGTCACAGATCAAAAGCACACCTCCTTCAACCCATGTTGCTTGAACAGATACTAGCACTTGGCCCTCCCTGGAAATCAGTGACTTAAGCTGTGTTCAAACAAGGAGCACAGGTAAACTGCATGCTTCAAAGACTGTTTTTAAATAGCAGGTTCAGAAGAGGACTTTGAACTCACCATTGACTTCTTGGGGCTGGCAAAGAGATCAACATCTGGATCATTGTCCTTCTGAAGTTTGCGACTGAAGAGGAGCTCTTCATCTTGAAAGACTCTGGTGCTTTTGGGCTGAGTACTTTTCTCAGAAGCCTGGAAGGAGAGAATAAAGGTTCACACAGTGAGGAACTCCCTCCTTAAGGAGGTTATTTGCCTAGTGATAAAGCAGGTTACAATTCACCTGAGGCTACACTACAACCCTGGTAACAAAAATACAACTTTAACTGGCAGTTATATATTTTACTTTGACCAAATTTGCAAAACTTACATTATAATGTAAATATTCATATTCACAGTTTAATTTGATGAGAAGATATTAACCAAAACTATCTGTGTCTGTTGACCTGAGACCCAGCTGTTACTGTTTACCTGTAAGAAGCTTCCTTCAAAGAAAAAAAAAAAAAAAGGTTTTCATTATATTATCATGAGTGTACAGTAAGGTTTATATTTTAGTAAGACTTTTATGCCTTGACTTTTTCAGCTGAGGGTGCAGGACAGAGTAGTGAGAGGAAGAGAATCTGGTTAATTATGTTCCTAAGCTACCTTTTTAAAGAAGAATAAAATAAAATGCAAAGTTGAAGGCCTCTAAAGCTATTATTGCTGCAAGATCCTCTGCTTTCCTTCCATTAAAGTAAACGCACCCTCACAATGAAGAACAAAACATATTGTCTGCCTTTGGCAAGTACGTACACTTTCAAATTTGCTGGTGGTGGGGAAGGTTGACAGTGAAATGTATCACCTTATCAGCCCTCCACTGTCTCGCAAACCAACCAACATCAGGTGCTTGGACACCAAAACCCAATGCCTTTCTATGATCATGGTCACTGTTATGTGCCCAGGTCTGACTTTCAAAAGGCAAAGGCCCCACTGGATGTCTAAGTAAAGGCCAGTATCTATGTTTCACCACCCAGGTGTCTCTTCAGGACCTATGCAAATGAAAGGATGCCTCTTTTTATTAGCAAACTAGTCATATATATTTGTAAATCATAGAATGGTTTGGGTTGGAAGGGACCTTAAAGACAATCTAGTTCCAACCCCCATGTCATGGGAAAGGACACCCTCCCCTAGATCAAGTTGCTCAAAGCCTCATCCAACTTAGCCTTGAACACCTCCAGGGATGGGGCATCTACAACTTCTCTGGGCAACCTGTTCCAGTGTTTCACCACACCCTCATTGTAAATTATTTCTTCCTTATATATAATCTAAATCTACCCTCTTTCGATTTAACACCATTGCCCCTTTTCTTATCGCTATATACCCTTGTAAAAAGTCCCTCTCCAGCTTTCTTGTAGGCCCCCTTCAGGTACTGGAAGGCTGCTATAAGATCTCCCCAGAGCCTTCTCTTCTTAAGAGTCATATTGTTAAGATTATGACAATATCCAGTAGCATAACAGACTCAAAATCCAAGCAGTGGTCATAAGAATAAAGCTTGATTCTCCCCTTCCCAGTCCAAGTCTCCAGGAGCCCCAAAGGGCTGCCCACTAAAGCTAGTTTCCAGTACACCTTTTGTTCCGTACACCCTGTCCTATGATTTTTATTACGGCTCCATTCTCAGCCTCTCTGTACACCAGCTTTAACTTTATATCAAAACTCACACTTTCAGAGCACTGGAGCTGCTGTTTATGCCCAGATACACGAAAACCGAATGCACGTCTAGTAGTATCCACCCATGAAACACAAACTGAGATAAGCATGGAAAATAGCGGCACCTTTCAGATTTGCCTATCAAAAAGATTAAGTTCTTAAATTACCTATTCTGCTTTTACATGAATATGCATTTCAGCATATTCATGCACTTTGTGACTGTTATATGCTGACAGCTGAGTGCTTTGAAGAAAAGATTTGAAAGGATTTATGTCTTCCCAAATTCATAGAACAGATGTGGCTTCTTGTCACCATCTCACGAGGTGCCACATCCCCCCAAAAAACAAACGCAGGACACATTCGCAACAGGTAAATAAACGCTCAAGCTAACAACCCATTTTAACTCAGAAGCAGCTATAAACAGGGATTTTTCTCCAACAGCTATCTATTTTATTCAGCTCCAAGGAATTCTGAATAAAGTGCGTGTAGCCTTTAGGGCTGATATAACTTACGTTACATGGCCCCACTAAGATGACAAAACCTTGTGGTATACTGTAGTATACAGTATGTACTTTTTGACATGACTTCAAATTTACAGAAAAAATTTTGGTACATATTGCATCGAATAGAAACGAGAATATTGCCATAGATTCAAAGATACTGCTGCAGAACATTCAAAGTTTACTTCTTGATGGTATATGCTATTACATGATATATCAGGAAAGCCCATACAGTGAGAATATGGTAACTGGAGGCTTATTTTAAAAGTGAATACACATACTTGAAAAACAGAAATAAACAAAAAATTAAGATGATTCTTGCAGAAGCTGTCTGCAGGCATATATTCACCAGGCAAACTGCAACAATATAAAGAAAAAAAGGATAAACCACAAGGCTTTCAATTCCACATCCTTCTACTTCCTAGTACCTCTGACCTTGCAGGGTAATCAGGGAATCAGTTCTGTACAACATACATCAAGTAGCTGCAACAAAATATCTGAAAATAATTTCTTTTCATACTAGCATGCAGCCAAACACTTTTAGTTAGTGGGACAGGAAAATTTACAAAGGAATTCAGGATCACAGGAAAGATCCTGAGTAGGAATAGGAATAATTTCTGGAAACTTAGAAATAGAGAAAGATTAGCCTCCGTGACACGAAAAGAGGGAAAGGTAAAAACAAAACCTTGGCTACAATAGTAGAGGTAGAAAGGTAAAAATACTATTTCTTAGTATTCAAGAACTTTGCTAGACTCACCACACCAATTTCTTTCTGTGCATTTTTAATGCCATCATCATCTTCCAGTTTCTCCTCTTCCTCCTCCTCAAACAAGCTTAACACTTTCTTAGCTTGGCTCTTAACATCTTTCTCCAGAGCTGGTGGTGATTTTGCAATCAGATCTGAACTGCTGGCTGGCTCGGAGGGTATGGCTGCAAAAGGCTTCACCAAAAAAAACCCACAAACAAACATATATCAGCCTGTTATTTAGTTCAGGTTTGCCCAAGAAACCCAGTAAGCTTTCTTAGTTAAATACCAGCAGCGGTCAGAGTTCTGCAATCAATTACCAAGCAGACAACTCTATTCAACTCATTTTCCTAAGCAGATAGAACAGCATAACAAGAGACAGTAGATAAAGAAGAGAACACAGTTTATGGCTCTGAAGAGCCAAGAGGAAACACAAGTTTCCTCTTGCACCCTACACTGTAGCACTGTTGATAGCAGCTTCCTGCATAAGGTTTCCTCCCTATCCGTATTTCAGGTTGCATGCACACCACAAGGCTGCATTAAGCAGTTTTGCCATTATCTCTGAGGTAACTAGTCCATGCAACATGGGATTCTCTGGAGCGGGCAGCACTAGCTGAACCTTGAATGCACTCAGGACAGTGCAAAGCATAACTACCCTGGAAATTCATCAGTTGGTAATTCCACAACAATCACTCAGTTAAGACCATGCCCAAGACTAAGTTCTGCTGAAGCTTCTTCAATGATACACTCAATAATACACATCAATACTGTTCTTTACCAGTGCTGCCCAGAAGAAATTCACAATCTAAAAGCCACAGCTACCAACAGCATTTATAACTCAGACTACATTGAAACAAAGTTACTGAGCTTGATATAAAACCTACACATTAGTATAGTCTACCTTTTAAAGGAAAGCTCTGTTCATGTGAATAAAGATTACCCAACCCACTCTGGAGGAAAACCAAAACAGACTCCTCTCCCACTCCCCCAAAAAAACCCAAAACAATTCTCTCATGTATGTCAGTTGGGAAACAACTTTTAAATGCCATTTAATCAATTTGCTGTTTGACTGACAAGTGATATTGCTAAACGAAGACACAGTCATTCTCTCCTTGGTGACAGAAGAAGAAAGCCAGAAAAACAATTCTGTCCCAGAACAGCACTGTTAGATTGTCTTTTTTTTTTTAATTAAACTTTACCAAACTTCTGATTAATGTAAGAAAATCCCTCACCTTTTCCTTTGTTTGCTGTCTTGCAACATCTGTTCCTCTAGGCACAGGAATTGCTCCAGGCTCTTCTAAACACCACAATGTATCTTCTACCTGGTTAGATTCTGCTGCTCTATCTGGCAGATCTTCCTTTTCCTCTTCATTAAAGAAGGGTGGTGCTTGTGCTGGTTTTACTTTTTCCTGCAAATTTAAGAGAATGTTGTTGACAGAAAATTGGTGGGTATAAGAAGCATATGCTGCTGTGGGATAGCAGAGTTTCAGTTTGCCTTCTGCAGGGGTCTAGGACAGTGGCAAGAAGCTTGACTTCTACTTTCCTCCCACAGGTCATTCTGGCTTGTGACTTCTGATTTCTAGTATTACAGGCTCTTGAGTCTGGTTGAAGAGTGCCAGGAAGCAGTTGCAAGCTTATAGCAGATGCCCTGGGAATCTTGGCTTGCCTGTTTCTTCTTCTATTTCCAAGCCTATTGTATTTATGGACCGTTACAACTGTTTTCCTGGTAAGCAGAAAGGTAAGGGAGGGAGCGAGAGCAGCATACACACATGTGCAACAATTCCCACTACAGATACAACTGTTAAGCTTTTGCAACTCCTGCTCTCAGTTCGACAGTACACCTAGACAGGCAGTACACTATGGGCTAACCTCATAAGACAGAGGATAACAAACACCCTCAAGAGAGGGCCAGTAAGAAGCCTGTAGACACATCTGAACCAGCTTGTGTTGAGGTGATAGAGAGGGTGAAGCCCTAGCCTCACAGTCAGCAGTAAGCCATCTGTTCCTTTTAACAGTATTTTATGGTTGAGAGCTCTCAAAACAGCCTCAGGAAGGCCTCTTAGCATAAACCAAACAAATTTAGGGTTAGTGGTCAAGAAAATTCTGAAATCTCTACTAGGCTGATGGTAGTAAGAAGTTTTACATGTAAGAGTTCTGTCTGCCCTGTTCCCATTCTCAATTTGCTAGAACTGTCACTGTAGTTAGACTTACACTAAGTACCTAACAAGGAACACAGACTATAAAAAGACTAAGTGTTCCACATCAGTTTTAAAAGAAAGGGTAGGTACCACTGCAGCCTTAGCAGTTGAAGGAAGTAGCGTTGATTGGGAGCTGAAGAGCGATTCTCCATTAACAGCATCATCTTCAAACAGCAGGGATACCTTCTGCGGCTTCCTTTGGCTGCAACGAGAGAGCAGAGAAAGTGGAAGATTCAGTGCACAAGTTTCAGAGGCCATGCACTGCATCTGTTTAGAAGTGTAACTTAGGACCACCATTTGCAGCAAGCAGTCACAGCCACGGGACTCAGCTTCCTCACTGTCTCAACAATTCTACCATCCTCCCTTCTTGTCTGCACAGCTTTCTGCACAAGTTAAGAGAAGAAGAGGTCAAGAGGATTTTATATCGCAGGCAAGGAAATGGAGAGCCCAGTTCAGTGGTGGCAAGGAGAATGATTCACCACAGATACAAAAGAAGTAAAAGAGTCTAGCCCTGCCTACTTCTACTCCCATGTCTCTACTTCCTCCTCAGCAGCAGTATCAGGCAACAACACTTGTAATACGCCTGGCTTTATCCAGTTTTCAGCGCACTGCTGGGCTGTTCTGAAAAAACGCTTCCCCCTCCCCTCCTGTCTCCTCCCCTCCCAGGACTGTCACCTCTCTTTAGTGATTGCAAATAAATCCTCCTCATCGTCTTCCTCAAAGAGGCTCGTCTTCATCACAGCTTTAGCCTGACTGACAGTGCTAACTGGTTTTGCAGGGTCCTCTTTTCGGTCATCTTCAGAAGGAAGTTTAGCTGGCTTGGAGACATTCCAGTGTTCCTTAAAAAAAAAAGGAACCCTTAAGTTTTCTTCTGTCTTGGTCAAAGCCACTTTCTCATATTCTCTATAAGCAGAAGCACTTCAGCATCTTTGCAGTCCTTGCATTTCTCGACTAGTTTATTTTCCTGCCTTTGTGTTAGCCACTGTGATCTGACATTGCTCAGGCTTTGCAGAGGGCCTGGCCACCTTTTGGCATAAGATACTTGCCCAGCAAAACAGGGCACACACACTTTACTATTATAGTTGCTCTTGACAACTGAGGTCAGTGTCAGCTGCAGCCACAGGAGTAAGGTCACTCACTAGAACCTGATTTAAGCCACTTTAATTAGCAAGGTTCATGTATGAGGGGAAAAAAAACCCAAAAACAAAAAGAAAGACTCACACCTGACACACCTCATTACTAGAGAGCATGATGCTGCACATATTTCCTGAACTTTCAGCCACAATACTTCCTCTCCTCCACCCCCAACCCCTTGGGGCTAGCATTTAATCAAGCCTGCCCACTGAACAAGTCAAAAATCTACATTAGAAGGAAACATTTCTGTGGTTGGGAGAGTTTTCTGGCTTGTGTGTTTTCTTATTCCCAGCATTTCAAGTAGTTTGCCCTGTGGTTTTTCTCATTGCCCACCTCTGTTCATCCTCTTTCTGAAAGGGACAACAGGCACGTTGAAGTACAAACTTGGTTTATTCTACATTAAGATAAAAATGCATCTAAAGATATCATTAGTATCCACTAAATAAGCAATTACAGGAGAGTCTGGATCCTATTCATATGAGTTAATTCAGAGACTTTCTACACAAGTTTTTAATTTACTTAGTGTCTCTGGCTTTCATTTAAGATGCAGGACACCACCTAATCCATCCCTAGAAGAGGGCTGCTCTTTGGGAAGCATAGTCATTTATGTTTCATTTTTCCCATCCCTAGATTTAAAAAAAAACCCACAAACCCAACACATACCACAAAAAACAACCAACAAACAAAAAAAACCCACCAAAACTCAAGCAAAGAAAGAATCCCACTAAACATCACCACACATAAAAAACCCCTACCCCAAAAAACTCAAAACAACAAAAGCCTTACCACATATCTATCTAGAACTGCTAAATTATCCTTACAGATATAAAAGCAGTAAGAGCAAACTTATTTTTCCCTTTTGTTGGCAGCAGCCTCCATTTGCTATCCATCTTCTATGAATCACATTGAAAATACTGATTTTCTCTTCCTGATGACTTCTGTTACCTAGATCCTGAGATAATTTGAGCCAACAATCAGACAATTTCCTCAGCTGCAAACAAGTCACAGGACTGGGGCAGGCATGACACAGACACATAGTCTGACTGTGGTTCCCATCTCAATAGTTCTATGCTTTGCCCAGCATGAAGCCCAGTAACTCCTTTCAACCAAATCTTACTCCTCAGTACCTCCTCATCACTGCTGAACAATAAGCTGGAGGCTTTCTTGAGTGGCTCTGACTGTTTTGCTTTTTCTTCCGGAGGTTTTTCCTGTTGCTTCTTGGCAGGTACCACACCAAAGAGATCCTTAAAATAAAATAAATTAAAAAAAAAAAATCGAGAGCCAAAACCACAATAAAAACCTCACTGAGAAGTCATCAGCATGCAAGACTGTTGTGATCCACTTCTCAGAGGAGTAGGATAGAGAAACAGTGTTTTGTGAACCCTTTCTGAAGACAATGTCAAGTATAATATAGTATTCTAGTACAGCGAATTCTATGCACACAGCATTTGATAGACCAGAAACTTGTAAACATATAGCCTGGTTTTGGCCCACAGATTCTCTACCATAAGGCTTGACTAGTAGCCAAAAACCACCACTCAGTAATTCTGTTGCACAGCAGCTAACACAATGAGACACTATTTCTACATCTACATAACAAAAAAGAGAATGAATACTATTCTGAGAGGACAGGCAACAGGCAAGCTGAACCACTACCACCAGGAAAGAATCAAGATTTTTCACCCGAAGACACTCATGCAGATTATTATATAGGCATAAGAATATACAAAAGGATACGTTGACTCCACCACCTAACATTTATTTATGCTCTTCTCTACTCAACTTTAGCTTCAGTTCCATAACACAACCTTCATGGCAGACACCAAAGACTGTATCACATGACAAAATGTTTCACTAGCCTGACAGTTGCTTGTGAACAGCCCCTATTCAGAAAGGTAAGCTGGAAGAGCCTACTCTTGAACAGGAAATCTTTGAGTTTGCCGAAGTCCCCCATCTTACAGCTCTCAGCAGGCCTCCTATTATTTGCCCTGGGTTAAGACTATGGAGTAAGTTAACTCGCCATGAACGCTGCAGGCCCAGAGTTGAAAGCTCTTTGAATGGTGTATGGGAGGGTGAAGGTTAAAAAAGAGATAAGAAAAGCACACACTAATTCAATTTTGTTTCTTGCACAAACTGTGCTCTGATCTCAGTTTCTACACCAGCAGCCACAATTCTTACACACCAAAAAGTGTGAAAAAAGGAATTCACCAGCCGCGACAAGAGGGGCAAGAAGTCGTCCATGTGGCTAGGTACCACAGGCCAGGATAAAACAGTTTCTTGAAGTTCATATCTATTCTATTGCTCAGTGTTCTCTAGTCCTATCAATCAGAGGGATAACATCTTTCATATTTAGATCCAGACATGATATGTGCTGACTACAAAATACTAAAAAGACACCAAGAACTTGCAAGAGTCCCTGCTACCATTCTCCTCCATAACGCTGTTCACACGCTCAGACCTGCTACACAATGCAAGACCGATTTAGCGCTCTAATTCAGTGCGCCGTTTACAAGCTTAGTGTTGTAAACTTCTCAATATTTCCTTCTGCATTTGCAACAGGCTGTGCAGCAGGGTTCCTATATACAGGGAGTATCAGGAAGTGGTACCTACCTCTTCATCATCATCAAACAAAGAGAGTGGAGCTTTTGTCACGGACTTGCTGGTGGGGAGAGTAGCAGCTTTGGACTTCACAGTTTTATTTGATGTAAACAAGTCCTGTGCAAATGAAAGAAACATCACTTTGCAAAGCAATGCTATACGTTTAAGAACTCAAATGGGACATTCATGTTTTTTCTTCTTTAAAAGTCTTCAGCATGCCTGTGAAGTAGGGAAAGATCATCTTACTCAGATGTACCAACCACCTGCAACTCCATGGGAATTTCCCTCAGCTTTGAGGATTAATTACTAGCTGGAAGCTGAGGACACAAGATTAAACATATGCAGTCTTTCATGATTCTTGCTTTTCATTTGCTGATCTTTCCCCTCTTCAGGCTTTCAATTCATGCCTGCAAGTATCATACAAATTTAACTCTGAGGATAGGGAAAACATTCCCAGAGATTTCACTGTTGGAGCAAGAAGGAATTTTCAGGATGGCTGGGAGCAGATGCATGGATGTCAGAGTTCCCAATCGTACAGATAAATAAGGAGTCCCCAGATATGAGTGGACTGAAGTCAGGGTGACTCAGATCCCAAGGATTTCTGTACCTATTTATTAAAGAGATACTCACTTCAGAATCCTCCTCATCAGAGAACAGACCCCTCTGTTTTCTTGGAGGTGTTTCAGATATAGGCTTGAAGTCCTCACCTGAAGATGGTTGACTCTTTAGAACAAATAAAGACACTACATCAGCCTCTATTCAGATTCAGTAAGGGCAGGCCCTTTCTAAAAGGCATACTGCTGGTAGTGTCCCAGCAGTTGAAGGGACAGAAACAAGCTTGTCACCCATGGGCTGAAGTCCAAAACTCGCATGCTGAGCGAGTTCCTCACACACAGCCAGAGCTATGCACAAGTGACTTGTAAGTCTTACCATAGGCCTCCCCTCCCACCACCATCCTTCTCATCAGAAAAATGTACGCAGCAACTCATGCCAGGCCCCCTCATGAGTTAAACAAAAATATGTTTCTTTTAACAATCTCTGTTTCGTAAAGGAAGAGGGCAGTTTGTGTCAGTTGTGTCAGCCATCATTTCCTGCATTAGTACAGCACAGCTCCAGCCTGCCACCAGCTATATTGCCATTAAACTCAGAATTATTCCAGACTCAAGCACTACTGCCAGCAAGCTTGGAGTATAAAATAGCCCTCATTTCCTGACAGAGCAGGAGTGGTGCTGCTGAATCAGTTCTCATACTCCCCTCCAGAAAAGCCAAGCGCTATGAGATCAGGGCAATGGCATTGGCATTGGATGACCTCCCACCACCATTCCCGCTCCATTGACCATGGATGCTCTTGCACTGCACCAGAAATAGAAGTTGCCTTTGGCCCTTGTGCTCAGGTGCTTCTCATAAAGCAATACAGAGAAAGTCCTACAGCAATACGTATTAGACATCCCCAGCACTGTATGCTTCTCAGTCCAGAAGGGAGAAGAGTCACTGTAGCTCATCATGTTCAAACACTCCTTGCGCAGCGAACATATATAAAATGAATACATACAATCTCTGCCATAGAAACAAAGAGCATTACTTTCCTCAAGACACAGCTCTAAAAATGAAAGTGGAGTAGGCATTAGGAAGCTCTCATAACTCTGTACATGTGTCCTCAGCATTTAGAGCTTTCTACAACTTCAGAGCATTCAGCTTGAAAATCAGCTTTTTAAACACTCGAAGTACTGTATATGCTTAGGTAGAACCGTGACATCCACCTTCCTCTCCCACAACATAAACAAGTAATGGGTTACCAGTTAAGTTGCTACCAGAAGTTGGTGTAAGTGCAAAAGCAGTCTCCGCAGCACAGAACTGTGACACCAAAGGTTGTTAAGTCAGGCTGGTTTCATTTCAGCCATGAACTTCACAAAGATTTTTTTTATTATCAGAGGCTTCTCATTTTGCTCTGCTTTCAATCCTATCTTAAAATTCTTCCAATCACTGCCCAAACAAAAAAAAACTCAGATAAACCCAAAGTTTGAGAGACAAAAGGCATTTGAGGACCTCTGAAGCACTTGGTTCATGGAAGACCCTAAGAACCCAGTTCTGCTTCACAAATGTGGCACTTTCATAGCGTTATACATGGAAAGGCTACTTCAGCTGCAATAGTAACTTCTTCCTAAAAACTTTGCCATAAGATATGCCATTACCTTTTTTACCATGACTGTCTCCCTACGGCTTTCTGTTTCTTTAGTCGTGTCAGCAACCACAGGAGGAACAGCAGGTTTTTCCTTGAATAAGTCACCTTCATCATCATCAAACAGGTCAGCTGTGGACTTGACTGCATTAAGAGACAAAACAAACAGGGAATGATGAGAACAGAACAGCCAGTACTGAACAAGAGAAGATACTAGCGTCTCAAAACATACTATGTTCCCTTTTTAAAGATGACCAACATCAGCAGTCTTTAAGAGAAAAAGGTAGACAAGCTCTCAAAGTGAAGCACAACTTACTTGAGAGCACTGGTGACAGATAGTGCTGTCAACAAGCATTGGGGTAGAGTCAGCTGGCACATC
Organism: Tauraco erythrolophus; assembly: GCF_009769465.1. NCBI lineage: Eukaryota > Metazoa > Chordata > Aves > Musophagiformes > Musophagidae > Tauraco > Tauraco erythrolophus. Next base: position 21,569,267 of record NC_141473.1, on the reverse strand, counting down.
TAAGGGCAGTGTTTTGTGCTGGCTTGGCACCTCTAAAGGGCTAGAGCCTGCCAATAGGGAGCACTGGGCACAGGGACTCATGGCTGTGTGAATAAAGTCTATACCATTTCCCTGATTCAAGCCTAGATACTGCCCTAGCAGTAGAAGCAGCATCCTAAGAGAGGAAAGTCAGTGGACAGCATGTACAAACAAACCAGTCCCGCACCACTCTGAGGAAAAAAAAATGCCAATAACAAAAAACCCTCCACCGAATTAAAAAAACCTAAGCAGAAGTAACGGTGATGCAGGTTTGAATTTTGTAACTCATTGGTTCCTATCAGTTTGATTTTTTATGACCTTTAATGTTTAATCTTCCACTGCACATGTATAGAGGTACCTGAATCTGGAGGCTTTTTAGTTGCTCCCACAAAGAAGTCATCATCATCATCATCAAACAGAACAATTTTTCCAGGCTGTTTAGGAGTTTTCTCTGTGTACTGTGCTGCAGGTTTCTTGTCTTTTTCCACACTGACAGTGGAACTAAACACATCACTTCCTCCTGCAGGTCAGATGGGGAAAGAAAAGAAACAACCAAAAAAACCAACCCGCACAGAGATCATTGCCAGAGTTAGCAAAAAGCTGAATTTGTGCCACAGTAAGTGGAGCCAGGCAGAATTTCCATCACGGCAGCTTTTAACGTGCTCCTGCATCAATGCTGCATCAAAAGCATTAGCTAGAAACTTCCTGATAAAGCCAAGTCACAGACAGATGGTCCCTCACTCTCATTGCAATCACTTCTTCCTCAAAGCTGCTAATCACACCTAGGAACAGCAGCCAGGTTCTGTTAAAGCTAGAAGACCCAGAAGTCCCACAGTCGTCCCTATATTGTCTGCAAACACTTTTACTGCTTTTCATAAAAATAGGCAGCCTGGTTCTAAGCCTGTCTTCTTGTTCCTTACGTATAGATTCTTGGAAACGGGGTGAGGTGCGAGGAAAAGACTTTAACTGAAGGGCTGGCAGAAAGTAGAACAACTGCTATTCAGTTAAAAGTCAGCAAGCTGCATGAATTTTGACCAGAACAGCAGCAGTTTATTATTAAAAAAAAGTGTATCGCACCATCAGAAAGTGCCACAGGATTGACAGAAATACAGCCACAAAGTTTGATTAATTATTAAACATTCTCAAGTTCCTAAACGAACTGTTCACTAGCAATGTGTTCATCAAGCGATTCTGAATAGCAAAGGAGCCTCAATCTTGGTTTTTCTTTGGTGACTTTAGCCTGTCTACAAGTTACTGAGAGGGAGCAACTGAAGACTTTGAATAAACGCTACATACAACTTAATTCCTGATGAACTAGAACAGGACACTGCTAAAATGATGGAAAGTTCAATGCTTATGCAAAAGTACCTCCAAAAAGAGCCAAGGATAAAGAAAACCTCAATCTGCTGTTTTAAATTTTGCTACCAAGTCTTACAATTATGTAGAATCACCATTGCTGATGTATATCTTTGATCCTGAAATAAAAAGGCTGTATTTGTATATATCCTACTCTAAAAATCATGCTGACTGAGGGCTCAGTTAACAGAAGCCATAGTCTTAAAATAGGCCTTTCTTAATAAGGGGCAAAACTTAAAATTAAGGTAACTCAATCAGATGAAGACCCTACACAGAGAAAGAAATCAAAGTCATTTGATTCAAGGAGACTGGTGACATATATTTCTTTTCATTGCTCAGCTTGAAGTCTGATATGGAACAGAGATATTAGTACAACTCTTTTTTCTAGCTCTGAGTTACAGATCTGGTCCTTCCGTATGTATGTGGATCCTCCTAATCAAAACCAAGGAAGTGAGATTGGTCTTATTTATCTGTGCCACAAAAATAGAGGAACCTGATGTTTCATCTGTTCTGCTAACCTAAAGGAATATGATCAAATCTGAAAGATCAAAACGCATTTCCTTCTCAGAGTATAAAAGGAAGGTGGAACCGCATGCACTGCAGACTTACACTGTGCATCAGTTAAAGTAACATCATTAAAAGTGCACAGCACAACACTGGAAGCTGACAGCTGCTAATATCTGCCATCAATGACATCTACCTTCAGAGCTCCTACAGAATCTTGATTATCATACAGCATGCTGCGGTTTAGGCTTAGCATGGTAGAAGCACCTGTATTTGTCATTAAGCACATGATGAAGCAATGCAGTGGTGCCGTATTTGAACAGTTTTCTTCTTTAAAACCTCCTCAGTAGGTTTTAAAGAAAAGAGCATTTTGTGCATGAAGCAATTTGCTATTGAATTAATCATACCTGGGAACAGAGATACTGCACCTGCAGGAACTTTCTTTAAGGACTTTGTAAAGGATGCTGAAATCATAGGAAGTACAATACAAATGGATGCACTTGTTTTATGTTGTCAAAGCCTTCAGAACTCTACCATAGAAACAGGAATCTGAGAAATTTTCTGAGCTCCATGCTTTTTTCCTCAACAGCTCAGAACTCTTTAGACATTCTTCTTGGGCTTCTGGGTTTTTTTTGCAGGTATATATTAAAGTCTAGCTATTTTTGCTCCATTAAAACCCCACAAAACAACTCTACTGAACTGAAGCTTATAAACATGATACACATTTACACATAGCATTATTTACGAGAGTTGACATTGACACACAAAATCACTTCAATACAACACACTCAAAACAGAACGGCTTAGCCTCCCAACCCATATCTGAAAATTCATCAAATGCACTGCTTCAGTAAAAGCTGCTGCAGTACAGAATGCACGTACAGACTCCTTAAGGGTCTAGAGACATTGCTAGTGGGAAACTCAGACATGCACTAATCTGGAAAAAGAAACCTTTACTCCACTCAAACCCACAACTGGATCCTGCAAAGTACTCTTCAGCAGCAGGAACCCAGTGCATGCGGAGAGCTCTGCCACCATCAGTAAGGACATCCTTTCAGCTCCAGGACAGTAGGTGTGTGTAAGAGATCATAGGGAACAAACATTTAAAATTCAAGGAAAACACAGCTGTTCTCTACTAAGACCAGGGAAGAGAAGAAACTTGCCAACAGTTGCTACTCCAGACTCACTAGTTTGGAAACACAACAGTCTAGCTGCTAGTGATGACAAATCACAGCACAGACAGGACTACAGGAGGCAACAATTGGTTCTTACCTTCACTTACTGGGACTCGCTCCTCTCTCTCTTTTGCTTCTTCTCCTTTTGGTGCTTCAGCAAAAAGATCACTCTGATTGTAGATGAAAATGCAAAGGGGGAGAAATGGTAAATTTGGGGTGTTTTTTGTAGCAAAAGACACCTGCTGATTTTTCCACATAAAATATCCACTTTCAAGCCAAGACAGAAGAGGTAACCACCACTCCCTTCTCAAAAGGATGTCTGCACATATAGACTTAAACCTAGGTACTTAAGCATTACCTTGAGTTTATACTTTCAGAAAAGTAGCTTTCTGTCTTCTAAAATTTAGTATACACGGATCATCAGTCTGTTTCCTGCAGAGAAGGAATAACCTTTTATTTGCACACCTTCAAGGGCTTACACTAATTAATCTACAGCTGTTTAGGTCCTGACTACACTCTTCTAAGCTTTCCTATTAAAGTTTATACAGCAAGGTTTGAAACAAGAATTCACATCAGGACAAGCATAAAAATACTCCTGAACTTCGCAGGGTTAAGATTAATGATTTATATTGTTGCTAAGGAGACTAAGAGACCAGTATGGTGCAGCGATACACGCTATAGTTCAAAAGCATTGTAGGACACTCCACAGAAGTCCTTGTATCTAGGCTGCAGTTGCCCTGTGCTGATCCTCCTGAGAATCACAGCCTATATTTCCAGGAAGTCTCCAGATCTTGCAAGTACTAACCACTTAATTTCTCGAAAGCCTCACTCTTACAGGAAGTTGGGTATTAGAGGTTGCCTCCCTGGAGACTCAAAATGCATGGTCTTTGTATAAAGCTTTGTGGAAAGAAGGCAGCAATACTTAGGAAAGAGTAGGGGAGTGCAGGGCTGCAGCAGGAGTGTCAGTCAGTGAGTTATCACATATTTACCTGTTGACCTACTGTGTCTGCCTTCTGGTACAGTAAGGCCTCCTCCATTGCACAAGGTAAGTGAAGATAAGTTACCCTTTAGGCAACAGAAAACCAAGAACAAGTGTGTGCAGGCAGGCAACAATCACAGACAAATCTGCTTGGCTGTCCTGCATCTACGGGATGAGGAAAGTAGACTTGGCAATAAGTAACCAGGAGGCTCTAATAATAGCTTCATCTGAATTTGCACCAACACAAAGCTGTCAACACTATCAGATTTAGTTTTTTTTAAAAGCTGTTGACTGCCACTTAAAAAGAAAGCACGTTAATATTTTTTCAATAAAGGCTACATTTGAGGGGAAAACACTGCATAAAAATATCCTCTTCCCTTCACACAATGTCTCTGTCTGGTGCTTGTTGGCTATATTCTAGCAGATTGGCATGGTAAGCTTGAGGTCAGTTGTACATGAGGTCTCCTTCCAAATTTCAGTCTAACAGCCTCCTCAACTCCAAGGGACACCTAACTTTCATTCTAGTTGTGAGGAGGAACACAACATCCCACAAAGGCAACAGTTTGGCTACTATTCTGAACTATGCTTGACTGTTACCAATATCAGCTGCATGATAAAATCAGAGACAATTTGTTTTACACAGCTGCACTGTCAGATTCTTAAATCTTAAGCTTCCTTGACATTGGGTTTCTCTCTCCCTTCACATGCACAAACAATGCTAAAATAAGGTCAGAAACACACTTTGTGCCATTACTTCATTAAGTCAGCTATAGATACATAGCACAAGGATAAGCTTAAGGCAAACTTTTCTTGCTCCTGCAGGTAACCCAGGAATTGTACAATAACTAGACAAAAGAATGTAATATAATTGCAATAAGGAACTTTAAACAGCACAGAGACAGAGAAACCCAACAGCATCACTGTCCAGATATGGTTTGTGAAAGATAAAATGGAAAGGACATCATGTTCTCTTTCCTCTCAAACTTCTTCACACCCAGGGAGAAAGAGAGAATGACAAAATTCAATATTCTCAGATACATTTAAATAGAAATCTTCTGGTTTAAAATAAACAAATAGTATGGCACCTGGTTTATCTCCACAGATAAAAGTGAGGTAGGTGCTGAGTAAGTCCTGCTGGAATTCGAACCTGTCTAATGTAATGATAGGACCACACTTGGATCTCTAGCAGCACTACTGCAGAAGAAAGGGCTTAGTGCCAAGGCAAACTTAAGCACCTCACTTGTATAGTTGTCTTTCTCCATTGAAAAGCTACGCTGTTTCACTATGCTTGAATGTTACCATCCAACAAAATGTTGTTTCCTCTCCCTGCCTTCCAGAGGTCAGAATTTGTCAGGATCTTGTTTTGTTTTCAAAAGAGGGACACGCATACTTCATTTCTATCCTCTCCAGTATTCTCACCTCTTCATCATCAAAAAGACCTGTTCCACCACTGAAGAGGCCACCCCTGGACCCAAAGGGTGTGAAGTCTTCATCAGTCAACTTAGGCGGCTTGAAGATGTCATCATCTTCATCTGGAAAGCACAAGAACCAAGAGTTGTGGTACAACTGACCAAATTTCAGGAAAGGGAATTAAAGAGACAGCCAAAGTAAAAACTGGTTTGATTCCATTCCATCCCTCTCATAAACATGACACACGTAGAGAAGCTGCTGTAGTCAGATTGGGTTGTATGTGGTTGCTTCACAAGACCACGTTTAAGGAGGAACTCTCACTAGGCCTATTTCTAGCCTGCTTTTCTATGCACATGTAAGATCCATGTACACACTCACCTTGAAGGATGCTCGCTGATATCCCACTCAGTTTCTAGAGCAGATGTCGCAATTTCCTAAGTAGTGTCTTACATTCTAGCCCACAATTCAAAAACAAGAGAGAGAAGGAAATCCTACCATCTGATGGAACTCTCACTTCTTTCTTCTCTTTCAGGGTTTTCCTTGTTTTGGTCTCTGGTGACAGGGCTTTAAGAAGAAAATTTCAAAACACAAATAAAGTAGTCCATCTTTACTTGTAGGCTATGATCAATCTATGATAAAAGAGAACCTGAAAAAAATAATCTAACCAAGCTAACCTACACGTTTTCATATGAATCAGCCCACTGAAGCAATTCTATGAAGTACAGGTTCTAAAACTGGCAATTAAAAATTGTAATAGCATCATTCTGTCAGACACTGTGGGTTCAATACAGTTGCCCACGCACAGGTTAGTGTCACCTGAGACTCCAGAGAACAACACGGCATTCCAGATGGTGCAGAACCCACATAGAGTGCGCAGAACCTTTAAGCATCTCAAATGGCTCCGGACATACTATCCTTGATTCAGCTACCCAAGACAAAGCCAGAGCTTTATTCCCTCTGGCCTTACCATCTCAATATTATTTCAAAGAATAGAAGATTTTTCTGTAACTGAACAAGGTAAGCTGGTACATTTTACATTCTGATATCCACAGACCTGGCTTGATTGTTTGAACCACAAAAGAACATACACACGCTGTTATTGTCTGTTCACGCTCTCAGAATTACAGGTCAAAAGCAGGCTCACAAACACTTGCCACCTCAATTTCAGTCAGCTATTTTCAACTGCTGCTTTGCTGCAGGAATAACTACTTGAGAGAGGTCTCTCCCTTTAAAAGCTAGGCAAAAGTAAATACACTATTTAGACTGAAATATCACTGAATACAGTAGCAAGGAAAAGTTTCTCAAAATGCAACATATTTAAGCCACAAAGACGAAAAAACAAACAAACTACACCTCATGAAAACATAAATCTACTGCTTGAGGGGTTTTCTGCTGTGGAGCTCACAGTGACCAGTGGTTTCCATATACTTACCTAAAAAAGGGGGAAGAACATGTGGTCAAACGAAGTTTTACAAGCAGAGGGAGAATCAGATTGGAGAGAAAACCTTTCCAATAATACATGTGCTTGGGGAGCGATCTGTCTCACCTGAAAGCACTGTGTTTTCCACTATAACAGTGAATTCCAGTTCATTCCTATAAGTTATGGCCAAAAAATTTCTCAGAACACAAAATAGTGTCTTTAATTCCTCTCATTAGGCCTTCACTCAATATATATTTAAATAATAGATCTGTTAAACTTCTGTTACACTGAATCTCCTGTCTAGCTCTCACGAGTCTCCCACTATCTCACAAGTGCTTATCAAAGATAAAGAGTTAACTTACACGAACGCTCTTCATCCTGTTTGACTGGTACTTCTCTTTTGATTCGGGCTGCCAGCTCATCTGCAAATGATGTTGGCCTCTTCTTTTTCTGAGGAGCACGGACAAATAACCAAATTATATAATAATATAAGCATATGCCTTATATACAATCTGGTTATCAACTTGATGCAATTGCAATTATTAATACTGTATTCTACAATCTCACTTGTATAATGTCCTGTCTAGACTTTGATTGAAGCCCTCAGAAGAAGCAATGCAGCTTTCTACTACGAAAACAATTAAGAGATTATACCATTTCTAGTCCTTCATGATCACATAATTTTTAATGTCACCTCATTTTTGGAGCAGAACAAGCAAGAAGCATTTACCACATGCAAATGCAACAAGTAATTTCCTAATGACCTTCAAAGACAGCTTTGATGCCAGCTTAGAGTGCGGGAGTCTCCTAGTCTAAAGAGGTAAAATCTGAAAACATGTTGAAACACCATTCGGGATTTCTACAGGATCCCATCCCAGGTAACTGAGAGCTACCATTATAATCCCTGTAAGGACAGATTTTTCGTTAGGGGAAGTCAAATCTCTTTCTCCAGGGAGGCAACAATTACTTACAGGCCTTGTGCTTTCATCTAAGCCTCCATCTTCATCTTCCTCTTTTTCAGAGTCAAAGAGATCACAGCCATCATCATCCTCTTCATCACTCATCTGTGCTGTCCTCTAAAAGACAATAATACCCTGTTGTGCTCTCCTTAAGTTGGCATACAAAACAAGCACAAAACTACATCTACTTAGACAAAATGTTCAAAGTAAATTTCCTGAAAGGAGGGAAACATTCAGCCATTTTGGGGTATATAATAACAGCTTTCGACAGGTCAGAAAAGAGTGCCTCTAGCTCCAAGCAAGTTGCTGCATTCTCTAGTACACCCCTGTGCTGTCTCACCAAACATTTCCAGATCAGAGACACAACTGGGAACACTAAGGTTCTCCTCACAAGGAGTATACTGCTACTGTACACAATCTTTGGCTGTGCTGCTTCCCTTAGTTTACAAACTTCTCTTCACTAAAGAGCTAGTATTTAGCCTTAACTCAGGAACATCGTGATCAGCTAATAAAAAATTTTATCATCTTGAGCTATTCCTAAGGTGGACAGCTGAATGACAGACAACATATGCCCACATCTTGGCTTCAGTTATGGCAAACGAAAAGGATGAAGTGACTTGTGAGCTGGGGGCTGGCATGGACAAGGGCCCAGAAGTGAACTAAATCACAAACAACTCAGATATTTGCTCATCTTAAAATACATCTAGGCATAAAAAGTTATGCTATGAAGGTCAATATAGCTTAAAGTAACATCTGAGTGCTTTTGTAACACTGTTTTATCAACACATAGATTTTAAAAGGGTTGCTTTTTGAAACGTTTTTCTTTTGACACTAAACCATCGGATTGAGGATCCTCAGCATAAATGTCTTTTGCAGTGGCACATCTAAACGTGAGTAAAATTCCTTCTCCTACTACCACTGACTATAAGTCAGACTTGAATTTTTCAATCTAAACATTTCTTTACCCTTTTCATTCATTATCCAAATGGACATACTCTTCATACATTTAATACTGTTCACACCTTTGATTTCATGTCATACTCAAACTGCACTGTTCCTTACTTCCTGCATAGCAAGTTTAGAATTTTAATTACAGATCAAATAATCCTACAGGAGCCTCATTTTCCTGGGGTAGATTCTTTGAACTGTCATGACTCCAAAGTTATTCCTGAGGAAAACACGCATCAGGAAATTCCATCCCACATATGCTTTGCATCTAATAACAGCTTGCAAGTGTGTCTTTAAGCCCAATTCAGGTTCAATTTCACAACACAGTGCCATCTGGCCAGATAACCTTCCCATACAAAGTTAAACAAATCAGGCTTAACCAAAATTTTTAATAGTTAATCGTCTAGAGCTCTTATCAACTCTTTCCTGCATCCTCATTGTGTCTCAAGTAGAAAGTCTTTCAGGTTGTACCAGAGTGTTTAACCATACCGTCTTTTGGTCATCTTCACTAGGGTTTCCAAATTCATCATCTGATTCCTGGAACAGAAGGGATCCAAAGACAAGTATCACACATTATTTCAGTCCAGTCATCAAGATAGGTCTCAGAAGCTCTGGACTAGCTTACTTTTGGACATTCAAATCTCCTCACCATGACCTGACCATGGAATTGTTTCCCCACTGTTGACCATCTTTATGAACAGAGCTCACTAGAAAGCCATTAATTTAGCAAAGACAGTAAGCTCCATCTGACAGCGCATTTGAGTAACTCAAAAGAAATTCAACTTTAATTGAGCAAAGGCATCAAAAGCAAATTCCTGAGGAAAAAAGGAGTGCTTCCACAGCACAGTTACAAAGCAGAGACACCCCAGCCTAGGCAGGCAAAACATATCAGAAATTGAGATTCCAATGCAGCAGATTTATGAGGTAAAGCCTGGAGGTGCATTACTGACACCTACTTAACCTTTAAACTTGCTTCCGTTAGTCTCCATCCCATTCTTTGTAACTGTAATTACAACAGATTTGTTCTCCATAAATGCAATCCTTGGCAAGAATCTGATTTGCTTCACAAAGTGAAGTTAGACTGGAATAAAACACTTCAGTTTGAAGTATTCTACTCTAATAGCAGTTAGAGCCAATACCTCTTTAATGCTCCTCTGATAAGCTGCAGAGAATACTACTGTGTAATAATAATAACAAAAAGCAAGTTTACCACAACCGACATAGGGAATAGACATTGTGCAATATTATCTTGAGACCCCACAGGAAAAAGCAAGGTACCTAATGACCTCACACAACCAAGGATTTATGAATGCTTGTGCAAAGTAGCTGGTACTCTGTCACTTACCTCTTCATCCTTCTCTTCACTGTCAATTACACTTCCACGATCGCTATCTACTGATCCTTCTATTTTAAATGAAAACAGAAAAGTTAAGATCAGACATGACATCTGCACACAGACATATCGACAGCAACTTTAAAGGCTTTGTGAAGAGAACTAAAAACCAGGTGCAAAAAGAGTGGTTTGGAAGAGCTTTGAAGGCTGCTGAAATTTTAGGACTTTGCATTCCTAATACATAGAGCACAAGTTATTGCTTTGCATATCAGAAAAGTGGTTGTTACAGCATGATGCACATTTTTTTCCCCCCAACTAATTACAGTATGCCTCTAAGCATGCAAAAACACTATGTGGTATAACCCAAGCTGTGAGATGAAACAGACCAAAGTCTCAGATTAGGAACTAGTTACTCACATAGGAATAAAAGGTCACGCCAGCACATACCTTCACTAGAGAGATCTCCAAGGCCAACATCATCTTGTTCCATAAACTGCTGAGAGCCAATCAAGTAAGGTAAAGGCCTGTCAATATAGAGATCCTGGAAAGAGACAACATCAGGCCATTCTGATATCTAGGAACAGCTCTACATTGCTGATAAAGACAGACGTCTTACACCCTTGTTTTAACTCAAGGAAAATACAAGCCTGTTTAAAAAGAGTCCCACCAGACACACGTTTCAAGTTAACATGCAACTGGGTGGGCCAGCTGATGCTTATTCCTTTTTAACGCTGTCAAAGAAGGGGGCTACTTCTATTTGCATAGTCCTGACTTGTTTTCTAGGTGTCATCTAAAAGAAGAATATCCTTGCGCATCAGCCTTATCTTAAATTCTGCACCTAGGGTTCTGAATCATTTGGAGAGTAAAAACCACCTACGAAGACATGGTTTGTACCTAAAAAAGCAAGACAAGCAGGCGACACAAGGAATAGCTCAGCAAAGAGCACTTCTTCAGATGTCATCGAATCCTCTTTTTAGGTAATGAACATCAATTTTATACCACGCAGTGATACTTGCTTTGACAGAAGCAAAGAGCAAGTCCAACAAGGCCAAACACAAACCCATGCTCCCAGCAAGAACAGATCTCTGTACCTTTGGCTCAAGTATCAGTTCCACCCTTTCATTACTTTCTTCCTCTTCTGAGTCAGAGTTGCCTGCTTTGATGTCTAGCTGTTCAAATGCACTGTCCAGAACTTGCAACCCATAATTCACTGCTTCTTGGATTTTAGGGATCAGATCAGCTTCTTTCTGTTCCCGTGTCTTTTCCTTAGTAACAGGAACAACACATTCTCATTGCATTTTACTCAAGACTTAATGTCACTGCAACACACATGCAAAATTTTAGCTTCAAATTAGTACAATTAAAGCTTTTCACTATATGTAAGAGAAAGACCTTCAGAACCCGTTGTTGCTGACTTCATTCATCTTTATCGCTCCTAGAAACACATGTTCTAAACATCCACACCAGCACAGTACTATCTTATTTGTGCTCCCAGTTCACCAAGGGAACATTTATGGTATAATACACCTAGACTGTAAGATATATAAAAAGCTCTCTGAGTTTTATCACCAGGAATTGCAGTCGGATCCTGCTTCCCCAATTCACTTCTCCTGAATCCAGTAAGAAGACTCAAGGCCTTAGTTCTCTTACTGAAAAAATATGCATCGTCATCTGAAAATTGACGTGTTAAGTCTTGTCTACTGGACACAGTATTGAGCCTGGGGAGGCCTTAACAGATTACCATACACTGTAGTAGCCTCCAATGTTACTATCAACTTTGTGTTTGAATGATATACACGATCCAACAGAGAGACTTCAAGTAAAAAGAAAACTGTTTTGTAAGCTGTAAATGTCTGCAAAATAAGTCTGAAAATGAAAAAGTAGACAACAGTTGCAAACATACTGTCAGCACTCAAGGCAGTTTAAGTTAAGTACCTGCTCTGTTTTGTCTCCAATGTCAGCTTTGGGAATAGGCTCTTCCACTTCTTCATCATATACTCTCTAAAAAAGTCAAGCAAAATTAATTCAAGAACAAACAACATACAGCTGCAGGGGCTAAGCCACGGGCACCATCAACAAAACTAAATACACTGTTAATGTGTAACTAATTACACATTTAAAAAAGAAGCCACAGAAGAAGCCAAGCATCTTCATAGCCTCCTTGATGCACAGAAGTCATCATCCTCAAGTTACCATCAGACAGCCTCTCGACCCAACTGAGGTAATTCGAAACTGCAAATATCACTACAGTAGTAGAAAACAAGTTGACCATTTAACCCTGTTCACAGGTTGACCTGAACATGTTAAAAAAAGCAGTTTTACCCCTCCCTAACATAAAGCTATTCTAGAAACCTTCGAAGTCGAACCTAAGTTTACTTATGGGCTGTATACTTTCCTTTTGTTTTCTGTCACTTAGTAGCTTGCTTTCTTTAGCGTTTACCCTTCTGTACTTGTGGAGAAGGTTCACATCCTCACTCAGGCTTCAGTTTGTTCTGATGATCCCTCCCATTAAGTTCTTTTAGCACTCTTTTGTAGGATCAGCTACAAGGAGACACTAGGGAATAGAAAGTCTCCCTTGAACCTGCAAACCTAAATCCAAATCTTTCTAACACAGGTGCAGTCATCCCTTGGGAAGAGCTAGATCTCTCACATTAACTAAATTGAAAACTAGAAATGAGGACCTATTTCTTTGCACTTAAATTTGGGAACAAACAGCTTCAAGTACCCAAGATTTAAGACATTTGGTACAAACTGTTCTCAGCAGAATCATTATGCTAAACACCAAAGGTAGACCAGAAAAGTCACTGCAGCTCTGAAAAAACACCACCACAAAACCCCACAACAGAAATCCAGATTTCCATCATCTCATCTTCTGCTAGCATCTTTTCAATAACAGCATCATGGCTTCAGATGAGACACATGTAGCCTGAGAACAATGCTGATCAAAACAAAATACTCAAAAAACCTCACGGTGCTAAAACATCCTCCATAAATCTGAAAGACTATTAAAGCTTTACATCTTAATTATACACATGCTCCCAGTGATATAATGTAGTAGTAGGCTTTCAAGTCTAGCTTTTCTCTTTCTAAAATAGCAATATTCATAAAGTGGGAGCATTAACCAACAAATATGCTCATCGTGACCAAATGTAACAGACAATTTACTACCTGCAGTCAGTCAAACACCTTTAACACCAACTGCTTTTAGTGTAAAATAACACCACCAGGCAAATTTACAGCATCTTAAAATGTTCCTCATATTTAGACAGCCAAGTGCAGCCAAATGCCACGTTCACGCTACCCTGTCCTGGTCTCAGCTGGGACAGAGTTAGTTCTTTTTAACAGCTAGAAGAGCTCTGTGTTTTGGTTTTAGACTGGGACTTGTTATGAGAAGAACGCTGATAGCACACTGATGTTTATAGTTGGCACTGAGGCCTCAAGGATTTCTCAGCTTGACATGTTTTTGCCAGTGTGAAGGAGCACAACAGGTTGTGGGGCAGCACGGCTGGGAAAAAGGGTACACAACTATGTTTATGGTTTGAACTTAGACTTAGGATTGAGGGCCAAATTGACTAATGGAGCATTCCATATCATGCAGCGTCATGCCTGGTATAAAACTGAGGATGGGCCGGAAAGAAGGGCTTTTGCTCTGTTAGCGGCTCTCACTCTCGGACTCTCAGAGTACTCTCTCTCTCTCTCCTTTCAGGCCTCTCGCTCATCCGGGATTGCGGTGTCAGGACTTATCTGTTTCGGGATCGTTAGTCTGGGACAGGACAGGCCTTGGTCACCAGGTGGTGAGCAATTACACTGTGCATCACTTGTTTGTATATATTATTATCAGTATACACATGTATATATTCATATATTAGTAGCAGTAACATTAAATTGTTCTTATCTCAACCCACGGGTCTCTTTCACTTTTCCGCTTTAGTTCTCCTCCCCATCCCCTGGGGGTGGGCAAGGGTGAGTGAGCAGCTGTGCGGCGTTTAGTTGCCAGCCAGCCTAAACCACAACATACTCCTAAAGATATACCAAGACATCCCAGAGATCCAAACTCATTCATTATCCTAAAAACAAAACTCTGATCTCCATGTCACATGTAAACTAGGAAGGAAGGATGGTATCTCAGAAGAGGCAAAAGGGAATCCACCAATATTGGATAATGAATCACTCATGAAGGAATTAGGATTCTATTTAACAGAAAGCAATTAAAAGTCACTTCATCTCTAAATTAACATAAGACTTGCCAAAAAGTCAAATCACTTCTCCACATTACAAGTAAGGAACACTACCAATGTTTGAAGTACAAGCTTGATGCTGTACAAGAACATACTCACATTCTCTATGAACTGTGTATTGGACAACATAAGAAAGTCATTGAAGACATTATGAAGGCGACAGTCTGTGGCTTTTGTTTCACTAATCAATCCGTCTACTTGCTTTTTGATTTCATGAGTCCTGGAAATGGTTTGCTGTGAGAACTCTTGTAGAAAACGCAGAAGCTGTTTACAACAGAGGAAAGCAATAGTCAGCATCCAACGCCTCTTGCTTTTGGCACCGTTTATGACACAGGCAGAGCTGATCATACACTTCAACTGAGCATCAAAATAAACACAGTTTAGACTAAAGCACCTCCCATACACCCAGGACCAAGTCTCATCCTACTCTGTTTCCACTTCATTCTGCATTTCCTTTCGGGCCAACTCCTCCTTTTAGTTTTCTCCGCCGGACCGGAGGGTCAAAGCGACGAGAGAGCCCGCTGACCGGCGGGCCCTGACTGGGGCTGCCCTCCCCGCGTTCCGCCCGGCGGGGCGCCAGCGGCTGCTGCCCACAGCACCCGTCCCGAGGCAGGCAGGCCGAGCCCCGGGCCGGCGGGCGGCAGCACCACCCCGCCCGACACCCCCAAGCCTCGTGGGGCACAAGGAGCACCGGCCCTCGGGGAGGCCGCGGCCGAGGCAGCCGCGGCCCGCTCACCCTCCAGACCCAGGCCCAGGCCCGGTCCCGGTCGCACCGCTCACCCCAGCGTCCGAAGCCAAGGACCAGCTCTGACTGCCCTTACGGATCTCCTCCAGAGACCAGGGCCGCTCCCACACCGGCGCCGGCTCCGCCGCGTCCTGCGGGGCCCCGTTCATCTGCGGAAGAAGGGCAGTGAGCCGAGAAACCGGCACCGCAGCCGTACCCGGCTCGGGCCCGCCCGGCCGCCCCGGCGCTCACCGTAACCGCGGGCCGCGCTGCGCCCACCGGCGCCATCCGCCGCGCCGCCCGCCCAGCGGTCAGCTGAGCGCCCTCACGTGACCCGACCCGCCCCGCGCGCGCGCGGGCAGGGCTGCAGGGGGCGCGAGGGTGCCGTGCGCGGCGGCCGGGCAGGCCGGGAGGCGGGCGGGCTCGCGGGCCGTTCCGCCGCCTGAGGTGAGCCCCAGCCCCGCAGCTGTCCGAGCGCAGGCGCGGGTGAGTGGAGGCACAGAGGTACCATCTCCTGCGTACGAAGCTGCGGCACCGGAGGCCAGCCCCTGCTGGGGACGGGGCAGCCCAGCGCGGCAGAGCAGGAGGAGCAGCGGGCTCACCTGGGTACCCACCTGGCCCTGAATCAGCCATGGCGGCGTACAGCCCCGGGAGGGTGGCTGGGCTAAGCTGGCTGAGCGTGCTCCCCGCTGGATAAGGGATTGTCACGCCATCCTTTCTACGGATTGTGAGGATCAGACGAGGGGAACAAAGAACCAGCTGGGAGGTGGCTTTGCCCATTGCGACTGCTGAGGGGTCTGACGCACTTGGCTGAGAGACCGTTCATGACTTGTAAGGGAGACCCGTGCGGAGGGGCCCTACTTTCCACCGGGAGCAAAGTCTAGAGTTGCTGGAGCAGCGGGTCGTGGCAACAAGACTGCAGCGCAACAGCATTCACCTCTGGAACGCTGCAACGGGGTATGCTGATGCCCGCTCAGCCTTATGAGAGGGGCCCATTCCTCTTGTTTTTCTTACAAAAGTAAGTGCAAGACTTACCTTACAAGTCAGGTAAAATCTCCTTCGATTTAAACTGGATTAGTGTTCATAAACCCAACCAGAATGCCAGGATTTGCTAAAAGAAAATACTATGTACACGAACATAAGTAAATATATGGTGCAAATCACCAAACTGGGCCTTTACAGGTCAAACACCCACTCTTAACTTCCTGCTTTCTCACTAAGTCATTTTTTTTCAATGAATTAAAAAACCTTATCATACCACTGTGTTTCATATGTTCTTTATTACAAATGAATTAACCAGAAAGTAAATGACAATAAAATCATCTGTTCTTCCAGCTGGCAGCTAAATAATTCATTCTAAATTCATTGTCAATTTAGATCAGCCCTTGAGATTAGCACATGGAGTTTATTTATTTATTGCACTTGACTACACTGATACCACAGAAGACCTCATGAGGAACTATGGCACTGGGTGATTTATTTCTTACTTGGGTTCTCAATTTAAATAAGAGAAAACGCCCAAAATCTCCAGGTTCTCATATATTGATTTTAATGACTACATCCTGATACTTGAAGGATATTGCTAGATTAGGAACATAGGAACTTCTGAAAGCAAAGTATCATCATATTCCTTTCAATTCTATTTTTCTGTGATTGTATAACAAGATATCATTACTGAACCGGCTCACACCTTCAACTCTAGTAGAATTTAAAGAATTTTAATATAATGATCATAAAGCAGAAACTAACAAAGTACAAGTAGAAAGATACTAGCCCAGGCTAGTTTCAGGACAATGTCTTAAGCAAGATTGTTAAAAAACACACAGATGGGATTAATCTAAAATTATTCTCCAAGGCTTTTAGTGTTTTGCCCTAGTTCCTTCCTCCGCAACATTCCAAAACCCAGAAAAAATTGCCTTTAGTTTCTTTCCATATTCACCGAAATATGGAATAAAATCCAACAAGTCCTTTGTTGATAATGCAAAGTTCTACTGGTACAGAACTTTGTGCATTACAAAATATGAGGTCTATATGCTCTATATGTACCGATGCTGAAAACTGTGGGGTCTTACCATCAGGCAGCTTCAGGTCTGGGAGTCTGGCAGTAGTTTCCATTAAAAAAAAAAAGAAAAGACAGCAACATGGAAGCTGGATGTTCCGTTAGGGGAATTTTTTGTTTGTGATACATACACCAGTCTCTGAGCAGAGAAGGTTATGAATAGCACAATAAAAATCTGCTTTCTAGAAGTCCAAACCTAAACATTAGTCAGGGTCTCTAAAAGTTTTTCAGTCCTAAAATTCCTTTTAGAGAGGAATTTAGACAGGTTCCTTTCAAAGGTTGGAGAGAAGATGGCAACAAGAAAAATCACTTGCTGTTTCCCTCAGAACTTTCCAAATGAATATGCAATGTAAAGATATAAAAAAGTCACATATGTCATCAGGGACTAATTTGCACATTAAGAAACAGAATGTGTAAGACTCTGTAGAGCTGAGCGCTCTGGTACACGTGCTTACAGGCATGCCTTACTTCTGTGGCATTGCTTTTTACTCCTGTGTGGCCATGAGATCCGTGTCTGTGCAGCTCAGATTCCCCAGGACCTTCCAGAACAGGGCGGAGTGCTTCTGGGATCAGTTTGGGGCATAAATTCTTTCCTGCATGGCCAGGAGGACAGAAGTTAAAGCATACTCGGGTTCCTTGTGATTTTGGCAATCCCATTCAACTGCTCAGCCTTGTGCCGTCGCAGCAGTGTGAAATGAGCCAGAGGTCTTTTGGTGGGACTCTGAAAGACTGCAGTGAAAGGGTTTAAGGTGGGGTCAGGCAGCCAGGTTACTGGAAGGCCCCTGTAGATTGCAAAGGTGGGCCAGAGAACAGGACACAAAGGCTTTGAAGAACATGTACACAAGATAGGTTTGAGAAATGTAGCACATATTGCAGTTGCTGCTCTCTTCTGCCCTCCAGTTTCTGGAGAAGAACTAGCACGGCATAATGGAATGCTGTAGTTATGCAGACATGGTGCGACAAGAGGAAGTGAATGTTTACAGATCCCTTCCTGGTCCTGCTTCAGTCTATTTTCTGCAGTGTTGTTCCATGGTGGAAAAAGCCACTGCCTATTCTGAAACTGCTTGTTAGCTCTGTCTAAAAATTTACTACCCCAGACTGCTGCCAGACCAGAAATCCTGTGGTTACTTCTGATATACCAACACTTAAAACTGGAGAAAATTTGTTGCTTTAGCGTGAAAATTTGCTTACATACAGACTTGACATTGGGGATATGCCTGAAATTACAGGTGGCTCTGGGATTTCCCAACTGAGTTTGGAGATACAGACATAAATATGTGTCTGTAGTTTGCCTCCTCAAGGTAGTAATGAAATTAGCAGAGTTTGGCTTGAACAGTGGGGGCTGATCCTGGCACAGTTAGGGACTCTGTGCTATAGCAATCCGGATGGCTTTTTCCTGGCTTAGATCCCTAAGCTTCCTTCCTGTGAAACCAGGGCATGGAATGGGGACAAAAAGTAGTGGAAGGGGTACTACAAGCAGTTGGAGTTATCCAGACCACATTGCATACTAGGACTTCTTAGTCCACCAGTTTAAGCACAGGTTGTATCAGCCTCAAACTTGTTCTTTGTGTCCACAAAGAAACATCTATGAACATCAACACAAGAAGCAATTGCAGAGCAAAGGAGGAAATCCAGTATTTACACTCTTGGACAAGCTGATACCTATTCCTTCCCACAGACCTGGTCCCAGTGGGTATCCATGATAGTTTCCACAGGCCAATAGGAAGCACAGAACTTTTAGCAGTTGCAGAGTGGATGTAGAAGGCTAAAGACAAGACGATGCAACCCTGAAAGTAATTTGGAGGCCAGCCTTGTGTGCTTGTAACGTATGATCACAGCTTGCTGTCTCTTCACAAATTCTGCAGACCTGAAAGTGTTTTTATTTGGAGTGGATCCTGACTGCTCTCACACCAAGTAGTAGATTGTTTTGTCCAGAAAGTATCCCCGTTGTGATTTAGCCCCAGCATGCAACTAAGCCCCACACAGCTGCTCACTCACTTCCCCCTGGAGGGATGGGGGAGAGAATCAGAAGGGTAAAAGTGGGTTTTTAAAAGAGAAAACTCATGGGTTGAGATAAAAACAGTTTAATAGACAAAGCAAAAGCCACGCACGCAAGCAAAGCAAAACAAGGAATTCATTCCCTACTTCTCATCGGCAGGCAGGTGTTCAGCCATCTCCAGGAAATCAGGGCTCCATCACACAAAACAGTTACTTGGGAAGACAAACGTCATCGCTCCAAACATCCCCCCGTTCCCTCTTCTTTCTCCAGCTTTATATGCTGGGCATGGCGTCACATGGTATGGAATATCCCTTTGGCCAGTTTGTGTCAGCCGTCTTGGCTATGTCTCCTCCCAGCTTCTTGTGGAGAAGAAACTGGGAGGGCAGGGGCAGTATGAGAAACTGAGAAAGTCCTTGGCTTAATGTAAGCATTACTTGGCAACAACTAAAACATCCCTGTATTATCAACATGCACAAATCCAAAACATAGCCCCGTACTAGCTACTATGAAGAAAATTAACCCTATCCCAGCCAAAACCAGCACAATCTCTATAAACAACATGGCCAGCTTTGAGGGAAGTATTGTGTATGCCATACCCATTCACTGCTAGGCCGCATGCAATGCTGTTAAAATGTTTTCTAACACATATACACAGATAATGGAATAACAAGAAATATTCTTTATTCATAGAGGATTATTAAGGGGATCTGATTTTTCTCTTTTACATATTTTTTTAAACTTTTTGTGTGAAGTGGCTCATAAATTCCTATTTGCATTTGTCCGTGAAGAAGTTACAGCTTACGGTGGACAAAGATTTAGAGTCTTGAGATGACATTCAATATAAATTTAAATATAATTCTCTATTCTTTATAATCTGGGTAATGATATGCCATATAGCTAGACTGGGAAAATTTTTTTTTTGAGTGGGTAAAAACTTTGGCAGAAGCACTGCTCTCTGTTGCCTTATACAGGAAGTGCTAACAAAAGATTAAACAGACACAGCACTTGGTTAAACTCACAAATATTTACAAGGTAAAATTTGAAAGAGAATACCAAAGCCAGCTTTCTCAATAGCTAACAGAAAGTAAATATGTTTCTATAACATTAGAACAGGATGCAAACAAAAGACAAAGTCAAGTTACAATTAAAAGATAAGCTTCTGTATCACAGAAGAAAGAACCCCAACACAGTTTGTGCGTTGTTCTTCCTTTTCCCTGCCACTCCTCGTTCTCATGTACAGCTTGTGTTTTATGGCTTGGTACAAATTTGGAGAGACATGATTGTCCAAGCCCTACAATTACTATAACTCTCCAG
This sequence comes from Tauraco erythrolophus, assembly GCF_009769465.1. NCBI lineage: Eukaryota > Metazoa > Chordata > Aves > Musophagiformes > Musophagidae > Tauraco > Tauraco erythrolophus. The sequence goes on along the minus strand of NC_141473.1, from coordinate 21,548,831 downwards.
CCCCCAAGATGGTCCCAGCATCTGCATTATCTGCAGGCTGCAAAAGGACTCGGGGGTGATAAGTGAAGTCAGGACTTGAAAATGCCTCAGTCTGTGGCGCACAGTGTAGAAAGGAGTGTCTATAACCAGAAATAAGTACACATGTGCTGCCACTGGACCAGCACAGGAACCTGAAGCCCCCAAGCTTCCCCTCTAGCTTGAGATTCATTGCTGGTTAATGCAATGACAGAACACACCACTTGCCTACCAGTGCATTTATTCCTTCCAGGGAATTCAAAATTATATTTCCTTTAAAATAATTAATTATAACTTGTGTGTCAGAAATAAGCAAACTATGATCACCCACATCACCTAAAAGGCCTTGCTGCCATGTACTGAATCAAATGACTTACTGCAATAAGTTGTTGTGCAAGCAGGAAAAAAATAACCAGGCTGATAGGATTTCTAGTTACCTAAACTGCGTCTAAAGGAGGAAAGAAAAAATACAGAGCAGAACTGCTATCCTCTAAAAGAACTTGGACTTGGACACACATGACTTCGTTGACTCCTAGTTTCCCCTATGTGGATTTGATCCTTCTTTGATCCCAAAAGTTCATCTTTCATGGTAAAATCATGGTCTTGGAGGACAGCCATTACCCTGGCATTCCTTTGGTGTGGGGTAGGAATGCCTAGTGTGTGAGGCATGGGGGAAGTTGACTTTTGGGTTCTATCTCTGGGTTCTGCAGTCCTCTACAGTCAGCTAATAAGCTCTGAAACTTGAAATCTCTGACACACTTACGGAAGACAATCGAAGTCATGCATCAAGTCAGTATCAGAATGAAAAAATAAAAAAAAAATCCCGAACCATAGTCCCATGGTTTTCTGCTTCACTCTTTAGCAAAACTTTGAAACATGAAACTCACAGGACTAGTGAAATAGTGCTACCCTCCCACTTTTGTAAACAGGTCAAGAAAATAAACTTCTCATATCAATTGATAAATCATAGTTGATAAAGCAACAGAGCCAGGATGACTGTGAACTTATATTCCAGGTTAGACCCAGCAAAGCCTTTCATCAAGTGTGTTCCTGAGAACAAGGAGTGGCTCCACTAGGGACAATGGAACTACCCAGATGGCTAAAGCTAAGGATATACTTAAGTGCTTTGCTTGATCCAAGCCCTAAAAGCTAATCTGAAGGCTGCAGAAGTTAATGGGAGTTTTCCAACTTTCAGAAGTAGGCTTCAAACCCATTTAAGCTAAAAATTGTATTTCCAGTGTGTATGAGCTTTAGTTATCCATGTGAGTCGTGCAAATATTTATCTGTATGGTATATGTATGTTCTATGGAATCAGCAGTGAACTTCGCAAAATATTTTTTCTCTTACTGAGTATTGTTCCATCGTGAGGACATCTGTCTTCTGGCTGTGCAGAATCTGAAAGAGAAAGCTTTTTTGATGGAAAGTAAGAATATAGAATCATAGAATGGTTGGGGTTGGAAGGGACCTTTAAAGATCATCTAGTTCCAATCCCCCTGCCATGGGCAGGGACACCTTCCACTAGATCAGGTTGCTCAAAGCCTCATCCAGCCTGACCTTGAACACTTCCAGGTATGCGGCATCCACAACTTCTCTGGGCAACCCGTTTCAGTGTCTCACCACCCTCACAGTAAATAATTGCATCCTAATATCTAATCTAAATTTACCCTCTCTCAATTTAGAACCGTTACCCCTCGTTCTACCACTACACTCCCTGGTAAAGAGTCCCTCTCCAGCTTTCCTGTAGGCCCCTTTTAAGTACTAGAAGGCTGCAAATAAGGTCACCCCGGAGCCTTCTCTTCTCCAGGCTGAACAACTCCAACTCTCTCAGCCTGTCTTCATAGGAGAGATGCTCCAGCCCTCGGATCATCTTTACAGCCTTCTTCTGGACCTGCTCAAGCAGGTCTATGTCTTTCTTGTGCTGAGAGGCCCAGAGCTGAGTGCAGTATTCCAGGTGGGGTCTCACGAGAGCAGAGTGGAGGGGCAGAACCACCTCCCTCGACCTGTTGGCCATGCTTCTTTTGATGCAGCTCAGGATACAATTGGCTTTGGTGCAGTTGGCACCAAGTCCTTTTCCTCAGGGCTGCTCTCAGTCCACTCATCACCCAGCCTGTATCCGTATTTGGGATTGTGCTGATTCAGGTGCAGGACCTTACACTTGGCCTTGTTGAACTTCATGAGGTTTGCATGGGCCCACCTCTCAAGCCTGTGAAAGTCCCTCTAGATGGCATTCCTTCCCTCAACCACAGCACTCAGCTTGGTGTGGTTGATGAACCTTACATTTAGAGAGGAAGACCATATTCCTTTTTTTTTATGTGAAACTGAATACGTCAGAATTATTGATATTGGTATGAATAGCTGAAGGCAGCTGCAAAGGGAATAAAGCTGCAGGACAGTTCTAGAGGTTTACCAAAGAATTCTTGCTAGGTCCTATGTATACTTATTCATACTCAGGAGAATTCATTCCCATAAAAGCAACATTGCCTCTAAAGCTGTTAAAGGATCATGACTTCAGTTGCTGCTGCTGAACTGCTGTTGCATCACAGTTAATCCTAATACACAGATGTGGCCTCTCCTGACCACAGCAGGGGCAAATCTAGTCTAGCAGATTATAATATGGTGTTTCTCTTCAAGAACATAATTCTAAACTCTTGCTTGTACTCCAGAGTTCCTTAACAGTAATGAATTTAAATTAATTTATTTAAACTAGTGCAAAAATATTTAGTTGCACTTCAGATGAATCTCTCTAGCAGTTTATCTTTAGCTGAGAGGGAATTTACTTGAACTACTATTACTAAACTTCTGCTTAAACCTATTGCTGGGTGTAAATCAACATAAAGTTTACTACACTTGAAATAAAGAAAGAGCATCCATCAGGTTTTACATCAATCTAGCCAGAAGATTTTTAAATAGTCTAGAAGTGAAACAAGAGGAATGAGGCTTTTCTTTCTCTCTCCAGCTCTGAAAATATGCTCAACAAGTGGCCTGGTAGCAATAGATTACCTTGAGCTGCAAATTGCCAGCAGGTCATGAAGCAGGATAGTGGAGACAAGATAAGGGTAAATGCCATCACCTTCCTTTCCATCACTCTAAATCAACCTGCCTTTTACAAGGTCCTAGAAAATTACTTCTAACCACTACAAAAATAACACCATATTAGCTGGAGAGGAGAACCTTTCAGGAATTTCTCCAGGTTTCAACAGTTCAGAGAAAACTCTTCCTGAGAAGCTGAAAAAGACCAGACATGTTTAGCAACATTCAACTGGGAAACTAGGAAAGGTCTAAGTATGAAATCCTTAGCAGCTGTCCTACCAACAAAGCTTTAAAAATGTTTCCTGCTTTTTCGTAGTCTTGCATTCAGAAAAAGCAGACCTTCAACGCTGTGTGCTTTCATAACCCAGCTACCAACTTCGTAGGAATATTGAAAATGATCAGAAATGGCTGAGCTGATCACAAGGACGATACATTTTTCACAGGAGGGCTTGTCAGGCAGTTTTGTCTCTACTCATGCTACATGACAACTAGTAAAAAGCAAATTAGAGCAGTGCTGTGGAAGCAATCATTCTTGAAAGAAGAGTATTGAAAAAGCAACTCACTGGAGATGTAGCCAGATCTAAGACTTTAGGAAGAGACGAAATTCTTTTAAGTAAGACCTGCATATCCTGAAGTAGGAGGTTCAAAGGCACTCAGAGGAGTGTCAGCCTCCAGCAGCGTAGCTGGCAGGGCTCTGGCATCTTTATCAAGAACTCATTGGCAGAAGAATAAGGTGTTCTGCCTAAAAAGCTCTTTGAAAGCAAAGCCAGTCTTACTTTGAGGTCTCTATCAAAACCCACAAAAAGACTGGCATAAAATTTCCGGTCAAGCCCAGGGTGACCTGGGGATAGCAAAGTCTGGACATGGAAGGTGAAGGGAAGGGAATGCCATAAAACTGATGCAAGCCATAGATTGGTGCACATTGTCTATAGCTTCTCTACACTTGTATGAAACCCTTATATCAAGTGATCTGGGAGAAAATATAAAATCATTGCTGATAGAGTTTGCAACAATGCATAACATGATAAATAATGACTAAGTCCAGTCATCTTGATGGTGAAATAAGCTGTGCTTACTTAATCCATGCTTTAGGGACTTTTTTTTAACAATTTTGTAGGAACAGGAATTTTTTAAAACTCTGTAAAACATAAAATCTATATTAACTACAGTGCCCCTGAGAAGAATTTAGGGACGAAAAGCAAGTATTTTGTATCTAGAACAACATGGTGCTTAAAACAGCAGATGCAATCCCTAGATGTATATACAGGAAAGGCATTGTGTCCTTCATAGTATCTGGGGTCATTTCCACAACACTTACAAGCTTTCCTACCTTGTTCTATACTCAGATTTGAAATGGCATAGTCAGGTTGGAGACTGCTCAGAAATGGGTTACAAGAATGAAACGAAATCTGTGCTACACAACTGAAGACCAAAACCACTGTACTCACCAGAGAGAAGTTATAAACTGACTTGGTACTCTGTGAGCACAGACAAGAGGAAGATTTTGATGATAAAGTGCTATTATCTAGTATACCAGAAGCAAAGGATGAGAAAGGAAAGTTATTGAATTTTCTCAATGACATAAACATGATTTTTATGAAATGAATGTTTTAAAACATATAGTGATTATATCAGAACAACAACAAGAAGTCAGGTGTATAGTCTGTTAACTTTTCATGAATCATGCATTTCTTACTGAAGGATTACCAAACCTGCGCAGATTTCAATTTCAGCACTTCCTCTGAGAAGGTCATGGAATTATGTCATGCAATGTACTTAATTTTTTTTTTGCTCCTGCTGAATTCTTTAGATTGAATACATCTAAAACTGGAATTAATTATCATTAAAATCATATGCCAAATTTCCTGTAGCTGGTATTAAATCTCCCACAGGAATGAATTTCAAATTGCTTGCCAGCATCTGTAACAAAGTATTTTTTTTTTTGAAACATAGATAGGGCCACAGTCTCTCATCTCATCATAAAAAAGAGGTTGCAGGAGCAAGGGAAAGCAGAGCATTTCATTAGCACTCTGAAATTTATCACTGCTTGTGAAAGTATTCTGCACATATAAAAGTGATCATATACTCTATCACAGTTATTCAGGCCAAGGCCTGAACGGTCCCACAGGAGCAACACCAGGCTTTTGATTTGAGACTCAATCCTTGGTTTAGCTGAGAAAGAAATGTTGTAATGTGATCCAGCTTTGACTAAGATCTGCATGTTAAGAGGTTTTAGTACTGGTAACAGCCAAATACCTTCAGTTATCTTACAGTGCACACCACAGCAGTAAACGTGAGTGTGCAAAGATCAGGAAACAGCTCCCTAAGCTATTAATATCCAGTTGCCTACTCTAAGCATATTTCAGCCCACTGATAGCAGGAATGGTCAGCATGCTATCCTGTCACAGTTAAAGATCACCTAACTACAACACTGCCTACAGCGTAGCTGTCTATCCTTGTATTTAATCAGAAAGGCATTTCTTCTAATCTTAATGCTTCCAAGAAATACAAAGTTCCAGGTTCAACCTTTTACCCAGGTCAGTGCTCTACAGAATCAAACATTTTCTCTTCGCCAGCTGGCGAAATTTCAGTGATTTCTTCAGAAATTTCAACATAACTGCATTTGAGCTGACCAAGCTTTTTTTTTTTTTCCTTTTCCTAGACTTGAATTGCTCAACATAAAGACATCATAAAATATTTGCTCTCAGATTTCACACAAAGCACTTGCAGAGTTCTGGTGACTTGGAGCTCTTTGGAAGCTAAGTGCTCCACAATGGTAAGTCAAAGGTTTAGATTTTTTTTTTTTAAATGAGGTTAGAGATAACTATTTGCTTTAAAATGGCAAAAGAAGGATATTTAAAGAATCACACAGTTACACGTTTTTAGTGTGTATATGTTCTATTAAAAAAACTGCAACATGCAAAGAAAGACATTTTTGTGAAGACTACTATGAATTTTGTTTGTTTTGTAATTCTTTGCAAGAAACTGTACACATATATCTCTTGATCTTTCACTTGCTGTTATCTTTTTCTCAGAAATGTTTGTGAAAATTTTCAGAATTTTGTAAATAGGACCATGCTTTTAAAACCCGTAGATGTGAAATACAGTTTAAAATATAGTCCCTTTACAATGAAAAGTGTAACACAGTGTATTTTGGCTGCATTTCTCTTTTAATCTGTCATTTTGTGTCCTGTTTCAGCTCTTCAAGCTTCCAAATGTGCTTGCAGAATCTGAATCAACAGTTAGGTAATGCTAAATAGATAGACAAAGCCCTATGGCCCAGTTTTTCTCTAATTTATGCTCTTGTAATCCCAAAGGTATAGACATCAATTATTACCTTTTGACGAGAATCTCAGGAATAGCACAAGTTTTACAGAAGAGGCAGTAGTTTCTGTAACATGTGTAGATTCATACACAAAGGGAGAAATTATCATCTACTACTTTCTCTGCCTAAGCTTTCCTGAGGGCTTGTCTGTACTTAGACAAGACTCAGTTGAAAAAAAAATGATCTGGTATCTCATTCCACATTAATTCACCCTCTTTGAAAGGCCATTGAATCCAGTTTGGAAGGTTCTGTTGGGCATCCCTTTTTTAAGAGAGCAAACAAGCCAAAAAAAAAACCCCAAACCATCCTTGAAGTGCCTTGCTCACAGCCCGCCCAGAACACAACTCTGATGCTTAACTAAGAACAATTGGCTTCAGCATAGCAGTAATAATCTCTGCCATTTCTAATACGGGATACTGTTTCTGCCAATGCTTTCTTACCTGTTTGATACCCTCTGTGCTCGGCCTACTTACATGTGGGCCCTTTACTGCTATCTATTTCTTTGCTGATGTATCCTTTGGTTGTTCCAGAACAAAGCCAGTTCAGACAGTGATTAGCTACCACAGACTTTCCCTTCTGTTTTTGTTTAGATTCAGTGGAAGGTCCAGAACTTTGGTCTTTAGAGAGAGGAGCATGTCCAAGTTCATCTGACTGGCTTTTCTAGGAATAGCAAGATAAGGACACATGTTGGAGCAAACAAAGGTTAAAACATTTACAAAAGACAGCCCAGCACAGCAAAAGAAGGATTTCCATTTTTTCTATAAAGACATGAGTGATAGCAGTAAGAGCTCTGGTCGAACTGGCCTGTGCTTTTGCAAACACTTGAACCACTTTGGAGAAAAACCACCATTAAACTCAGGATGAATGACTAATATGCAGCAAGCAGTATCCCAAGCATGTTGAGATCCTCTGTGAAAAACCACGATTCCCTGAGCTCACAAAGCCCCAGATTGCTGCACAGCACATAGACTAACAGATCCACGCCAAACACACGTGGAGCCTCAGCAGAGACCAGCTGCAGTGTTATGTCCTACAGCTTCATGGAACAGGAGTTGCTTAGACAACTTTCTTTTGGCCAGGCACTACAGAATAGCACAGTTTAAGAGTTTCAGTCTTTCTTCTTAACTTCTGTCATTCAGGCTACCGTGCTTAGCATGGCAACTAGTTCTATTCTACCCAAAAGCCTCAGGAACTCCAAATCACCTAACCACTACGGAAGCTAAGCATTACACCCTTATCAGACCTCTCTGTAGACCCTCCTCCTCCCTTTCACTACACCATAAGTGTCCCTCAGCCTTGTAAGAAAGCAGCCAATCAAGCAAGTTTTTCCCATAACAAACAGAGGGTATTCCCCTTGGCTCATCATCTGCCTAAGGTTCAGGATCTTTCGGTGTCTTTTGACATTCACGATTCAAGTAACCCAAGGTAGACAGCAGAGCTCCCTGAAAACAAAGCCTCTCACTGCTATTTGAAACCCCAGTTTCACATAGCTACAGTCTCTGAAGTTCAGAACAATAACTTGGGAAGATCTACTCATTTTACAGTCCTTTCATGTTAATCTGCAAGTGCTGTTAGGAAAATTTAAATAACTTCCTGCACTGCTTCTCAGTCTCTGGTGAAGCAGTGAAACACTATACAGACATTGATTTGCTGGAGAAATAGCTAAATCTGACTCAAAGACAATAAATAAAGCACTAATAAGAGTCTGATAGGGCTTTCAAGCGTGTAATACTATTGAAGCTTCATGTGATTTCTAGAGATTGGACTTGGACATGAAGTGATACTGCTGACATATTGATGTTATACGATTTTGCCTCTTCCCAGCAAAAGGAAAAAAATCATCAATGCAGTGAAATAGCTGGAGTGCTGTTTTCCAACATTTTCATGTACACATAAGGTTGTTTCTAATTTTTGCTTCAGGTTCATTGACTTAGCTTTTGAAAACAAAGATAATTAAAGTGGAATTAAATTCATGCTATGGGCTCTGTGTGTCTTTTACAGAAGAGCTTTCTCTCTTTCCTTGTTTCAATGGGCATCATAGTGACACTGGGTGATGCATACTGCTTTTCTAAAGCCAACAAGCCAGAGGAGGCCAACAAAGGTAAGAACAGGCAAGGTCCTCTCACTTGGTTGTTCTGTGGCAGCTTGTCTCTATGTAGAGCTGCCAGGGAGGACTCAAAATACAAGGAGGGAGTGGGGGGAAGTATCAGAAAAACATGAGTAAGAGGTTCTAGAACCAGGTTTCCAAAAGTACGTAAAAACAGTCTTCCTCTGGACAGGATACGGTTGCAGCAATATTGTTGCTATTAGGGTGGGCTATTCCAGCACATGGAGCTGATGCTGGAGTTGAGAGTGGTTCCGAAGTGTGGTGCCAGGTGGCAGACCTGGCTGTTTGGTTGCTCACTTCCAGCCCTGATCTGTCACACTGAAACTGTCTCTAATAAGCAAAGGAGAAACAAGTTCAGGCTTTCAAAATAATCTGGGTAATAACCCAGAGAGCAAAGTGACTTCTACTTTTCTATTACCAAGAAAAACATTTTCAGAAAACTTGCAATAATTTTTAAACTTTTCAGCCTTTATGCGGAGACTTAAAGAACATGTTTTGTTTTGCTGCTGTCTTATGCAGGCTGTATCCTGGATGGAAAACTATACCCCTTTGGAGAGATTGCTAGGACAGAAAATTGCTTCAGATGCAGCTGCAGCCTAGATGCAATGCGTTGCTGCTCCCTGTAAGTTTGAACTTTTTGCTAGCATCATTGCTCACAGCAAAACCACAGCTTTCCATTTACTGGGAATAAATGAGTTTCTAAGGGCACAAGAGAGTCTTTCCTCATCCATGTCGTAGAGCTAGGGCAAGCCACACACAGCTCTTGATCATTTGGATTCTTGGCTATGTTTACCTCAGCTCACTTTCTGCTGACTGGGAGTGGACACAGGCCCTTCCAGACACATCCATCCAGTTAGTGCTTGCCTTTAATTTTGAGCAACTTGTGAACCTCTCTTACACTGCAGTTAAGTCTTTCCTTAGTAGGGAAGGTGGAGATAGGAAGGAATTCGTTCCACAAAGGACTTAAGTGAGGCTCCTCTAAAGGGCTTATGATGATCTGAATCCCTTTCCAGAGATGCTTTTCTCCAGTGAACATGCCGACCTTAAAGTGACAAGGCTCTGCTCTGAAGTATCTATATCTCCAACATCCTTCTTTCCTCTTACCAGCCTTCTCAAAGGGCCAAAATGGCTTGACTATGATCATCAGGTGACAGTCTGTCAGGAAACAGCTACCACATTCAAAGCAAACTGGCAATAATGAAAAATCAATGGAAAAGAGATAAACCACACTGAGATCATGCTCATGTCACTGTAGTGTGCTGTGCTAGAAATCCCTATGCTAGTGCTGAGCACACTGGTGCATCCACACAGCGGAGTGCAGCATCGTTTGAGGCCCTGGAAGCTGAAGCAGTGTGGCACTCGGGCTAGCTAGTCTGGTCTTAGCCATAGTTTCAGAGGTGTCTCACTCAGCACTAGCTCAAGCTATAATCACTGAACAACTGAGTATTGAATCTTCTGTTGCTCTCAGTCTAACGTTTGCTTTCTCTTTGCCAATGACAGCTTTCATACTCCTACTAGTTATGACAAAGAGAAATGTAAAGTCATTTTCAACCAGAAAAGCTGTGACTATGATGTGGTGCTGAAGAGTGACCCCTCAAAGGAGTGCTTTGTCTCTTCTCGTGTGGGCTAACAACGCACCTGCTCCAAACATCTCTGCCCTGTAGAATTCCTCCCATTTCTACAGATGCATTGCCATCACAGAGAAGCTCAAAGACATGGGAGATCTTGTAAGAAAGAGTGCTTCAGCAGCTCACTTTTAATCTCCTAATTGTTCTAATTCAGTATACAAGATGCATAATTCAGATACAATGTCTCATTTCTGTCATTACTTGCATTGGTATCACTGAGCTTTTTTGAATAAATCCATATGAAATATCCAGAAATGTTTCATAATTGTGGTTCTTTATGTAAAACACTGGGCAATGTCACCTTCTTTGAGAGAGAAGCACGTTCGCCTCACTGCACCGACATGCCCTGGCACAAGCTGCTCTCATGCTTTGCGGGTTCTGTTCTAGCCAAGGGTCAGAGCAGATGTATTAACTCACCAGGTGTAAAAACATGTTATCATTTGAAAGGGACGCACTGTTTGGGACATGCTGTGCAATGTCCCCTTCTCAGGACACACAGGGCACAACTGAACTTGCTGCAGGAGTTTTGGCAAGACCCCTGCTGCTAACACCTGTGACCTCTGAAAAAACAGTGAGGATGGAAGATAATCATCTATTTTCTCCTTTTTTTTTTTTCTTTCTTTTTCTTCTTTTCAGCAATATCACCATCCAATAGCAGTGGCAGTACCTATCCACTGCCCACTTTGACCTGCTGCCAGGTGTCCTCCTCCAAGCCCCACTCCTGAGAGTCTGCACACTCTGCACTGCATTAGTGGTTGTTGCCCGCACTGAAAAAGAGATGCAGAGACATGTTTCCTCATGGCAGCAGAGATTGAGGTACTAATAAAAGGCAGATGCACTCTGTCTCTTCAGTATAAAAATTCCCTACATTCCCTAAGGGGAGAAGTCCAGCCAGTGTTGAACTTCAAAACCAAATCTCCCGCTTGGCAATTGGTAATATTCTAAATCTGCACATATCCAGAAGACCAGGAAACAATACCCTGTAAGCTACTGCCTCTATATGGCCTCCTCGCTCCAGAACTGAGTATGAAAAACCTACAACAGCCTGCAGTTAATTGTTGTATGGTTTGAAAAGAAACGCACCTTTCAGGACAAATGGACTGTATGGAGTGGGTACTCCATACTCACGACAAGTCTGTTGCCTTGTGAAAGCACAGAGTTACACAGCTGAGCATTCTTAGGGCAGGGATCCTCACTTGGCTCAGAATCAATTGTCAGCACACATTTATTCAGCAGAGAGGCTTGCTCCTTGAGATGACCCATCTCAAGCTCTGCGAGCCATCAGTGAAGTCAGAAGGATTCAACTTGGTATGTTTTCTCTGGCTTTGTTTTTGGTAATCTGCCTATGAATGTTATTTTAAACTTTCTTATGGCTTCACTTAAAATACCTCCTTTTGGGAAAAAAAATCCAAGTATTTTGCAAACACTGGTATTACATTCTTGGCCTCTTAAAGTTCTCTGCACCACAGGCTGGATATCAATCAGTACCTTCGTGTTTCTGTACAACTGCTTCCTGCAAGGCTGAAAAGATTTGAGGGGCCAGAATTAGAGTCAGTTCAGCTTCTTCCAGCACAAATATTTGCACATGCCTTTTTAAAATCTGACTTTCATTCACTGATTTAATTATGTTGTTTCTCAAAATTTCCCTAAGCAGCAGCATGTGAAAACGAATGTTCTTACATTGCTTAAGGTCTTAAGGTAAATTTTCTCCAAACAGTTTTTGTATCCTGCAGGAGAGGAACAGTTTTGAAATTTGTCCTGAATGAGTTTTCCCCTTTTCTACCAGCTCGCGTCAAAATTACACAGAACTCAGCCTCAACTGGTACCTGAAGGAATGTTTTCACTTACAGAACAAGCAGCTTCTTAGGGGCAGTAATATTCTGAGCATGCAGATACAAAGACTTCCTACCTACTACAGAACTTGAGCTATTTTGAGAAAAGTTAGATTTTTTTTTTTTAATCTCAGTTTTAAAAATAAACATTTTTATCAGTAGCAAAAGTGACTTGAAGGCTCCTCATGGATTATTGTTTAATTCAAACCATTGAGAACTGCACACATCCAGTTTGTTGTAGTCTAGAACTGTGCCATGTGATACTGGAATGATTTCAATATTCTAAGTTTTGCCCTACCATAGCCTTACAAATTAAGGCTATGTTTTTCTTCTGAAACTTGTGAAAATTAGTTTATTACCTCATAAGGTCACCTTCATGATCTTAATATTGGTAGCTCCTCAGTAAGACTTCACATTTTAAGTGATTTACAGATACATAGTTCACTTTTAAGGTAAATAGAATTCCATTCTACTTATTACCTTATTAGGACCTTTATTTATTTATTTATAATTAGGAGCCTTATTAACTCCTTGAGTCCCAAGCGTTTCTGTAGAATCTACGTGTCACTTTTCCTACAGATGAAGATGACTTTCTCAGTGCAAGAAGATTTCTGATTTGCTGACAACACCGGTAAAAACATGGCTAAACAAGAAATCTAGCACAGCTTTGGATCTCATGCTTAATATATTCATTAAGGTTACGACACTGGGAAGAAACAGCACATTTGATCAATGTGATTAGCATATCCTTCCAGAAGTTATCCATGGGTGGGGAAACCCATCTTCCACTGCAAGGTCACCTCTTCCACCACAGGTACTTGAAGCAGAATCTGAACCACCCAGTGCAAACAAGAGCTGACACTGGAGAAGCCAGAAAATGAATTCTGATGAGTTCACCAGGCCCAGGAAACAGAGAGAGAACTGACCTAGAGGCTCCAGAGAATAGCCTGGCTCCACTGAGACCCTGAAATTCCCTCCAGATGGTTGGGGTTTTTGTTTGTTTGTTTGGTTGGGGGGGGGGGGGGGGGGCTTGTGTGTTGTTTTTTTTTTAGAGAGATCTTTTAGTTTCAACATGCAATTGGATTAAGTTTTCTATTGCCACAGTTGCTGGCACTACTGAAACTAAATTTTTTTTTTACCTAAATGAAACAATTTCAGCAACAAAGTTCAGGAATCTTGACTTGCTCTTGCTATAAAGTGGAAAGCCTCTCTACTGAAAGAAGAAATGCTTAACAGCATTGTTGCATATATATTTTTCTTTATTATATGTTTTTTTGCATTCATGAGATGATCCAGCTGCAGGAAAGTAGGATAATGTATCATTCACCCTCTGTTTTGAATACTTGTCATTATTTGCATGACACAAAGACAGGGGCTATATGTGTAGGACAAACACAGAGAGGTACCGGTTCAGTTTTCCATCCTTCTCAGTGATGAAACTACTTGATTACTACTCAAATTTCAATAACATCCTCAGAAATCCTGGCAGAATCTCTCCAAACTTGAAGTATTTTTGTGTTTTATTTGCTTAAGACACTAAAGAATACGATTTTAGCATGTTTATATTCACACCTGCAGGAAACACCAGACAGACCATGCAAGAGCTCCTTAGAAACCACCCATTGTTATCATAAGTCCAAATTTCAAATTCTTAAGATTTCACAGCACTTGGAGTCAATCTGTTAACATGTGTGCGATCAGAAAGCCACTGTAGTACTGTGCATGCATTTGAGCTGCAACCTATTTCACATTTGAAGCAATAACAAAACCAAAATCCTAGCTGTCATTTAGTGAAAAAAAAAAATTACCTGAGTCTATTAAATGTTCTACCCTTTCAGGTGCTGCGATTCCTGTTTGCTTTCTCAAAAAGGGGGAAAGCAATTCTTCTAACACAAATATGCTCTCAGTAACTGTTAAAATATTTTCAAGAAGTAGTCCCAGACATTACAGGGGTTTTACAGCAGTGTTTCCTGGGCTTCCATCTTGACACCAATGTGCAATACATACTGTTATTATGAACCAAACAGCCAAGGCACTATTCTGGTGAAACTTGCCAAAGAAGAGCCACAACAGCCCTCTTTATGTTTTTTTGTTCTACTTGCTGCCCATCAGAAACAGATAGGAAAGGTGTAGAATAAGAAATGGGAGGAAGCAGGATTTTAGACATTATAGTGGAAAACAGCAGAGAAGAAAAAAGAGAAAAGATCCCAAAAGCCAAGATATCCCATGGATTTGTCTGAAGCATTCTGGCTGCCCTCTCCACCCCAGTCTCTTCTAAGTCCATGCAGCAATAATATCCAACGGCTGAATTTTATCTTCATGGAATCGGTGACTAACAAGTTTAGAAAATGGAAACAAGCTCATGCACTCTAAATAGAGCTGAAATATGGTGTAGGTGGGCTATACACAGAACTAACTGAGCTTGCCCCAAAAAAAGCCCAGAGATCGCTGAACTAGGTAACTGACAGCATAAACTGAAGTTAAGCCTCCTTTCATTTCGTGCATGCATGTGCAGGTTGTGTTAAAGGTGGAAGACTGCACAAATTTGGTACCACCTGGAGGACCAAAGGTGTGTTTCCAATGCCAGTGCAGCCAGAGCAGGGTCCACTGTTGCACCATGTAAATTTTATAAAGCCAGAGGCACCGGTAGCAAGAATTACAGCAATGCTCCCACTCACCACCCTTCCTATAGCTAACTCCTTATGTCAAACCTCCAGCAAAAAGTCTTTACTTTTTCATAGACTTATGATCTTCATTTGCTTAACCAGCTGCAGAGTCAGAATAACAAACTGTGTTTGGAAGCACTCTGTGTTTTTGTTTCTGGAATAAACTTTTCTGTCATTTTCTGGTTCGCTGAAGATTTCAAAGATCTTTTTCTTACCACATGGTTTGAGTTGCAATATTTCCTACACTTTTAATTTTTCTTTCCTTAAATTTGAGATCTCTTTTGACTAGCTTTGTCACTCCTATCCATTCTCTTTTAATGCTTCTGGACTTCTGTCCTTGCCGCTGTATTACCTGTGGCTATGTTCCTAAGTGCTAATCACACTGCAGAGATGGAGGTTTCCTCCTTGCAAACACAGCCTGGCATTTTGTGGTCAGTTCTTTAGATCTTCTTGTCTGTCTCTATGTCCCTTGCATAGCAGTCCTCCTTCAACTGGGGATCATGACCTGACAGGATTTTCCAGATTAGCTGAGGAATTACCATGTGTTTTAAAAAAATGCATTTGCACCTTAGCAAGAGAGATCTTTGCTTATCAACAGAACTAATTGGGGAGAAAAATGAAGTGCTTCTCATCCCACTGACATAGCATTGAATTAAAACTAAAATTTGGCCCAGGGATGGGGACTCTGCTACATATGGAAGGAGATAGGGGTGTTCAGATCAGAGGAGACATGACATCTCCAGTTTGGGTCTCCCAGCTTGAATTGAGACCTCAATTCAAATTTCTGCTATGCCATGTTACCCAGGACAAGTCACCCACACCATATATGCCCCTTGCCTGTAAAATTAATACAATTCTTTGCTAAAGCCTATACCAGGAGAGATCTGTGGACATAGGCTTTGAGGTTTGTGGGTATATGAACCTCAGTTAACAAAAATGTTCCCACCAGGATAAAACTTCCTTCTACCACATTTACAATATGTTTCTGTATCGTTTTAGTGCTGTTTGCTTGTGCTTTTCCTTCAAACAGCTGTCCTCTCACACGCAAACGTGGCAGACTTTGTTTAACAACTGTAAAACCTGTGTACGTTGTACATAGCATTGTCAGTTTAAGGTCAAGATTCACTTATTTGTAAAATTGTGTTTACTTATGATCTGAGCTGATAAGCCTCATGCTTCTTCCCTCTCAGTGACAGTACCAGTCAAACTACTGGTTTTAATGACTGAGTATGTGAACTTATCTTCCCTAAGCAGTCCTACACTTTTTCTCTCATAGAGAAAGTGAATCTTTCTCAAGAATGTAAGAATAGTACTGGAATGCTGGGTTAAGAAACAAAGTTCCTGGACTGCTTTCATTATAGTGCATCTCTTCTAGCTTCAGGTTTTTTACAGAGAAATGCTTTTCCTAGGTATTAGCTAGATTGTTGTTTGGTTTGGCTTTTTTTAACAACTTCACTGCTTCTAAATCATGCTGTATTTCTCTGTTGATCATCTAGCACTGAAAGATACAGAAAAAACAAGGCTGACAATCTTGTATTACTCTCATTATCTCTGTGGTCATCAGTGAGATGTAACCAAAAATCCTAGCTAAAGAATGACTAAGGAAAATAGTGAGGTAAATCTTCAAGAAAGTCCCCAGGATTTTTCCTTGGTTTAGGAAGAAACAGGCTACTCTGTTCATCCACATAAGTGGAAAGAAGGCACAGAACTGGGCAAAGCACTGATATTCTTAGAGTGTTTTTAGTAAGAAATAAACTGTTTGGGAAGACAACACAAGATTTCAACAGAGCAATGTCTGTTGGAGATATCTGTGCTCCACACAAGTAAGACACCTGTCATCCTGTACATGAACAATATGAAGAACACACACAACAAAATATGTACCACAAATAACCTCAGTAATCAATATATGAATGAACTCTCTGCATAGAGTTTGCTGTTCTGAGTGGTTTCGGCACCACAACATGTCGTTAGGGTCTCCTGAGTTCATAGATCACACAAAGAGCTTCTTCACTGTCCCTAGACAATATTCAGGTTTAGACAGGTCACTCCCTGCTGCATTCCAAAGAAAGCTGCTTGCAAGAACTTCTCTCCATAGCTGGCATAGCTTGCATCTAGAAAACAGGGAGGGTCCTGCAATGGGAGCAGCTGGGTGGTCACTGCTTCCCTGAAAAGTTGAGAGAGCACACATACTCATTGGTTGGATTTTTGGGTTTGGAGTTAAGCAACAAACACGTTCCCTGTCACTCAGCATCAAACCAGCAAGTTGGCTGGGTTTTGACTGTTACAAATTCCACAAGTCTTATCCCAGTACACCAGCATCATAAATTGCTATGTGTCTGATGACTTTCATTCACATACAAAAACTGCTACAGAGTGCCTGTCAAGAAAAACATTGCATGCAAACTCCACAATATACAAGAAGAAAAATAATTAAATGGCTCAGTAACATAAACAGAATTAAGACAATGTAATTTGATGGTTCTTTTCTTCCCAACTATCATGGAATACTTTCTCCAGATTATCTTTGAGGACATGGAGGAGCCAATATCTTGAATAGGACTCTGTGGTGCTTCCCACAGTATTTCCAGCCAAGGTTAAATAGCTACTTCTCAGCACATAAAAGTTACAAGGAGCAGGCATGCAAAGCCAGGGCTCATCCTTATCCATCCCACAAACGTAAATCGGTTAGGTCAAACAGCATTGGAACAGGACACTGGAAGGCAGAGTGTGAACTCTCTCCATCTTCACTGCAACTAACACAAAAGGCAGCTTTGGTCTAGGATCAGGGTATAATTTGTTATCCTACTGAGCCTTTTTTTCCCTCTTTAACAGGAAAATGCACATGCTGTGCAATACCTCCTCTGAAGCACTGACAGTATCCCAAACCACAACGATGCTGCTAAATTGGCTTCGTATATATTTATGAGAGATGCAAAGGGGACATTTGAACTATGTTGATGACAAATTCCCAGTACCTGTGCTCATGAACTGACATGTTCTGATGGTTTACCAGTGAGTAGGAATCAAGGGCCTGAGCCACGTGGCTGTGATGTTAGTCACCTCCTGTTACAGGGAAGTGCATACATCAGCATTACCAAACCGAATTTATTAATGATAGACTCATTGTGGGCAGCTTTAATCAAACCTATGAATACCTGCAAGTGCTTCAGCTCTTTTCTGTCATCCTGAAGAAAGATTTGGTAACTGAAGAAAAACTGATTTACCCATCCTACTGAGTTCAAAGCCAGCTAAGGCCGTCCCTGTGAGTGGTGATCTCGCTGTGACATGCATTGCAATGATGCTGGCTTTCTCACACAGACTCCTGAGCTAGCTCTCAGCTCTGGAATTTGGGTAGATGATGTGGAGTAGGCACCCCAGCTTGGAGTTCAACCTCAAATCTCAAACCCACGCAATAAGGCAACACAATTAGGCAGCCAGAGTAGTTGGTTCAAGTATTGCGAACTGTGCAGCCCTGGTAATAAAGGGAAAACTTCTTCCCCTACCAGGGCTACAGGGTTTGCAATATTTGTAGCAACTAGATCAAAGCTAAGCAAAAGGGAACTGTATTTGCCTCCTTTGCTACCAATTACTGTCTTAAGCATTTGGAAAGTGTGCCTGTCCCTGACATGCACAGCCTCTGCTGAAAAAGGACCATTTCTTCCTGGCTACAAGGATGAAGTAAGAAAATACTTCTTTTTCCCCCACTTACAAAAAGACCGGAGCATATGGGTCTTCTACATGATGGAAAAGTGAACAAGGGAGAAAATAGTTATCTAGGACCCTTTTCTAAGGGCCTACAGATGCCAGCAACTCTCCACAGAAACTCTCCTTTACATGTAACGCTACCAACCACCACTCCATTTCCACAAGAGCCTCCTTTCATTTTCAGCTGATGAACAAGAAAGCTTAATGATTGTTCAAAGTTCATCTCTTAAAACCTAGGTGGTTCAAACTAAGCATGCAAATTTTGCTGTAAGTGACAATCACAATATCTCTAATGGGCTTTTCAGATCAAGTGCTAAATATTCCTCCCAGGCTTGAAATTCCTTTTGAAGTACCTCCCATAACTGCCTTCCAGATCTCATGTGACACAAAAGCCACACCTGTTTCTTCAGTGCCTTTCAGAACCAAACCTTCCTGCATACAATTGGCTTATTTTAGTAATGTCCACCCTATGAGGTCATTTTGCAGAAACCTCATTGGAGTTATTCATACATGTTCAGTTTGCTCAAGGACTGGCATCATAAATTCCCTGTCTATATAGGTTCTCTGAGAGGATGAGCTTCTTATAGGTTGTGTTCTTACTGGAAGCCTCATAATTCTACAAGTATGGTGAGTCCTTACATCTTAGACTGTAAAAGACTGTGGTATTCTGCTATAGATTCTAAAGGAGGTTCTGTTGGATTTATCTATCTCAGTACCCAGAGATGTCAACAACTTGGAGAAAGCAGAAATTCTGTTTTGAGAGCTGAAGTCAGACAGATAGGCACAGGCAGTTAAGAACCTTGGGTAAAAGATATCAGCACCTATACAGCAGGAGATGTCTAGCAGGACTCCAGCTAAGGCTTTTTATTATAACCTGTTTTCACCTACCTGAATTGTTTGGAGGTAATCTCTTTTCTGGCAGAAAGCAGCTCTGTTGTGTCTCAAGCTAGAACTGGCTTTCATTTTTGTGAAAAGTCTGGATAATGTCTGAACATTTAGTTAAATATGTCATCTTGATTTTTACTCATTTGCAGCATTGTTCAAGTTCTGTGGGTTTTAACCTCTCGTTTGCAAGATTAAATGCTAGTTTTTCCTCCTCCCATCTCTCAAATGAGACTTCCTTTTATAAATCATCAGTTCTACTTTGTCAAAAAAACCCACATATAGATACAATATATGTGTATATGCCATTGTTTATTCGTGGTCTACCTTTCCTCTCTTAGCAAGATTTTAAATCCATCACAGCTAATCTCACCCTAGAGTTCCTGTACTTATTTCCTCCATATCACCCAAAAAAGTCTTTCAAGCATTTCAAACTGATGTTGAAGGACAAAGGACTTACTAAGGAATTTAATACGAACTTTCAGAAAAAGCTGCTGAGAGAGGTCATAAAATATAGAATTATCTAGGTTGGAAGGGGCACCTGCGAGTCATTTGGTCCAACCTCCTGATCAAAGCAGGGACAAATCTTGAGGGTTCAGCTTTAGCTGAAGTTTCTTCAGTTTGTTCCTAATCCTTCAATATTAGGGTGAAACATCTGGTGAGCTCTTCAGACTCCAGTGAAGAAGTTTTTACAACTATAAATGAGTTTGGTGGCAGAGAAAGTTGGTGACAATCCTATGGAGAAAATAATTACAAGAAAAATGAATGGGGAGGGGAAAGGAGTAGAACACACTCCTTTCACAAACAGTATCTGAGTTTATCAGTCTTGTATGAGGCAATGCTTCATTTTAACAGCTTGGAAAGACAAACTTTTTATACCCTCTCCCAAATGATGCTCTGCCTCTGCTCCTTCTAGATGGCTCAGCATTTCTGACTGTGTGTTAAAGTGTCTAAACGGTGAAGAACAATGGATTTTGATTTGAAACCACAATGTATTTTCCTATTTCTAATGGCAGTATTCATCACGAAGACATCTTAATAGTTACTTAAGTATTCATATTAGTTCTGCTTTCTTGTTCAGAAAACTATCTTGGCCTGCCTTATTCTTGTCATTAGCATGACACTGTCCAGTGCTGATTGCTTCCTTCAGCCGTTGAAGTCAGAGACGTCTGATGGTGAGATTGTAGGTAAGAAGTTGTCTGTCAAGTTGGGAACAGTTATCATCCCAAGCACTGCCTGATTTGATTTGCCCATTCAGTGCAATTTATCATAATTTAGAAATAAGTGGAAACAGCAGAGAGAGACCGCTAGGAAATGCAGTATGGAGAGCAGGGAATTTATAATATGTTATAAAAAAGAAGAGTTTATCTGAAGAGCATCACACAGGCCAAATTAAAAATTAATTTTGCCTAGGGAAATAGCATGGGCTGAGTTTATAAACCTGCATGAAGTAATAATTCATTTTTTCACTATGGCAGCATATTTAGAAATACAGAAAAGAAAGGAGAAAGGCCTCTATGTATGTGTGATCAGTATTAAAGCAGGAAACAGATTAGCAAGTGTTCAGCACATTTGGTCTGAAATTGACATATTGACATAAACTGACATAAATGGTCAATTTACACACAATTGTTTCCCTACCCCAAAGAAACTTCTTAAGAACAGAATGACTTCTCCCCTTGAGTCTCGGACTGTTCTTCCTGAACACAGTCCAGCTTTTCGTCCACCAGAACCCCTACATCCTTCTCTCATCAGGGCTGCTTTCAATCCCTTCATCTCCCAGCCTGTATTGGTACTGGGGATTGCCCTGACCCAAGTGCAAGACCTTGCACTTGGCCTTGTTGAATCTCTTGAGGTTCACATGGGCCCACTTCACAAGCTTGTCCACGTCCCTCTGGATAGCATGCCATCCCTCAGGCATGTCAACTGCACCACTCATCTTGCTATCATCTGAAATTTCATGACTGTTGGACAAAGTTTTTATCCTGAAGAAATATGTGATTTCTTCCTATCACTGAGGATTGGGAAAAGTTTTATGGGCAGATTCAGTCTTGCTCTAAATGAGGAGTCAACGATAGGTGGTGATAACAAGGGAGGAATTCAAAGCCTTTTCTCAATTCTGAGTAGGTCTGTGCCTAGTTGTCTTTCTGATGAGTGCTCCGATTCCTGTGCTTAAAGATGAGCTACTCCAGGAAGCTGGATGCTGACAAGAACCACAGGAAACAGAGGGTTTCTCTGTTTCCTTCTCCATGCATAAGACTAGTAGCAGTCCTGCCGTATTGGGAACCTCAGTATTTGCCAGATGTGGATGTTAATGTAAAAAGCTGACAAAGATCCCATCCATTTTGTACAAGCAATAGTGTTGCTAGTGCAATAGGTCTGATACTGAAGGCTGCTTGCACACTATGTTTTCAGGCTGCCATGACTTGAATGGAGAGTTGCATGAATTTGGTTCCAGCTGGAGTAATGAAGACTGCTATGATTGCTCCTGTTCTGAGCACGGAATAAGCTGCTGCTCCAGGTGAGTTCAGAGCAGCAATAGGGGTTTTCCTCCTCTCCCACGACGCAGCACAAAGCGCTTCCCTTCATACAGGGATCCCTGAGAAATGGCTGTGACCCTTCTTTCACTCACTTCATATCACAAGGTTATGCATTAACCTAATACCATCATCACTGAGCATGCAAGAAGTTCCTCTGACAAATACAGCTTGTTTAAAAAGTGATTCTTGATTTTTAAAAAAGGACTTAATTCTTTTTGGGGCTAAAATTTCAGACAAGATACTGATTCAAGAGAGAACACGTAATTACTTAAGAATTTTCTACTGCTCCTAATCCAGATCTTCCAAATAACACATAGCCTCTATTTACTCTGAGAAGCAGCTCAAGATACACTGGCCTGCCTATAATTTTTACTATAGCAACATTCAAGCACTCATGCAATTATTGTTCATATTGTGGCTGAAAAGAAAAATCAATTATATTTGAGTAGCAAATAAACACAGCAAACATCCCTTGGGTGTAAGTCAGATCAGTAAACAACCCCTCTCCCCTAATCCTGCTTAAGCAGCAAGTTAAGTAACTTTTGAGATGGGAACTTTGTGTGAGTTCCTTTTTTGCTCCTGACCACCTCCTCACTATAACATCTTCCTATAGAAAGTGTAGATACCATCTGAAATTGAAGCTGTTTACTTCTTGGTCTCATCATCTTTTTGTCTTTCTTTACCCAATGACAGCTTCATGACACCAGTTGACTATGATGAAGAGAAATGTGTAAGCATTTTCAACAAGGAGACCTGCACTTACAAAGTAGTGGAGAAAGATGATGCCTCAAAACAATGCCCAGTTCATGGATGGGTGGGCTAACAGAAGGATTGTGGATTTGGAGGGTATTTCCTTTTTTTAAGTGTTCTCACAAATGCAAAAACACTGAAAGATGCAGCTGTTGAGTGAAATCTACTCATAAAACCTAACACATAATAAAACTGAATATCTACTCACAAAACACTCCCTTGATTTCTCTGCCTTCTGCTTTCCCATGAAGAACGAACTAACTCATTCCTTCCTTGAGAGTAGAAATTAAAGCCAACATTTTTACACATCCTCAGTAGCTGCTAATTTTAATTCCTCTCCCATCACACTTCAGTGCCAGGGAGTATATTCTGTTATCAGTGCACAGCTGTATCTTAAAGCTAAAATAAAATCAGATGAAGCATCAGAAATTCATGTGACTTATTTTTTTCTTTGAGGATGGAAATCTAAAGAATTAACACTAAAAAAAAATGGGAAAAAAATGAAAAGCCACTTAAAAATCTTTCTGAACACTCTCTTTTCTAGGATGTCTTATATGATAACCTTTTACCCTATACAGTTCCCTGGAGCCTGCCCAACCTATGAACTGCAAGAAGCACGAGCTACCCAGTCTAACCCAGCACTATACTTCCATTGCACCCACAGCACAGAGGGTCCAGTCCTCAACTTAGGGTATGAGTAAAAGAAAGAGTCCTTTATTCTGATTAACCCTTAAGAAATTCAAGTTATTAAAATTGGCCAATGGGCAGGGTTGTGGTTGGATAGAGAGACTTATCTGGACTGGGTTCAAACAGGGAAGACACTTGGCAAATCCACAAGCAATAACAGAGAGATACAGATGCTGGTATAAGCCCCCCCTCAGAGCACTGCTTTGTAATCCTTATGGGCACGTTTGTTCAGTTGCCTCTTTCCACAAGTGATTACGAGCGTCCTTTGTCTCAATGCTCTATTTCCCTGCAACAGCAAGAGGGTGTCATAGCTTCTATAGTTCCTCATTTCAGATTATGGAATGAGCACACACCTTGTCAGCAGGGCCTGTTCTTGCTGTCTGCAGGCAAAGCAAACCTCAGCTTCTGTCAGCCTTGACCACATGTGCTCCAGTAAGTAGCATAGGACCCTAGGAATTACCCTTCAGTGTTTTATTCCACCTCTGCTTCCCTTTCTCCTTCCCCAGGAAGATAACCTTGTTGGTTACACTTTTTTTAAGTTGCCTGCCACATGCCCTTTTGGAAGAGGACCCAGAGTAACGTACTTTACACAACAGTTTCCAAGTCAAAGCTGCTAAGGTCACTGTGCAAATAGACTAAAGGTGTCACAAAGCCCATAAGGCACTTACATCAAGAACAGTAACAATTACATCTACTGGGAAAAAAGAAGAGGGTTCTGCATGATTTGAACTGCATCTGTCCCACTTTCTCCTTCTGAACCCCTGAATTATTCCTTTTCTACAGTACTGTAGCCTAAACAAAAAATTTTGATCAGTCTGGAATTGTGACCTGCATTTGACTGAAGTTGAGCTTTGCGTTTATGGTCTCTGTATATAAGAGATCAAGTTCTGTGCAGTCTTCCAAAACAGGAGGTCATTTTTCCTCCTTCCTGCTATCTGTCTCTCCTCCTCCCCTTTTCTATTCTGCTGCACATCATGATATGATCTCTGAAACAGAATGGAATTCACTTGGATCCACTTACCCCTGAGCTTCTCGCTGCGTGCTTAAGTTTGCTGGTTTGAGTCATCTCGGAGGGAATAGAAGCAGATGAGACATTCCATTATGTAATGTCTGAAAGTTGTCCGAAGGCTGGGAGCGTTACAACTCCCGAGTCATTTCAGATGGACTCTACCCAAGCATCAAGGCCATGAGAGGAAGTTTAAGAAACAAGCTGTTATTCTATTCTGTGTCTTACAGGTGCCATCAGTGTACAGACAGGATTCATGTTCTCAGACATGAATCTTGCTGTATACAGGAGGTAGTACATTCAGATTCACAGCCTGTCTCAATATCCAACAGAGAAGAGCAAAAACGTTTGCCTGTCAAGAGGAGCTGGCATTTGTGAGGCCATCCTGATCTTCTGTAGGAGGATGGACAGATCGCTTTGGAGCTTGGGTAATAGCCTTCAGCACTTTTTATACAGCATAAAGGAGACTTTTTTTTGTACTACTGTCACCCTGGCAGCAGATGCTATTTGAACCTCATCAACAAAGCGGAGCCTGTCTTCTTACTATATTTGTTCTTGCATTTATAAGCTACTTTTACCTCAGACTCCAGCTCCCTAGTTGGTTTAATCCAGTGCATGTACAGGCTGTTAGTTTCCTACTTGCCTCCAGCTACCACCTTCCCCTCAAAATTTTGTTTTCCAATGTTCTGGTCCAACTGACTGTTCTGAATGTCCAGCCTCAGCCCCTTCAGCAACTGCCAAGGATCCTGAAGTTGGGTTAGAATTCTTTTGGAACCCACATATTTGTGCATACAATCACAATTTATCTACCACAAAGTGCTTCTCTTTCTTGGGAAAAAATTGGTTGACAGTATGACTGCAAGCAGAAATACTAGCTTGCCTTTTCTGTTTCTGCTTCCTACTCTCACCTGCTTGGGAAATCTTAGGACTTTCCATCCACAAAACAATCTATCAATGTTCAGTGATGTTGCTTTGGAGACGCTGTCCCCATTAGCAGCTGGGTCATAAGCCTGTTTACCTCGCTTTGCATGCCTATGCTAAGAGAAAGTATATTTGAAGGCATCCCCTAATGGCACCATGGCTAGGACAGACTCTAACACTTCAATTTGAGGCTAGATGACTTGGAAATGCTTTCTGAGAAACTACTGCACCATACATAACACATGGTAATTGTAGGGTTGCTATTCATAGCTTCCACCACAGCAGGTGACAGGAAAGGTAACAGCATGAATGGAAGGAAACCTTTTACTAGGGCTTATAGTGGTAGGACAAGGGAAAAGGTTTTAAACTAAAAGACAGTAGACTCAGATTAGATACAAGGAAGAAATTCTTTACTGAGGGTGGAACAGGTTACCCAGAGAAATTGCAGATGCCCCATCCCTGGAAGCGTTCAAGGTCAAGTTAGACAGGGCTTTGAGTAACCTGGTCTAGTGGAAGATGTACCAACCCATGGCAGAGGGAGCAGAACTAGGTGATCTTTAAAGGTGCCTTCCAACCCAAACCATTCTACGGATGTCGTTCTGTCTGCAAGAGACTTTCAGGTTCAGTTGTAAGGCATGTCCATAGAGAACATCAAGTCTTAAGTAAGCTGTGATCAAAGATTTACTTTCCTTTTTAAGGCTGAGTAGACTTATGCACCCAAATTCCAGAAAAGCCAGTCTTACCAGCACTCCTACATGATTCAGGCCTGTTTAACCATATTTTAAACCCATTCAAGCACCTTTCTCCACCATCTGCCAAGTCTTGTTATGATATGTGGATCTACCCTATCTGCTATGCCTAAGTAAGAAAGATTCATTTCACATCTAGTCTAAAAATCCTCCAGGGAGCAATCTGCTCTTGTCTGCTCCAAGTTTCAACATAGAAACAGATGATGTTACCTATCACATTTAGTTTTGGAACACCAGAAGCACAGCAGAGACTTGGCTCCCTTCTGTACCAAGGAGTCTAGCTGTGGGAGGATGACAAAACCTTCAAAATCAAGAAAGCAGAGACAGAGCATACAAAGCTCTGCTTTGCTTTTCCAACTTTTGCCAAGTGATGTTTTGTCTTGACATTTCACTACTTCAACACACAGAGCTACGGTCCCATACAAAGAATACATCCTCCCACCCTCAAAGCCTTAGATCATAACACCGCTAGCTCCACATAGTGGAAAGGAAACATTCACCTAAGCGGCTCCTCCATTATCCGGACACATTAAAGATTTAAGAGACTCTGCAGAACCTTGAGAGGCCACACAGCCCAGGCAGAGCAGAAGGGGTTATATGCTCTCTTCCCCTCAGTTTCCCTCTCTCCACCTGGCAGCACACAGCTCTCCCACTAACCCTGCTAGAAAAGGAGACGTTTTCAGATAGCTGACACTGGCCCCCATATTCCCAATAATTCTTTTCATGGCAAATCTTTTGACTACTGCAAAGGAGTTCTTGCTCTTAAAATGAAAGATATAGCTTAGCCTGCCAAATACCAAGTCTTTTAAACTAAACACCAGAAGACACGTCACAAATCTGATAAACACTGTTTAATAAGAAAATGTCTATCACCCACAACTTAATGGTTTTGTACCCATTAAGGTTTTTGTCCCAATGTTAGAATTAAAATCCAACTTAAACATAAACAAAGTGCATATATTATTTACATCATGCATACTAAAGAAGTTAGAGATTTGCAGTTCAAGTTCTGCTTCATGCCAATTTTAAAAACTTAGATAAGATCAATTCATGACTATTTTGCTTATTCACTTTGGTCTTATTTAACTTGTCAGTTTGCAGGAAAGTTTGCGTTGGCACCTTTTGAACGCCTGAAAGTTTCTGTTCAAATCTATTGTTGTGTGTACGTTTCCCTGGGCCAAACTGGCGTTTATTTTAGGGCAGACTGATTGGCTTTATAATAGGTATATACATGAAAGTCTAGAACATGCAATTCATACACCCAATCTAAAATACTCAGCAAGATGAGGTTCATAGAATCATAGAATGGTTAGGGCTGGAAGGGACCTTCAAAGGTCATCTAGTCCAACCCCCCTGCAAGGAACAGGGATATCTCCAACTAGATCAGGTTGCTCAGGGCCTTGTCCAACCTGGCCTTGAACATCTCCAGGGATGGAGCATCCACCACCTCTCTGGGCAACCTGTTCCAGTGTTCTACCACTCTCATGGTAAAAAATTTTTTCCTAATATCCAACCTGAACCTACCTCCCTCTATTTTAAAACCGTTACCCCTTGTCCTATCATAACTGGCCCTCCTGAACAGCCTCTCCCCATCTTTCCTGTAGGCCCCCTTGAGGTACTGGAAGACCGCTATAAGGTCACCCCGGAGCCTCCTCTTCTCCAGGCTGAACAGCCCCAACTCTTTCAGCCTGTCCTCATAGGAAAGGTGCTCCAGCCCTCTTATCATCTTCGTGGCCCTCCTCTGGACCCTCTCCAACTGGTCCATGTCCTTCTTATGTTGGGGACTCCAGAACTGGACGCAGTACTCCAAGTGAGGTCTCACGAGGGCAGAGTAGAGGGGGAGAATCACCTCCCTCGACCTGCTGGCCACGCTCCTCTTGATGCAGCCCAGGACGCGGTTGGCCTTCTGGGCCGCAAGAGCACATTGCCGGCTCATATTGAGCTTCTCGTCCACCAGTACTCCCAAGTCCTTCTCCTCAGGGCTGCTGTCGATCCATTCACCACCCAGTCTGTATTTATGCCTGGGATTGCCACGACCCAGATGTAGGACCTTGCATTTGGCCTGGTTAAACTTCATGAGGTTGGTACGGGCCCACCTCTCCAGCCTGTCGAGGTCCCTCTGGATGGCATCCCTCCCTTCCAGCGTGTCGACGGCACCACACAGCTTGGTGTCATCGGCGAACTTGCTGAGGGTGCACTCCATGCCACTGTCCACGTCACCGACAAAGATGTTGAAGAGGGCCGGGCCCAACACGGACCCCTGAGGGACGCCACTCGTGACCGGTCTCCACTTGGACATTGAGCCGTTGACCACTACTCTCTGAGTGCGGCCATTGAGCCAATTCCTTATCCACCGAGTGGTCCATCCATCAAACCCATGACTCTCTAGTTTAGAGAGAAGAATGTCGTGCGGGACAGTGTCAAAAGCTTTGCACAAGTCCAAGTAGATGACATCCGTTGGTCGACCCTTGTCCACCGATGTTGTCACCCCATCGTAAAAGGCCACCAAGTTGGTCAGGCACGATCTGCCTTTGGTGAAGCCATGTTGGCTGTCACCCACCACCTCCTTGCTCTCCATGTGCCTTAGCATGGTTCCCAGGAGAATCTGCTCCATGACCTTGCCAGGCACAGAGGTGAGGCTGACCGGTCTGTAGTTGCCCGGGTCCTCCTTCTTCCCCTTTTTAAAAATGGGGGTTATGTTCCCTCTCTTCCAGTCATCGGGGACCTCGCCAGACCGCCACGACTTCTCGAATACAATAGCCAGTGGCTTGGCAACTTCATCCGCCAGTTCCTTCAGGACCCGCGGATGGATCTCATCAGGTCCCATGGACTTGTGCACCTTCAAGTTCCTCAGATGTTCTCGAACCTGGTCTTCAAGTACAGTGGGCGAAGTACAGAGGTTACTTTAACGCTCCTCATCACCCCACAAAATTCTGGTTTCAGATTTAATTTCTTCCAGCGTCGAAGTCTCATCCACTGATTCATGCTTTTTACACTTTGCCAGGGCTTCAGTACTTTTGCATATTTCAATACTTCAAGTAGATCTCCATTATGGAGCACTGATAAACTGCAGTACTTTGCCACCATGAAATTATAACCTCCTTTAAAATATCCCGGTATTTTCTCCACTGTAATTCCAGAAGTTTCTTCTGTTGCTGCCCTGGTCTGCTAAAGATGAGGCAAATCTACAGAGTCAGAAACAAGCAGTTCTGTTTAACAGCTAACTGTAATGGCTCAGAGACTCTAAAAGAATTAATTCCCTAAGCTACCTAATGCAGAAGTCACTCCAGCCTGCTATATGAAGGACAGGTTAGCTGGACTGGGATGAAATACCAGCTTGGGACTGTGTAGCTTCCCTAACATGCTATACTGAGCCAAGTTACAGTCTCATTACAGTACAACAGCTCCCTGAAGCACTTTGCCTTTCCTTTTCAGCTCCTGTTTTGGGACTTGCTTGATCTCTCCTAACAGCATTATCCCTTAGCCTCCCCAGGTCCTGCACAAGGAGAAAGTTTCCCAGGGGCTGCAAAAGTTTATTTTACTGGGGTGCTCTCCTGCTCTTGCCCTCCTCCTGGACAAAGGGATGCTGTGTCCTGCTCACCAAAGGTCATGACCAAAGAAAAGGTGAACAGGGGTCTGGCTCGGTGCACTATTCACTCAAAATTCTCTAGACTCCTGAAGTCATTGACTGAATTGTTTAACAAAAGTCTCTTTTTTCCAGCTCGGTTGTTTGTTTCTATTTGTAATATTTGACTGTGTAAGGCAGACTGTTGAATAAGTTCATTCAAAGCATAGAGCATTGTTCTCCAATATTAATACAACCCATACAAATGGGTTAGATAAGAGATGAACACTGTAACGTTATTATGAATCCCAGCAGAGACATTTGTAAGCATAACACAGAGAAATTCAGTATCTCATTTGGCTACATGGCTGGCCTCAGGCCTGTGTTTGTAGGATATAATTTCTGTTAAGCAGCCAATATTCCTCATTAACATCTCTCTTCGATTTTTTTCCAAGTACCTCTTCCGAACAGGGAACCCTTCTGTCTCTTTTCCGTAAGAAGAGGTTTGAAAGTTACAATGACCTAACTTGTATCAGAAATGGAGAGCGGCGTGGCATGCCAGTATTCTTTGCTTGGTGCTCACTGCCAGCCAAGAATTTCAGAGGACCTAAGTTTTTCAGCAAGCCTGGTGGGAAGTATCAGGAGCTTGATCGAGCAGATTGCTCTAAATACAGCCCAGCTACATTAGTACAGCTTATTTATCTACAGATATGACAACTCTGAAACTTTCTTTTTCTGTTGTTGCTGAGCTTTTTGTTTGTATTGTTCCTTTTTCTCACCTATAATTTCACTGCGGTCACTAGATGGCATCTTAGTTCTGCCATGGTGCTTCTGCATGGCAGGCAAGGATGGACAAGTCAGAGCTACCGACAACAAAAACCTGGATCCTGATTCAGCTGGCAAACTTTAGCTCAATTTCTGTTTACTAAGAACATAACATTCTAGAAGCGGTTTTAGTCTGTTAGTACAAAGAGAAACCTTGAAAGAGATATCATGGATAGGACTGAGAGTGTTAAGAGTGTTTTTTGAACTTGAACATAGACTGGCCTGCCTGAATTACCTTTGATATAGGAGAATGAAAACTTAGCAATAACACTATTAGAGTTTCATTCAGGGAACAGATGCATTAGCACCTCTGACTGTTAACACAGAGCAAAACCAGGAGTTTTTCCCTTGCAGCCCAGTGATGTGTGTTGAGTCAGATGTGATGACTTGCAAAATAAGGATGAAAGGGAAAGTGTAATACCAATTCTGAAATAGATTATCTGGTTCATAGGGGAAAAAAAAGTGCTGAGGTCAATTCTGTTTTGGAATAGAAGTGATTTCATAAGCTTTCTTAATAGTAGAAGCATTGAGAGGACTGATCTCATCCTTTAAAACCTGTGGTAACCAACATCTTTCTTACAGACCTCTCAAACTTCAGTTTTATTACATCACTTTCTGGCCATACTTCCCTTTTTTGACTGTATTTTTCTTGCCTTTTAAGAATGGAGAAGGCAGATGCCAGAAAGTAAATTCCTAATCATAGAATGGTTTGGGTTGGAAGGGACATAAAAGATCATCTAATTCCAATCCCCCTGCTGCAGGCAGGGACACCTTCCACTACACCAGGTTGCTCAAAGCCTCATCCAACCTGGCCTCGAACACTTCTAGGGATGGGGCAGCCACAACTTCTCTGGGCAACCCGTTCCAGTGCCTTACCACCCTCAATGTAAAAAATTTCTTCCTTATATCTAATTAAAATCTATCCTCTTTCAGTTTAAATCCATTGCCCCTTGTCCTATCACTACATGCCCTTGTAAAAAGTCCCTCTCCAGCTTTCTTGTAATCTTTGCCCAGTTGACAGAGGATTTCAGCAGTTCATGCCAGTAACCATACTTAATGTGAGCTTTAGAAATTTATTATGCATTGTATTAGTGCAGTGTCCCTTAACTTTGAAGGAAATAAACTCCATTTGCTAACCTTACCTCTGCTCAGGTCTTAAGGTTATAGTCTTCCTAAAGATCTTGCTACAAGCAGGACTAGAAGTTCCTTCTGCAACCCTGACCCTCAAGATTTCCAGCCAAACTCCTCAGAGGCATTACTGTCAGGAATCAAGATGAAGACAGAGAAACAAATGCTTGTATACAAAGTTAATCTGTGCAACACTTCTTCCCGTCCCCCCCCCAAAAAAAAACCCACCCCACAGTAGCTCAGAGCTGATAAGGCCACAGGCATTGTCTGGAAGAAACACAAATGGCAGAACACACCATTTACAATTCAGGAGGTGAACACGTAACCCACTGCTGCCACCTTTCTCCTCCAGCACTAATTCGAGAGAAGGATCCCAGGAAACAGTTCTGTTGGTGGCCTGGACACTACAGCACACTGACATCATGTAATTGGATTGCAATGCTTTATTGATCAGATAGACACATTTGGAAGGGCGTAGATGGACTCAGGATAGGTAGACAAGACCAGTGCTCTGTCTGCAAGAGGCGAAACAGGAGATGCTGGTTTTAGTGCAAGGCTTGCTCACTAGAGCTGCTACCTAACTCCTGTGACTTCATAACATCAGGTAGTTCTGGGCTGCTTGAGAAGGAGTCAATACGTAATGGTTCAAAGGTGCCATTGCCAGATCTAAATAAAGCCAAGCCCATTGTGGCAAGAACATGAAGATGACAGCTTTGGCTGCTTAAACCACAGTCTAACAAAGTCCTATCATAATCATCCAGCAGCTGGTCATCTTTGTAGAGCTGCTGCTCCTCCAGTGGCCTCTACCACCTTTTCCAACTCATGCTCAGTTGTTGTCTCTTTGGCCTCAGTGAAGATTGTTGTCTTGTGACATTGAAACATCAAGTAGACATCCATCGCTACCCTAGGGCTTCCTGCAGTCCTCTGTCACTGGGAAACAGATTTCAGTCCTCTTAGTGAGAAACCTGTATTTTCAGGAATAGCTGAAGTCAAGACAGAACTGTCACTAGACTAATGGATCCATTGGGGACAAGGAGAGAAAAAACCTACAGGGAGTTGCTCTGATAGACAAAGATCCTTGTGCTCTACACAAGAAGAGCTATTAGGTACTTAATGACTTTTGTCTTCCTAGAAAGATATCAACTAGCAGAGAGCTTTTAATACTGTTACTGAGCATTTGTGTTACTTTAGCTTTTTGCCTGAAAAGGTTTCATCTTCAGTTTGCTTTGGGCCACATGCATGTACCCAAGACCCCAGGAGGAACCAAGCATGCAACCCTGCACTCAGCACAGAAAGGATGGAGCACAGGAAAACGCAGCACACAAAGTGGTTGGATTTTGTTGGTTTCTAGTCTGACAAGAGATTCCTTTTCTCCTTCACATGTTCAGTGAAGACAGGGAAACTGATAATGCCATCCATTAATTTGACAACTCTAAACACTTTTGTATTTAAGATATTTTAACCTCCTACTGTAGTTTCAGGAGGTTAGTTGTCAGAATAGCTCATTGCCTAGCACCAATGCTAATAGCAGAGACTCGGCTTTGGAGTAATTCTTCTCCCTCAGAGTTTGGCTAGGGTGGCAGAGCCTCCTACAGAAGCAGAGTGGGAAGGGAAATCAGGGCTGGTAGCATTAGCTTTAAAGGGAGCTCTTCAAAAGCCCAGCCATTTTAGGAGTACTTTGTGGTGGTGCCAGTGTAGTTGCTTGTCACATGTGAAGCAAGTCACACACAAGAGGTTAAAGGCTCACTTCAGTTCAGAAACACTGAAGTGAGTCAAAGACTTTTTCCCAGAAATGTCATTACTGGTTGCCACAGAGAAATTCAGGGCCAGCATGGGTATGGATCCATCTACACCTACACACCAAGCCCTAATCCCAGCTCCCTTGAAGAATAGCTGCACTTCAGGGATTTGGGCTGCTCTTGTCTTTGGGGTAAGAGGGCCAAGGTCAGAGGTTCATGAGCCATTGCGGCTCCCCATAACCCCAATTGGAACCTCCTTGAAAAGTGCAGCAAGACACTCCTGGATGAAGGCAAGAAGTGGCAGTGGTGTTCTACCTGCAGGGCTGCACTGCTGAAAGAAAGCAGAGCTCTCGTTTGCTAGGTCAGAGGGAGAAGCGGGGAAAAAGCCCAACCAAACAAATAAACAACAAAGCTAACACACCACAAACAAACATATAACCTTGTTTTTCTCTGCCTTCTGCACTTTGATATCACTGTCACGTGCAAGCTTTCCATGACAAGCCTAGGCTAGAGTTAATCCCTCGTGTAGTCATTAAAGACAAATTACCCCAAAGGTAATAACAGATGCAACAACTCTGTTCTTCCACTATTTTTTTTGCCTGTCTAGCAGGAAGACAGACACTGCTATTACAGCCTGACAGAGTCCAAATCGTCCAACCCTGAGCAGTGACCCAGGAGCACTGTCATTTAGGTATGGCCATTAACTGTCTCTATGTCATGCCACCTCAGACATACACATGTGTCTGTTCCAGCTGGAGCTCCCTGTGCTTTGCAGTGTGTTCTCCAGGACAGGGCAAGACATAAAGATGTCATGAGTCCAACACCACCAATAAAACAAGAGGGAGCTGCTCCGGACTCAAACTCAGGTCTTGTTCAATAGCCAATTCCTGCTGAAGGCAAGTGAGACTCTGGGATCTAAATAAGTTTGTAGATTGAGACCAAAGCTACCCCCTCCCCAGTCCTAGGGGAAAGAAGGAAGGGGAAAAGCAACAGTTACCTCTCTTCAAGGTAGTGGAGGTGTTACACAGCATTTGTGTTATATCATTTTGCTGAACAGTTTAAAGAAAAAAAAATCAGGCCTTCTGCATGAGCAGCAGTTAGAGAATACATTTTTTGGTTGGTCCAAAGGGAGAGAGTTCAGAGACACAGCCAATCTGGACAGACAGGAGTGAGCATATAGGCTAACCAACTTGAAGTAGTTCAAATTGAAAATAAACAAAACCCCTACACTTACAAAAGACCCAACTTCCATCTGGTGTGAACTGATGGGAAAAGAAAGGGAGAATTAGAGAAACACGTTTAAAATTTCTATTAGAGAATTTGGGCAGGGTGCATTGGCATAACCTAAAAGCATGAGGAAGTCAATCTTGAATCCTTCGTGCAGAGGGAAGACAGTACTACCCACCATGAATGGTGGCCACACTGATGCTGCTGCACCTCTGATAAATAGCAAGCTATATTCTCACTGACAAGGGCCAGACAGCACAGGTGGTGCTTTTGGGGAAAAGATGAAATTTCATGAAGCCCATTTGATTTCCCAAGAGTTGCACACACATAAATGCTGTTAAGGATCCTACCTAATGACTCACTCTCATAAGATTAGCTAAAACCAGAGACAAACAGTTGTTAGAGCCAGAAGAAACATCAGTTTCCCTTACTAGTATCTCTAAAACAGATTGACATGAGTCATTTTGAAGTCAGGTAAGATTTATTCACATGTTTTAATCCAATTTTGAAGACCACAATAGCGTTTATTAATTAAGCAGTATGTTGATGTAGTTTTGAATCAGGAAACACAAGATGAAGCAACAACCAACCACAAGACCATGTCTAAAACTACTAAAGGCTACCAAAGAATTGTTTTCAATGTGAGCAAGTTTTAATCAAATTATGGAATTGATAACCTAGTCAGAGCCTTGATGACCTGAAGCCTTGAACCTCTGGTTCAAGGAAGGACCACAGCCCAGACCCTCCAACTCCAGGTATCTCCTCAGAAAACTTAAAATCCTTCTTAACTAGCAAAAGCTTCCCAGGGCAGAATTGCCTCCTCAGCTTGG
This sequence comes from Tauraco erythrolophus, assembly GCF_009769465.1. NCBI lineage: Eukaryota > Metazoa > Chordata > Aves > Musophagiformes > Musophagidae > Tauraco > Tauraco erythrolophus. The sequence continues at coordinate 21,513,671 of NC_141473.1, read as the reverse complement.
CACAGAGTCACTATTTTAGTCACGCAGCTACATTATTTGACCAGTTTAGTTTGGCAATGTTTCTGACAGGCACAGGAGCTAGATAAACAGGGAAAGGCAGTGCTGGACGTTCCTCTCATCGCTTCACAGACCTCAAGCTGAGGAGACCCATACATTAACTGCTGCTATATCCCCACAGCCAGTGAAGGAAATTGTTTGACTTAAGTCAGTATTGTCTTGAGCTAGGCTGCAAGCTCTTTCAGCACAACAGACCCCAAGGGAGAAGGTACAGAAGGAAGGTGACAGCTGCCATGGTCTTCATGTCTCAGAGGTACTCAACCTTCTCACTCATCACAGCCATTAGCTAAGCAAGCTAGGCTAGGACAACTTAACCCTTGCTTAACAGAGGAACTCCCAGAGGACACTTGCTTAACATTGCAGCCCCAAAAGGTAGCTTCATTTACATCTACATAACAGAGAATCCTCTCTACTCCTTTGTTACCCATTTGACCTGGAAAAACCTTGTTTGTCTGGAGAGGAGAGGTCCAGGCAGGTCAGCAGAAACATAGACTAAGATAGGTTCAGCCTCTGCTCTGCTGTGGATCCCATAGATAACTCACTCTATATGACAGGCTTTCATAGCATTTGGTTTCTTCATTCTCAAGTCTGTAATCCAAGATGCTTTAAGCTATGCACCCAGCATGCTTTGATACACACCTTAGGTTAAGAAGTAGAGCTACCAGGCATTTCTCGCAGCGATAGCCTTGATCACACCACACTTAAGTTTCCTATTTTATAAGCTTGTCTACCTGAACAGCAGGAATTATAAGAAAGTTATTAATATAGTTATTTCTCTCCAAGGAAGAAAGGATAATTAGCTAATTAAGTAAATTAATCATCTTAAGTAAGAGAATAATTTAGAATTCACCATGCCCTTCGAGTCAGAAGTTGCCTGTTAAATTTCCTACAACTATACTCTTATTCGAGATATTATGCACTATAACACTTACCTCTCCACAAGAAAGAGCACAAGACTTGTCAAGAGTTACAACAGGAACAGGCCAGACGCAGGTCTGGCCTCTCGTTACACTAGACCCTAATGAAATGGTTTCAATTAAAATAGTAAAAAAAAGTTCACATCACATACTTAAAGGCTTAGTAGTATGAAATATATGTTAGATTTTCATCTTATTGCCACTAATTTCCAAGAAAGTAATTCTGAGCAAATAATTCCCTTCAAATAGAAGTTCATTTATTTAAGCATTATCAAAGGAGAAGTATTCTCGAAGCACTTCATTAGATACCACAACTATTTCCTGCAGCAGAACCATGCACAGAGAGCATAACCTATCAAAAATCACAAGGTTAACACACTTGACAGCTGCACTGCAAAGTTGAAAGCAAACCACAACAGAAGCTCTAAAGCCTCTCTCTAGGTACACACAAACAAATAAACAAAAGGAACTTACATAAATCAGATCTGTCACAACAAGCAGCAACCACTTCCTCCTCAACTACCCCTTTACTTCAGATGCCTCAAGAGACCACATCCATTCTGCCACTGCCCCTTTTATCCCCAAACCTCTTCCAGTGCAGCTTTGTTTCCTCTACCTATTTGTCAATCAGTGGAAGCTAACCAGGTCAGTCATACCAACCAAGGTGTCTAATTAAACCCAGGTGTGCTGAAAGAGCCATGCTAATGGAATTAATACGACTCATTATGCTGGGAATCCTCAGGTAACTTCTAAAACTTGCTATGCTTATGCTCCAGTTCAGTAAAGCACTGGATCCCTACAGCCCCTGATGCAGCCACAGGGATCTCTGCTAGTTTTTCTGGCTGGTTTTGAGATGCAGCCTTACATAGTGTGTTGCAAAGGTATAATTGTACAAACACCTGGACGCCTGTGGCAAGACATGTATTGAAAGAAATGTCCTCATTTTAGTGTTGCAGAAACACTGCTGTTGGTGTCCGATTTCAGCTGTGTTAGAGGCAGAGCATGCATGTGGGGAGAGAAAACTGGAGCTTTTTCTTTCTTTACCTTCCCCCAATCCTTGTTGCTGTCAGGAAGGGAACCAAGAGTGACAATCATCCTGTTACGTTCATTTCTGGACTGAGACGACGCACAACTCATTTCACTTTTGCTGCCAAAAAAGTGCCATCTGGTCATGGTCATCTGTTCCCCAGGCCTGGCTTTGCTTCAGCAACCAGGAGATGGAAAACTACAGCTAGTCCCTGCAGGTGCTAAATATGGACAAAATAATATGTCTCTCATAAAATAACTGGAATTATAATAAATCAGCCTTAGAACAGTGGACTCTCCACACCACTGCACTGTATGAATGGCCTGTTTCATGCCTGGGGGCGATCTCCTTGTAGCAGGTCAGCTGAACAATAGTGCCCTGTTGCCTTGCTTAGCATGTGCCCTTTCCCCACTGTTCCTTGATGGCCTGCCAGCTCTGGAGCCATAGATTTCTGGGGGTCAGACTCTTCCACCAACACCAGTCTATCTACTGGAGTTTCTTCAGATTTACACCAGCACAATGGAAATCAAGATACCAATGTACGTCAGCACACAAAACAAGCCTTTGCAAGACTTTTTGAGGTGCCACTTTCTGATGGATGATTGGAACAGGTTAGAGTGTCCATTGGCGCCCAGGGTGCTCACATTTTACATCACCTCCCTTTGCACTGACCATTGTTTCCTCACTGTATATAAACACACACTATTCCTCATTACGAAATGTGAGCAGCCCATGCAAGTATGGTGAGTTAGCAGCTTACTGTGTGTATGTGTGTGTCTGTGTATACCAGAAATATTTTTTAATCTGAGTTTACTTGGAATAGTAGGACTCATCTTTAATTCTGTGTAAGTTAATCTGTTAGACCTTTGAAAAAAACATCTAATTTTAAAGAAAGATTCTTGTTTCTTTTCTAGAAATTCTTGCTGTTCTTTTGCTTGATCTTTCTCCTCTCAAGGACTCTGTGTGATGCTCGCTGTTACTTTAGACCAGCCAGCAAATACGGTAAGAATGGGAAATACATTAGACATCCCCGACACATTAATTCAGAGATGCAAAGCCTTTTTTCTTAGAAATGTTGGGATAGTATAATACATTATTTGCTGAGGAATGATCCAAACAACTGTGTACTCAGGTAATAACCCACACGGAAGCATCTCTGGACACACAAAGACTCCATCTCGTCCAGTAGCTACCCTCTGGGCTGACATATAACTAAAGTCCTTGCCCATGTAGCGAAAAAACATGTTCTTTTAAGCAGGATTGACTAACCTGAAGGGGGTACTTGAGACTAAAAATCAAAGCAAAGACAGCATAACTGATATTTAAATTCAGTTTAGCGGAGCAAGCTGAAGTCTAATATGAATTGGGGAGGAGGGAGAAATTAAAATCTAGACCTGTATGTTGAACATGAGAAAGGGCAGAAAGATCCTACTGTAGCCATAAGCTAAGGCGCTTCTCAGATCCGTTGCAATAGCAGAATAGTACTGCTCTGGTATGTGGTTGCCACCACTTTATCATGCCATGTCGTTCAGTCATGCACACTTCAGGAGCAAAGACATGGTATCTTTTCTGCAGAGCACTGAGTTAGATTTTTCCCTGGTATGACTCTATGAAAATCAGTGCTTTGACTGCTAGTCCACAAACATAAGACTGTGGTCTATGTCTATTGATACATGTTCATGCTGATCTACTGACTATGCTTTTCTGGTGTGCCCATGCAGGGTGCCTTTCAAACAGAAACCTCTATGTTTTTGGGGCGGTGTGGAAGACTGAAGATTGTTACCAATGCAGGTGTAAGATGACTGCAATGATTTGCTGCAGCTTGTAAGTTCACCCAAATTACTGTTTGCTTATTTGGAAAATGGTTGAAATGTTCAGACTTAAAGAATGACACTGAAAGTGTGCTTTGGAATTTCATACTCGCATGAGCAAAATTCCTCTTCCTGTTTCCCAGTTACCTCTAATCGTAACCAAGCAGAATAATCTGGCAATCACATAGACTTCTTTGGGAAGGAACAAAATGAAACCCGGTTAGGGTCTTTCCAGCACACAGCTCTTCCTCATCACCTAGTCCTTCTTTTGATTCTGACACTAATTGGGCGTATAGTTCCCTTTGGCCTCTGTTTTCTTCCTCCTTCTATTCAGCAGCTTGTCTCCAGATACCTAAACACTCCACAACACACATATGTGTGGGCTTCTGCAGCTCTGCACCAGACCAGTGGCCTGCCTGCAAGCATCTAATCAGGCCAGAGCTGCTCTACATCCTTCTCAAGCTGCCAAGAGCCCACCCTTCCCGCTTAAGAAAACAGGACACACATGACCTGCTCTGATAATTTGCTTTCTAAATCTTCTCACACTTTACTGCCTCATGGACGGCAGGTGACACATCAAGGAGAGCTGTGTGTTCCTGCATGTAGTGGTGTGAACTGATTATCTCCCCAGAAGGCTCGAAAAACTCTTCTTGAGATGAGGGAGAAAGAGTCCCATAAAGGGTCTGTGAGGAAGGATACAATCCAAGGAACCCTTGGTAGGTAATATTTCTGGCTGTCCACAGCCATAGGAGGGAGCGAGTCAGCCTGTGCTGAGAAGAGGCTCGGATGGGAGGTATTAAGGCTGGGGTGGTTCGGCGCTCTTTAAATGCTTTGTTATTATCCAGGAAGTCTTAATCTGAGTGGGGATGACAGAATTAATCCCTATTTTGTCTCTGTGTGGGAATTTATACCAATCTCTAACAGAATGACCAGTGAGAACCACATTTAAAACAGAACAAACATTGGGAAATCACATCATGTGTTAACAGCCATGATCAGGGGACTCTGTATTCCTCCTGTGACAATACATAGCACTTGTGTTAATGGAATCCATGAGCCAAATCGGTTCATGACACAGCTTGCTCCAGGATGGCTGTAGATCAGTAAGTGCCCTTCTCAGTCCTTGTCTTGGCTGCTGATTTTCTCTTTGCCTTTCTCAATGACAGGGTTTTAATCCCCAAGAACTATGACAGAGTGAACTGTGTTGGCCTGTTCCACAAGAAAAGCTGTTCCATTCGCGTGGTGAAGAAGACTAATCCTGACATAAGCTGCAAAGTCTACAATGGGGTTGGTTAAGACCACATGATATGTTTCTCCTCTTCTGCACCTGCCCCAAAAGTCGAACATGCTCTGGATCTCTCCTTTAGAGGAAAGCAGCAAAGCAGTATGGTTTTAGGAGGAATGGTTTCGCCTCATGCCTTTCACAGCTCTAATTGCGCCACATCTATCTCATTTCTGGCATTAGGTGATTTGTCTTGTAACATACACATTTGTAACCAAGCTTTACCACAGATAACTTTGTGACATTTTTTCCTGTTGGGATCTAGAGTTAAATAAATTTTCACATACATCAGACCTCTGCTTTTCCTTCTAAGTAGTCATGGATTGATCTTGTTGAAAATAGAAGAATTCATAGTGTCCGTAAATGTTTGTAAATATAATTATTGATTCGGAAATCATCAAGCTTTTAAAGTAACAGGTATTACACAAGTTGTTGCCAAACAGATTCATTATGCTATTATGCTTCTTGACAGTCCTCCGCAAAGGACGCGTATACTAGAAGAATGGGATGAAACAAAGCAGAAAACAGCCCTTCGAAATGTGCCTTGTGTAGCTTAATCCATTAGTGCTGATGCACAAGGGAATATATTCTCCAGAAGATGACTGGTGTATTACAAAAAAGGCAAGCCCATGCCTGAGAGTCTGACCTACTGCAAAGAAATGCCATATAAATAGCTCTGTAGCTTTCCATAGCAGGGAGAATTTCCTGCAATAATCTTGTTTGGATCAAAGTCCACTGACAAACAAGCCTATGAAAACTGTTTGTACAGAAAACCTAGACTATAAAACATGTTTAGCCAGTAGACGTCAGGCACTACACCATGCCTGGTACGAAGTCCATGGAAGTGGTTTATATGAGAAATATCCTATAAAACATATTTAAACAACATTAAGAACCATTATAACAAGAGAGCTGTACAGCTTAGAAAGCCCAGATAAATCATTTGCATGTGTTCAGTTTATTCAACACTGACATCATAGATGTCTTCTTCATCTGCCTTTCCTCTACTTTGCTAAAGTGTATTACAATGAAATATTTCAGCTGACGGAAACAACAACTTCTTTTTAATATCTGTCATGGAAAACCACAGTCTCATGGTCTATTTTCACGCGCGATGCTGAGAGTATAAAAGTAGAAACCTTGTGCATGCTAAAGAAAACAGCTTACCAATGATTAGAACAAAACCCATCCATGGCTCCAGCTACTATCAGAAAGTCATTAAGGTGATTCGAGGAAGCAGGTAAAATGAGAAATACAATTGTAGTTTCTTAAATCTTTGACCCCAGTTAGAACTGGCTAGTAGCAGCTCTCTTTGATGATATCTCCCTGTGCCTTCTAGGAAGTAACGCAATGGACATCACTGAAGCTGGCTATGACCCTTCCAACCTGTGAGCAGCAGGCACTGGAGGGGCCCTCACTTTTCTACTTGCTGAGGACAGATCAGAAGATTTCACCCAGTTTTATATACATGTACAAAGGGGTAGATATAGATAAAAGAGGTCATGCCGTCAGCTTTCTAAATGCTAGATGCATTTATAAGGGCCTGCCTAGGGAGCCTTGAGTAGCAGGTTCCTGAAGGCTTGAACATCATTTAAGCAGTTCAGAAAAATCTCTGGGAAGATAGATCAGTTTCATAGCTCCCTCCATGGAAGGAGGGTTATGAACAAACTAGAGAAGGCTGAAAATGGTTAAAATGTCAATTCTGCTCCAGAGGCAGCTGGAGATTCTGACAAAATAAAGCCAAACCAAACTTGTGCAAAATGCCTACAAGGAGATCAAGTAGACCTGCTAAGCTTAGCATACACATGGGCTACACACTGTGCCACGGTACATTTTCTCCATATGCTTTCATTATCAAGCACCTAATGTTATTCTCTGTGACACTGTTTGCTCAATGTTTAACAGTGCCAGTGAGAGCAGAACTCCAGATGCTGGACCACAATTAGATTTGCTAAATGAACTGTAGGAGAATTAGCCTCTGAAATTCCATGCTCAGAGGAAAAGAAAGAGACAGAGAATCAGGCCTCCATCAAAGAAGGCTGATATAGCTGAAGACCTGACACAGGGGAGCTGGAGGAGACCTTCAAAGCATCAGGACTGCTGTTGTAATCCCACTGCTGTGATAATCCTGTCACTCCCAGGGAAACGCTTAACTGCACCCAGTGAGCGTTTCTTGGCAGAGGCTTTGCTGTCACCATAACCACTTGCAGAAAGGAGTGATGTGACTGGTGCAAAGAGGACCATTTCCCCGTGCATCTGCACTCTATTGAAATATGTTGCCTCCATGGAGTACAACTGTGTTATTTAATAAACTGCAGAGAAAGCAGGACAGTTCCCCAGTGCCTTCCTGTGACGGGGGCACGTTCTGCAGGCAGAGAATGGGAACAAGCCTTCTTATTGCTCTGTGGGTAGTAGGACAGCCCCATGCCATGCCAGCCACAGTTTCTTTACTCCAGTCTCTATCAACAGCAAACAGGGGCTGGTCCATTGGTTGCTAGAGTCAATGCAAACCTCCTGATACGAACAGAAGCAGCCAGTGTGACCAGTACATGACTAGCAATAGCTGGGACTACAGTACCTGTACGTATAGAGGAATTTCCACCCTTATGCACTCTCACACAAGTATAGCTTGTACATTTTTCAAAAGCCTTAGTGGGTCAGGATGCTCACAGAGACTCTCCATAGGTACATGTTCAGAAGTCCCCATTGTATAGTGAAATTAAACATGGCCAGATTCAAACCAGCCAGTTCGGGCACCGGCATCCCATACAGCAAGGTGTTGAACCAAGCCTACAAGACTCACCTGGCTGAGGAAAGAGGCATCTGCATCTTTGTTAATGATAAAATTTTTCACCCTGCAGTTTGAACAGGATGTGGAAAGAATATGTGTGTAACAGAACTCTAATGCAGTCTCATTCACCTCATCAAAAAATGGCCAGAACCTTGTTACAACAGTTCATCCTAAAAATCTGTCAAGAAGAAAGTCTCAGATATCATAGCAAAATATTGGTGGTTAGGTCATTTCCTGATGCCTGGGCAGCAGAGCCCTGAGCAGTCTTTCAGGAACAGTGCTGCAGCTGTTCTCTGTTGACTTTAAGAGAAGACCAGATGCTAATTTGCTAGTTTGCAGGCTCTGCCCAAAGGTCTGAACTGACAAAATAAAAGTGACACAGCATATCTTTAAATGTTCAAAAGGTGTGGAGATAAGGCTGGCTGAGGAATGCTACAAGCTGAGGGGGATGGAAGAACAGCTTTGCAAATCAAAATATTCCCCAGTAAAAAGGACTATTTCCCAGTGGTTTTTCTCCCCTTTCTTTAATGCTTCGAACAGCAGAACAAATAAACATATGATTAATAAATTAAGGAAAAAACAGAAGTGAACAGGCCAGCTAAATAAATCATTTCAGGTTTTCTGGCTCCAGTAAGATAGGAAGCTTCTACTTCCTAAGGAGCTGGCGAGATGCTCAAGATCTGTGTGGGTTGATGCCTTCTTAGCTGGAGCAGACTTTCATGTCCCCTTTCCTAACCAGATCAGCAAGGTCGTCTCCTTCTGAGGCATCTGGGTAAAAGGGAAATGCTGTGATATGAGTTGCTGGTTCAGACTAGCTGGTAAATAAAGCCCTGAAAAGGAGGCTGGGAAAATAAGTAATACAAAATAAGAAGCAACTCAGGGATGCCCTGAAGAAAGAACCAGTAACTAAGTCGACTCTCCAGCTCACATCATTCATTACACAGATTACAGTTTTATGCTTCTCAGTATCATGAGAAATGCCAAAATACCCTAGAAAGACTTAATATTCCTTCTTCTGCTTTGATTATTTCTCTAATGATGAAAGATGTCAGCTAAGCACTTGAAGTAGACGGACACATCTGTAATAGATGGTACCAGAAAAAAATGAAAGAAAGAATACAGTACAAATGAAAACCTATTTTCACAGTTACTTTAGTGATAAGAGCTAGTACTTATTTTGATATTGAAATGTTTGATCTCTGTTGACATACTACATGCCTACAAATGAAAACACATATTTGCTACAACTACTTATCACACCTTTAGAAGAGCCCCAGAATAGCATTAGCCACTGGACTAGCAAAGTAGTTGAATATAGATCAAAACCCACTTTAAGTAAAAACTAAATTAGGTTATTCTGATATAGCCCTTGAAAATATTCTGCTTGTATGTTCTCCCAAAGCAAGAGAAAAATTTGCAACTCTTATTTTTGCCTTGGTTTCTCATAAGAAAGACCTGGGAAAAAACAATGAAAACTGACACTTCTGCAAATCCTTCTTTTCCTCTATTTTCAGCTTTCTCGGTGCTCTTATATTTCTGGTTTCTTTCTCTGAGTAACAGCGTACCTCTTCCCCTTTTGCAATTTAAGGACTTGCAGCCTGGATCCTTCTAAAATAAAATTCCAATATCAGTCTGTGATGGAATGGAAAAATTGAGAAAACTGATACTGGCAACCTTTTCATACATGTGAGGCAAAATTCTCTTTGAGCCCTACAGAAATCTTGCCTCAGTAAGGAGAACAGAATTAGGCTCTGTTCCTGTATTTCATTCCTTTGCTTTAGTGTGTTTCCACTCGAGTACACACTTGTGTGCAGCATGGGTGCATGCTGTGCTTCAGATAGCTTCATTGCTCTTTCCTGGAGTGCTATTCAACTATCTGCAGAATTCCTGTATTTATGTAACAGCAGAGGGAGCCAGAACTTCAAAGTCAGACCACAACCATAAAGTAGAATTCATTTGCTATGCTGAAGGGAGGGAAGGAAGGAGGGGGAGAGAAAGAGGGTGAGAAGGAAAGAGATGCCATCCAAATTACCTACAGAAACAGTGAAGAGAGCTTCTCTTCTGGATTGCTAGAACACAGAAGACCTTACTTCGCTGCTATAACATTCTTTCATTCTTCCAAGACAGAAATGTGCAGCAACAGAAGTGATTTTCTCAATCAGTAGCAGGTAAGAATTTTCTAAATTATTCATTTTAGACTGATGAGAACTCAGATCTCTTTATTAAGTTATCACTTTTGATTGTAAAAATTTATTCAACTTTCACTTGAGTGACTGGCAGCTGATATCGTTACTGTTAATTCCCTTTCTGCTCAAGTTTTCTTCTGGTTTGGATAACTGACTGATTTCTGGTCAGAAAATGTTAAGTAAGGATACACCTGAAACTTAACCTGAGAGCCGAGGCAAGAGTTGTATATCAGAAACTTTTAAGGGAGAGTAACTGAGTAGTTGCTACATTAATAGAGTTTAAAGTAATGAGTTTTAGAAGAACATGCAAATATGGATTACAAACAGTTCAGATAAAAGTCTTCATTCGTTTAACTATTAGGGTAAACAGGAGATAAAGGAAAGCATTCAATTAGCATTTAAATTCTAAAATCAATCCATTGATATTGACAGGGACATGAAATTTAAACTCAAGAGAAACCATGGATTGAAAGGCTTTGTGCATATTGGATTCCTAAAGCCAAAGAATTCTTGCATCGTCCTTCAGTTCCACAAAAATGCTGTAGATTTCTTTACAGTTTTAGAACAGTATAGAGGGCAGAAATATTAAGTGAACCTATTCCAAAGTCCACTATAATCAGCATGCTCTGAATCCAGTCACAAGGCAAGGAAAAACAGTAATAAATACTTTGTTCTCTTTGTATACTTTTTAAGCTCTTGTGCATATCTGCAAGAGAGAGACTTGTCTGCTCCTCTAGACCTGTACAGCACCAAGAACAAAAAGACCTGTTCTCAACTAGTTTTTTAATATTACCATAATAAACATCAATATAATTATTAATGGTAATAATATAGCAAGAAGGGTTGTAAAAACAAGTGAGGCTACTGCTGTTTACCATTCAGCTTTGATTAAGGCTGAGCAAACTATTGCTTTTATCAGTCAGTGCCTGAACTAAAACATTAAATGTATAGTTTTGAAAGACTGTATTTTTTTGATGGAAAGGAGGCATTTTCAGATGAAAAAAGGGGTGATTTCAGTATGAATGCAACATTTTGTTTAATTTAAAACAAAATAGTAGTAATCAATTTCTGAGCTTTTTTTCTAACAAACCAAAGAGCTGGTACCACTGTACAGCAGATGATTATACTAAACCTGGTGTTTAACCCAATGGAATCCAATGATCATCTGGGTTCTCCCTCCTCCATCTAATTCAGAAAAAACATTTGAAGGGACATCTCTCAGCTCCATGAAATGTTTACAGAGCACGTGTACACTGAACCAGCATTTTCCACCAAAGCAGGTGACTATTTTTGACAAATGTATCCAGTTTGACTTGTCATGAAAGGCCCAACCTTTTTATCTATGAAGCAGAGCTTTGCGACCTTTCAGGGTGCAACAGGGTGATGTCAACTTCTTGGGGGATCTTCAGGGTTCAGATGTGCTCCCTGACAGCTTGCAGTGTGACAGAAAGCCTTCCTGGTTACCACTGGTCACTGGAAAACACTCCCTATCTCCTGGTCCCCAAGGCTCCTCATTCCTCACCCAACCCATGCAGTTTCTGGCAGTACCCATCACATCACTCTCCAGATATCTTAACTGGCTGTCTGCTAAGGTCCCCTTTACAATGATTTATGCATTTGTTGCCTCCTTTGGTAAAGATTACCTTTGTAAAAATATAATTATTTTTCTCTTGAGTACAGGACAAGTCACAATGGCCTTTACCTTTAAAGAATCACGGACTAACTACTTTCTTCAGTCTGCTGACCTGCTACTCACATTTTGCCTTTGTGAGCTCTCTGTATCTTTAGGAAGGTTGTTATGAACTTAATCAGAAAAGAAAAAGTTGGAGTAGGAACTTTTGTAAAACTTCTCTGATTTCTGCAGGGTCATAGAAGGTTAACTCGTAAGTTCATACCCTTTAACAGGTTTCCTTTGGAAAATGTGTAGATGTGAGAGGGGGAAAAGGTATTGACTTTCCTGGGTATTTCTACCATCTCCCAATGTTATAGAGTTGTAGCATATTTATATACACAATTTGTCCTATACTCTAATTATGCAGGTTTCAGAAACGTTTAATATATTTAGCTTTTTCAATGACCTGAGATAGTTGCTGCCAATACTTCTACCACACAGAGTTAAACAGAGATGAAGAATAACAAAAAGTCCACCATTAAATTTCATTGTACCAAATCCCTTACAGATTTAACATTGCTGTGGGATGTCTGTGCATACTCAGTGGCAAGCTTCCTCTTCTATTTAAGTGGTACCTTCCTGGGAACCTGTAAAGATAGCCAACTGGTTTTTAACCTTTCTCCAAGATGTAAGGTTAAACAGGGAAAATCTATTTTACTGTATTAATGTCACTGCCAGCAAATGGGGATACCGCTGTTAGTCAGTCACCACCACCTCAATTAGTATCTGCAAGATGAATTTCAGAGTTCTATTAAACCTTTCCACTGTTCATTTGTTTCTCGTTTATAAGAGGCAGGTGATAACTGCTTTACTCCAGATAATTGCCATAACCCTTTAAATAAGTAACACAATCACTTCATGTCTTTAGGCATCACTTCTCTCAGGAAGACCTTGGGACTGAAAGCAGCAAACATGACTTGAGCAACTAGTTAAATTCTGAGCTAGATAAACAATTGCTTCTAAGTACCAGATAATGAAGCCGAACACTGCAAACATTTTTTTCTTTGACTTATGTCTCGTGGAAATTGATCCACGCTGTCCATTACATCTATGGAGATTGGGTTTTGATTACAGGGAGGGGATGACCACAATTAGCTTTGCAAGAATGACCCGCTCTTTGCAGGTTAGCATATACATCACAGTATCAGTAGTAGTCCCTTGCTTTATCCTCCCTCCAGGAATATAGTTTTTACAGAGGTTTTCATGGGATGTCTTCAAGCCCAAAGATCTCTCAAAAAGACAGTCATGCATTAACTGCTTGAGGCCATTTATTGTCTAGTAGTCTCCTTGAAACCCATTGAGTGTTTCAGTTTCTTTCCTGACCCATCTCTGCAGAAATCTCTTTCCTTTGAGGAATTTTTCTAGGAAACACAAGATAGCCCTGTGGGACAAGGTTTTCAAGCTGACTAGTGATAGTTGCTTGCCTTGTTTTGAGACAAACAGATAAACCGAGTGACATTTGTTAGTTTAGAATATTGTATTTTTCAGCAGGACAAATCCTTCAAACCTTACCTGCTCTTTTTCCTTGCTTCCAACATGGACAGCACAGCGATGAATGTCTATAAAAGACGCATGTGAAGAATTTAACTTACACTAAATCTGAAAGCTCTTTGTCTTTTTCCTTCTGTATCCTGTTAACTTGCTGCAGACTTTTGTGACACTTACTTTTTAGAGAAACTATCTCATGCTGCATCAGAGAAGAAAACCCTTGCTTTTTGAGCATGTTAGCTTTTGTTACGGATCTCTTTCCTGAAGTTCATTAAGGTTCTGAACAGGATTACTCTTTCTTCTTTAAAAACAAACAAGCAAATAAAAACGATACAATTTTTCGCTCCAATCCCTCTGCAAGCTAATTTAGGAGGCATGCTTCTTACTCCTACAAGCCAAGTAAGTGTTGCTTCACTTTCTGAAGACAAAAGCTGGTTTTTTTTGCCTATGAAGTTTTTGCTATATTTTACTAGACAATCAACAAACCTTCGATACAGTGGGTGGTCTAACATCTTTTTTCCAACTGCGTTGGTGATTCAGTATATTAGCTAACATTTGATTCAAATATCTAAACAGAGTAAGTAGATATTGCTTATTACTGGCTCTTCATTTAGACCAAACTGAATGGCAGTCAAACACTTAGAGATAACACAGCATTTGGCAGTGACTCTCCATTTTACTGGACTGGGAGAGCTGCGTGGGTTTAGTTGCCGGATCAGCCTAACCCACGACACTGACCTTGAGAGTCTGCCATCCAAGGATAGCATGATAGGATACATAAGTATAAGGTCAGTGCAACACACATTCTTCTATTTTTCTAGAACTGCTGTTTACATTATGGTTGCTGGAATAAGAGATACAGGGAACTATGGACCTAGGTGATCTAGACTCTGATTTTTCACAAGACATCAGGTTGGCAGGCAGTTTTAAGTCCTGCACAGTGCACCACAGGTTCCCTTGACACACTGGACAACTCATGTCTCACCTCCCTCTCTCGGTCACCTTATCTGTGATAAGAGGGTGGTAATTCCTTATTTGCTACTGGGCAGTACCAGGAGAATGTATGCCCAGGAAGTGCTTGACAATCATCTTGTGGGAGACAACATGGAATGCAAGGTGTTAAAACAAAGGGAGCTTCTAACCCAACCAAACGCATTGCAGAGCCTTTGGAGATGCCTCTTTATCCTCACCATGTTTGCCAACTGTGTCAACTGCACAGCCGCGTTCTGCTTTTGGCATTCCTCTTGAGAATTTGCCCCTTAAAGCTGTGGGATGTGGCTTCTGCTTTTCAGGTGGCTCCACTACTTTCTTTTTTTCTCTTCAACAGTATTAGTTCCCTCACTGACACCTCAGCATGTCCAGAAGTGTCTAGGACCCTTGAATCAGCTTACTCTGTGGAGCACAGTTGTTTGTAATAACACACATTTTTCAAGCAACAGAAGAGAAACGTGTTTGTTGTCGAGGATACTGTAGCTAAGGACACTAGCCTGGGACTGTAGTAAAAACCTCACATGTTCGTTTACAGCAGAGTCTGTTTATCCTGTCCAAATGCCAAGACTGAACTCCTTTGACTGGTACCAAACAATATTGCAGGCTGCTGATCCCTTTGCTCTATTTCATTTGTAGCATCTCCACTGGCCAGCAGTCATTAAAAGCTAAGGGGCTGGTTGATGATTTTTCATTTTATATCTATTTTCACACTGGAACAGACCACCATACCCTCTCCATATGTGATTGTGCAATCCGCTCATCATCATTGCCTTTTCTTTTAGTTCCAGAAAATAAATCGATCTGCTCACATGAGCTGAGTGAAAACACTGAAGTGAGTGGACAGGAAGAGTCACACCTATGTCCGCAAATTGGGAAATTTCCTTTGCCCTCTTTAATTAAGATTTAAACTACTGAGGAAATAAAAGAATAAGAGGAAGAAAAGATTACTATATTTTACTCCTGTGAGTGTTTTGATTGTCTCAGACAGATGGATACAAATAGATTACAGATAGATGTAGATAGATACAGATAGATAAATCAACAGGTCTAGCAAAGCAACAAAAGAATTGATTGTACTAATTTTTGCTGCTCAAGCAGAACAATGATCACAAAACATCTTTTTATTTACTGTACACTATTGCTTTCATTAGTTCCTGAGAGGCAACATCTCTAGAAGCATGTAATACAATTCATAAAGAGAAAGACAAGAGAAACAAAAAATCGTAGGATGGTAGGCACTTTTTTGTACAGTACTGGTTACCTTTATGCATGCAGTTGCTCAACAGTAAATGCTACTCAAAATGATAAGCTCACTATACTATTTTATTTATGTTTTCATATCTTGAACACTTGTTTTTATGAAGCTCAGAAGTTTTTCACAACCCCATAAATTCGTTTGAGTGGCATTTTATTGCTGAGGAAAGGGCCATGCAATGGGCAAATAGTTTACTTTTCACATTACAAGCCTTAGTACAGCATGGAACTGCCTCTGGCCTGAGGAGAACTGCCAGCAGAGTCAGATCTTTTTTCCTTTGATTCCTGGACATAGAGGATTTGGACTCCAGGATCAGGATTATAACACAGACTCTGCTATGGCAGATCACAACAACCTCTCATGAGCTACCTGGTAGAGTCCAGGCAGTCATATGGCTGAGATTTCCAAAAGTGTGCAGCTCAAATTAACTCTGTGGGTTCAGCTTTCCGAGACACAATTGAAAATCCCAGCTCAGGGCTTGCAGCAGTGGTTAAGCAGACCCATCTGTCTGTGCAGGAACAGTATCCAAGAGATAGCACATACTATTACAACACTTGAATTCTCTTGCTTAAAAAAAGCAAAATTATGCTGAAGGAGAGTCAATAAAAAGCTTCCCACAAGGAATTCAGAGATGTTGTCAAAATCGCCCACTCTTAAAGCCAAAATCAGGAGACTGGACCATATTTCTGATAAACTCTGTGATGGCCACATTAACCACCCAGAGGGAGACATCAATGCTTCATGGGCACTGGAGCTCATCCAGAATGGGAAGGCAGGGAACTTGGACTTGCGTTCCCATGACTTATCACAGCTGTGCAGAAGCTGAAAAATGTTGACATTAGTTTGAATTATTTTAGACTTTTTCAGAATTGTCTCATATTATCCCTCCTGAGGATATGAGACTGAATTTTTGCATGGTGGTTGTCTCAAGAAAATGTGGGTTCCAGCTGCAATCACAAATGCATTTCACAGATTAATTCACATAAGATAATTTAGTGTTGTCTTTATGCACCTAAAATGCCTTACTTTTCACATTGATGATTAGCTCAATTGAAGGTAAATGCAGCCCCACAATGTGTCTTCCACTCAGTTTTGGATCAGAACCAGAATTACATACAATTTTTACCCCCAAGTGTGTTTTGATCCAGCTTTCTTGAATCACCACTCTACTGCATTAGTGATGTTCAAGATACTGCACTGAGTTAAATGACAAAGTTAAGATGCTCTTAAATCCATGGGACAACCTCATGACAAGTGAACACAGTCATAATTCAATAGAGTTGCACAGGTCTCCATACCACAGTTTGGCAAAAGGTTTCATTTTATGATCTAATAAACTATATGAAAGGGAGCTGCAGAATATACACAGAATCCCTGGCATTTGCTTCTCTGTCTCCCACTCTACTCTCTTGACTAATTTCTTGTAGCATAACTTAAGCAATCTTTTTTCCTTTCTTTTGCAGATATACCCAGGTCTTCCACAGCCAAACAGAACACACAAAACCTTTTTTAGGCTGGCTCCAGAAGACCCAGATTCTGTTTGACTATCACCTTTTTGGACAAATATTTTGGGTTCAGGATGAATAAGACAAGGGCTGTTGATGATGGTTTCCTTTCCTGAACAGTAGGAACTGGAGCTCAAACCGAAGCTTCCCTGTGCACATTTCTAATCAGTGCAGGAACATCACCGACCTTACTGTCTTTCTGGCCACCTCTTACAGCTTGGAGGCTGTCCTAGGCATTGTGGGAAACATTTGTCTGATTGCTGTCATCGCCAGGCAGAAGGAAAAGGCCAACGTCACCAACATCCTAATTTCCAACTTAATAATTTCAGATTTATTTATGTGTCTTGTCTGTCTGCCTTTCACCGTTGTTTACACCATGATGGACTACTGGATATTTGGGGAAGTAATGTGCAAAATGACCTCTTTCACTCAGTGCACATCTGTGACAGTGTCAATTCTTTCTCTTGTCCTTATCGCTCTGGAAAGACACCAGCTCATCATAAACCCAACTGGCTGGAGGCCAAGTATCTCCCAAGCCTATCTAGGAATTGGAGTGATTTGGACTTTAGCATGTCTCATGTCTCTGCCTTTTTTGACCACATCTGTCTTATCTAGTGATTTGTATGAGCAGCTCTCACACATCATGAATTTTTCCTCTGACAAGGCCATATGCATCGACTCGTGGCCTTCTGAGCAACACAGACTTATCTACACTACCACTTTATTGCTCTTGCAATATTGCATCCCACTGTTCTTCATTATACTTTGCTACCTGCGTATCTACTTACGTCTACAGAAGAGAAAGGACATGTTTGAGAAGAATGAATATAGCAACCGAGCAGTTCAGTTGAGACGGATAAATATGTTGTTAGCATCCATGGTTGCTGCTTTTGCTGTTTGCTGGCTACCACTGCATGTTTTCAACACCATTGTGGACTGGAATTACAAAATCATTTCACCTTGCCACCACAATCTGATCTTCTCATTGTGCCACCTGGTAGCTATGGCTTCCACCTGTGTCAACCCTGTTATCTATGGTTTCCTAAATAGCAACTTCAAAAAAGAAGTGAAGTCACTGATTCTGAGCTGCCAGCATAATTCGGTAACTGCATCAATGGAAGAATACGATCATTTGCCTTTATCCACCATGCAGACTGAAATTTCCAAGGGCTCACTGATGTTGAACTGCAGACATAATTCTATCTAGCTAGCAGAAAACATTTCAGACAGATGCACTGACACCAAACACCAATTATTACCTGTAGGTATAAAAAGCAACTGGTGATGTCATAGCTGGGATGTGAACAGAAAGCCTTAACTGCCCGATTTTTTTTGAGGAACTGGCAAAGGAAGGTCATAAATGTTTACAGGAGCTCCCATAGTATACAATATGTTCACATTATTGAGACGGTACAGACATAGAGGAGGCTGGGTTGACATATGCATGGCTGCACTAACAGATCAGTAACTAAGCTGTGGCTGCGTGTAGACTGACATGGGGTTCGTCAGCTAAGCTCACATCTCTACCATGGCTGCAGTGGAAACCCCAGCTTCCAGTTTCAGCACTGCAGGCTGCCAAAAGTTGCATTAGAGAAGATTCTCTGTTCTTCTGTATTAGTAAGATTTTTATGCATGGCTGACACACCAGTGGAACAGAGATGTGTAAATATATAAATGTTTGTTTATGAAACTTCTCTATCATATAGGCTTGGGAATAGCCATTGCTTCTGCAAGTAGGGACACAGAACAATGACTCCGGTATGTAAAGAAGACAGTTACTTATTGAGGGATGGTGGCAAATGAAAATGTTACTCAGTGGATTAAACTCTTAAAACACATTGAGATGATGTTGAGCACTGTTTTTAAGCAAGTGAAAAACAGATGTAAACCTACATGGAAATGAGTCCATGTTGCTGTCGCTCACAAAGCTCTGCAATGCTAAAACTGCATGCCATGACGGTACAAGGCAGCTGGATTGTTAGAGTTGTTTCAGGTCTTAGTAGCAAGATGTCACTTCTGCTTCAGCAGCTCCTTGGTGCTTTAATTGCAAAGTGTCTCATTCAGAAGGTCAGAACAGGCATGATAACACATTTGTGGAAACCGTTTGTCAGATCTGAAACCAGATGTCAGATACCAGTTCCACTTGCTGGCATCAACAACAGAGATGGAGCTGAAATGCCAACTAATCAGTAGAAGGTCAATGGAAGTGCACAAGTGGAATCCAGGTCATGCCGAAGCCAAGCTACATGTAAATTGGTATTGTCAATTGCTCTACTAAAGTGAGGGTCATGTTTTTTCACATCTGTGGTATTTTTAGTCTCTGTCCACAAAACCTGCAAACCATAAACACATTTTAACCTCTAGAGCCAGAGATATTGCTCAATGACTACTGAGAAACCAAGAAGTAGGTATGTCCAAGAAGCCCATACTGAGAAATAGATTGAAAAAGAAGGCAGCAAGAGTAAAAGGAGACCAGCCAGGCCAATGCTAAAGAAATACGAAAGCACATTCCATCCTGAGTTGTTAAACTAATCTTAACTAATTAATGAGTTAATTTCCAGTCTGAATTATGCTACAATAAGCAGCCATTACTCATTGTAGTCAATGGGTTTGCACTGAGTTGAAGCTATCTGATGTATTGTTATGCAGACAGCTAGAAATTCCTTAGCTGGAAGTTCTCTGATTAGACAAGCTGGTAAGCAGCTGGGTGAGGAAAAAAATTCTTTCCATGCTGTGGTCTGACAGGCAATATGGAAGTTGAACAGAATATCTGGAAACAAGATGATAACCTCAGCTGGCAGAAATGAGAGTTAATCCCTTGCCATGAGCTGGGTGCACAGAAATCAATGGCAAAACTTCAAGTTCGGACTTAAATTCTTGTGTGCAGAGTCTTAGGACAGAAGCTGTTTTGATGCAGCCACCCTTCTAATTCTGGGCAGAACCTGTATATCTCAGAGAGAAAGAGAGTTCATGTGCAATTACTTTTTGTATCTTCCTCAATTACCTGGCAAGGCATTTTTCACTTCTTTCAACTGGATTTCTGCTTCCTTTTTTTCCTTGTTATCTGCCATAGTACGATGAGGAGTTGTTTCTCCTAGTTTGTTTGTACGCAATGTCGTTTCTAGACTGGACATTGAGTCTATCAGAAACACAGAACAAGACAACTCTCATTTTATCTTATACGCAGCTTGAAAATTGCTACTGTAGCTGATACCAGAGCTGATACAACCACACGATGCCAAGTAGTACAAAATATAGTAATTCATCCTCATCAGCTTGATTTGTACCAAAATTGTGTTGTATTATTTGAGGGCTTAAATACTGCCTAAACTTTGTAGTGTTTTTGTATTTAGGATCAAGTTCATCCAATTAGCCTTGAGTAATTCTGCTTGTTTCCTGCACTTGTTCTAATTACAACACTTAATTAACTAAGATGTGTGTCAAGATATTGTAAGAATACTCTGCTAAACACACACAGAAGGTTATCTGATTTATGGTCTTAAGTATACAACTTTTCAAGCATGAGTGTCTTAAATGGAAACAATTACTTTTAGAATTCATAATTCCATGAATGTGTCTGTCACTAGTTCTAAGTGAAAAATTTTTGATAGAGCACTTACAGTAAATCAGAGACCTGCCACTAGAGCTCTGCACTGGCATTGTGTGTTAGGTCCCAGTTCTTCCTGCAAAGGGTAGAAATACCATCAGGGCCTGACTCTTTGACTGTAATTCAGTGGCAGTTTGTATCCATGATCACAAATAAATATGTAAAGCAAGCAGATCCAACTTTACAGTAACTCAGACAGACACAAATGGATGTATCTTCCTCTAGTGATTAAGGGAAGCGTCAAGTTTGAAGTCAAGTACTGTTTGTTGCTAACAGACTTTGGACTGGATAAACTAAAGGATTTAAACACAAAAAGCCACTGAACCACACCCATACATCTAACTGCGAAAATGCAGGTCCTCAAAACTCCCAACCGGCTGCTGCCTATCCATCTACTTACATAACATCCTGAGGTACGTGTTTTTCAACCTCAACATTTCCCTAGGTGGCTAAATAAACTTTAGAGTAAACCCAGAAAAAATATATATCTAAGTTCCAAACGACTAGGTGTTGTGCAAGGCGTTTGACACTGTCCCACATGACATCCTTGTCTCTAAAATGGAGAGACACGGATTTGATAGATGGACCACTCGGTGGATAAAGAACTGACTGGATGGTAGCACTCAAAGAGTTGTGGTCAATGATGCGATGTCTACGTGGAGACCAGTGTCAAACGGTGTCCCTCAGGGGTCTGTTCTGGGTCCAGTGCTGTTCAACATCTTTGTCAGCGATATGGATGACGGCATTGAGTGTACCCTCAGTAAGTGTGCCGATGACACCAAGTTGTGTGGTGCCGTGGACTCACTTGAGGGAAGAGATGCCATCCAGAGGGACCTTGATAGGCTTGAGAATTGGGCCAGTGCAAACTGCATGAGCTTCAACAAGTCAAAATGCAAGGTCCTTCACCTGGGTCGGGCCAATCCTAGACACAAATACAAACTGGGCAGAGTGGGTTGAGAGTAGCCCTGAAGAGAAGGATTTGGGGATGTTTATAGATGAGAAGCTCAACATGAGCTGGCAGTGCGCTCATGTGGCCCAGAAGGCCAACTGCATCCTGGGATGTATCAAGAGAAGCGTGGTCAGTAGGTCAAGAGAGGTGATTCTTCCCCTTTTCTCTGCTCTTGTGAGACCCCACCTCAAATACTGTGTCCAGTTCTGGTGTCCCCACCATAAGAGAGACATAGATTTGTTGGAGCGTGTTCAGAGGAGGGCCACAAAGATGATCCAGGGGCTGGAGCACCTCTGCTACGAGGACAGGTTGCAGGAGCTGGGATTGTTCAGCCTTGAAAAGAGAAGAGTTTGGGGGGACCTAATAGCTGCCTTCCAATACCTGAAGGGAACCTATAGGAAGGCTGGAGAGGGACTTTTTACAAGAGTGTCCACTGATAGGACAAGGGGAAATGGATTTAAGTTGAAGGAGAACAGATTTGGATTAGATCTTAGGAAGAAATTCTTCAGTACGAGGGTAGTAAGACTTTGGAATATATTGCCCAGAGAAGTTGTGGATGCCCCCTCCCTGCAGGTGTTCAAGGCCAGGTTGGACAGAGCCTTGAGTAGCCTGGTCTAGTTGAGAGGCGTCTCTGCCCATGACAGGGAGGTTGGATTAGATGATCTCTAAGGTCCCTTCCAGCCTATGCCATTCTATGATTCTATAACTATCTATGCCAGGTGTAAACTCTATCTTTCTTTACACACTAGGCATCCTGCTGGCACAAATAGCCATAACAGGAAAAGTCCTTTATCACCACTTATACATTCTGTGTGGACATCAAGGCTTACGCAGCTGTGCACAAATGCAATGGAGGATATTATGTTGCCGGCTTTTAAGAACTGCTCTAGCAACTGCTCCCCTTGAAGGCAAAGACATAAGGCTGGATGCAATTATGTCTGCATGGTTGAAAGATCCATTTTACTTGCTGCTATGAGGCTTTAATGCAATTGAGGGGGGCTATGTCTCTTCGGTCGCAGCAGAGGGTAACAGAACAGAAATAGCTTATATATATATTATCCATTTGTAAATAACAGATAAGGTTCATGTTTAAGAAGGATCAAGCATTTTTGTGTTCATTGTGTACAGTGATGCTTTTGAGAATGCTCTTTACAGAGTTCTACCTGCTGAGTTACAGAGGCAATGTTGGTGGAATACGTCAGAGTTGTGCAAATCATGAGTTCGTACAATTCTAAGACCTTACCCTGCTTTTTTTGGTTTTTTAAAGCTTTTATAATCCTGCCTCTTGTAACATGTTATAAGAAGATTGTAAGGTTTTCAGAGCAAGAAAATAACTTAAGTGGCATGCTATAGGTAGTCTTAAATAATAAAGCATTGCCTGTGTTATTCCACTTTTCTGTATCTGCTTCTGTAAAATAACATAATACTATTCATAGTATAAAGTACACAACACTTAGTTCTCAGTTAATGTTTATCAAGAGAAAACAAGTTGTACTGTATGATAAGAGCCATTGGTATATGAAGGATTAATAGCTTGATGCATTATTCCTAAGGACAGACAATGGTGCAGCACAGCCAACCAAGGAGAAGATGACAGGCTAAGTATCAAAAATTTAATGTGGAACGTTGGAATATTCCCATGCCAGGACTAAGCTCATCTTCACAGACTTCCCAGATTGCACAGGAAACTGAGCCCTACATGACATACTCTCCTGAACCCCAACCAGAAAGTAACCAGGATTGCAGAGATGAAAACTGATGTGGGATGTCTATAAAAATTTCATTGAACCTCGGAAATGCTTTGACTGGGTTGAAAAAACTGGTAAATTTCTCTGACCTGGGTTACCCGCTCCCACAGAAAGTAAACCAGGGTACTAGAGATGACCATATGTTGTGCTATAACCGAGTTATATTTATTACATTTACACACGCAAGGAAAGAGTGCAATAACAGTATCTGCTATCCGCCTGGCATGTTGTTGTACATTATAAATGTGATGTAATCATAATCAGTGGTTGGTAATGATGTTGTGACAGCAGTCAGGGTCCGCACTGTAGGTTTGGTATTTGCAAACGCAGTGCACACATACACATGAAGCGTGACAGTCTGACAGAGCTTATTGTAAATTAAGACATCACGCCTTAAGGTGTTCTTAAGGAATTATTTTACTTTGACCTTTGTGTCTTCTCACAAGGTCACCTGATGCTTCATTACAGACTGTTATCTTCAAATTTCTAATTCATGAAATACTACCCTGATTTTCAGGCCAGTATTGATTTCAACAGAAACTGCTGTTGCTTAGCACCATGGGTAATCTGGGTTTATATTTTATGAGCATCAACATCCACACAGCTTTTATGACCTCCCCTCACTTTCTCAGGTTGCTTTACAAAGGCACTTCTTTGAACTCAGGAAGGCGTAAGTAGAATAAGCCTGAGATTTATACTTTTGTATAACGCCCTTTCCTGCCAGGAAATGCTCATTAGGCCTTATCCAGAATTGTTTTGTTGTCCTTCCAATAAATGATCAGTAAACATGAAGACCAGTAACAGCGCAGAGATTATATGATGGAAATCTGAGATGAAAGTGAACTCCAGGAAATTTTTAGGACTTAAATTTATGAGATCATACCACCCTTTTATTAAAAATGTTCAGTTAAACAGTGTTATAGTATTCATCTCATATGACAGTAAATACTTTGTTCAATAGCAACTATAATACAGATTGCCAACCATAATACTAAAATAAAAATGTAGTCATGGTACACAAAATATAGCATTGTACACTTTTTCTACCTATTGGAAAAATATGATGGGTTATGCTAGACATGGAGATGTAATAACAATAAGGATAAGTATTTTTTGTAGGATATCACAAATGCAACATCAAGATGCAACCTTTGACAGTAGAAAGGGAAGTGTTGTCAGTCAAAAGCTATGATGACATCCAGAACATGAAACTTGCACTTTAACTCTTAAAAGTAGGGCAAAGTTTTGTCCTTAAAGTCCCAGGTAACAATTTCTGTCCTTTGAACATAATAGTTTTTGCTCTTGAATTAATGTGTCTCTTGTCCAGGCTATAGGAATACAAAGGCTTCCTGTTGGCAGCTAGTGGGCAAATACTATTTCATAATTCACAAATATTTGTCTTGATTCCATTTTATTACAGCGTGACTGCATGTAGAATGCACTTATCTCATGCTATGACTGTAGTAAGGTAATGAGCATTGATTCTACTTGATAGGCTGACTTAATGACTAAAAGTAATTACATGTATCAAATATTTCTTTCAAGACAGAGTGTAGAAAAGTTCCTGACGTCTTAAGACCAACATAACTACATTCTGAAACACACTGCATTCACAGCAGAAACATGGTTGAAAAATATTGGAAAGTTCTAATCTCCTCAGCATGTATGTTAAACTCACAGGAACTAATAGAGTCAAGCAGAGAGTTTTGTTTAAAGTCATGGCAAATACACAGACTGCTTCAGGAGCATAATGTGCATATACCCCCTGGGCTTGTATTTTTGGAAGGCTCACAGAATTCAAAGGCAACAGAAGCTGCCTGGCGCCTTGGTTAAGATTTTTAATGCTGATGAAATCATCTAATGACACCAGTTCCATTTAAAATTCAGTGCGTACCTAACTCCATTCATCAGAAACACAGCTACACTGCGCCAATTGTAGCGTCCTTTCATGATAACCCACATTTCCAGAAGCCACCACAGAAGTCTCCTATGGCTCATGACAACACACTCAGTCATGCACAATCTCACACTAAACAAGCTAATCTTCACTAGCAGACCAAAAGGACTGTTACTAAACCTGCAGACTGCTAAAATAATTCCTCTCTCTCAGAAACAGTCTACGAAACATGGCTCTTAATTGAGTGAATATATTCTCCATGCATTGTAAGGGAAAGCTTCATGGCAGCGTAGCTGCATTCTGTGTCTGGGCGAGTTGCTGACAGCTGGGCAGAGAAGTCTTAAATAAGGAGTATCTTCCTATTTGTGGGAAGACTGAAACAAAAATAAGTGTTCTACCTGTACTCAGAGCAACAGGCGATATATTTGCCAGCAAAACCCTGATCCAGCACATGCTTAATTCTTTGCACTGCAAAATGAATGTGTTATATTCCTGCTTTGCAAAGGTTAAGCATTAAGAGAGGACAATATGAGGCTTTATGCTTCAAAGCATTTTCACAGATCAGTTTTCTTCAAACCATATTTGGTTAGAACAACAAGATGCAAAACATTCCAGAATTAAAAAATATATATAAAATAAATCATAAGCCCGTATAGTTTATTAGGATCTAGGCCATGGAACAAGTGTACACTACACATTTTAAAAATCCTTCATTAAGGAAACCCACTTTTTTATTTTGACTATTTCCAGGCAAAAACTTACAAGGATGAAAACCAGTCCCTCATTCTGCAAACAGGTGGAATGCAGTAAAAAAAATTGTTACTTGAAATTATGTCAGGAATAGAAGTAGCTTCATTTTAGACTCCCTACTGTGCAGTACTTCCTAGGTTAACACATTAGCTTCACTAGAAAGACTATAAAGAAACAGTACAGTAATGATAAACACTGTAAAGCACACATGAATACACTATTGTGACTGGACTGTGAGTAAATGGTATGATTTGGTGCAGTACAGAATAGCTAATAGCTTCTCCTCAGTGTTCTTGAGGAATGTGCCTTTATTTCAACCAGCTTAACTCAGTATCACTTTTTACAAATAGAATTCACATGAAAGAGGTAGTAGCAAGCACCTGTGTGTACAGAGAGAGTATTTGAACATAAGGAACAGATTTAAGACATTAATCTTAATCCTTTTGTATCTAGGAGATTGTGTAAAATCTTTATTAGTTTTCTGTCAGACCGGGAAATAAATCAATTGATGCTGTTGCTATGATTCAGCCATTAGCTGGACTGGCTGCACTCATTTAGTGTGTTATGTTAGACTCCATAGTCTGTTACTATAGTTAGGGAATGAAAATAATCACTGGGATGCTTGTTTTAAGTGCGCTTATCAGTGGCAATATCCCATTTTATACTATGAGTGGATGATGTTTAGTATTTCCTTTTATAAATAAATACAAATTAATAAGAGGTATGGGGCTAATAAATAGCACCAGCTTCCAAGAACTTCTATTCTTTGTCAAACTTTAAAAAAAATAACATTTATATTATCTATTCAGGAAAACAGTCAAGTGTTTTAATAGATGTTTACAAATCACTACCCTTGTAGGACAGAATATCTGTGTTGCATCCTCCGTAAACATGTGTTAATTGTAAATAACTGTCAGTAGTATCTCCCACAAAGAGTTCCAGGCCCCACAGTGCCATCATGGTACACAGAAATTAAGTGTAGGCAGCTACAGACAACTCCTAGAAACACTAGGAGCACACTGACTTGGACACCACTGGGTGTTTTCCCACATGCCACAAGCACATGCAGGGCTATGCACACACATACAGAGCTGCAGACACAGCCGTAGAGCAGCTGCTCTTTGCCACATGAGACAGCAATGATGTGCAGATAATTAACTCCTGGGAAAAGAATACACTTTCAAATTAAATAGGTTTGTACCTTAGCTTTCATTTTTCAGATCCCTGAAGACACAGGTAGATAATTTTGCTTATCTACCTGTGCTACAAATATAGCTCTCTGCTACTGCAGGAGCTGTGCAGGGAAGAAGGGTCCTACATGCACTGTCTATACATCAACCCCTCAGCAGTCTTACGAGAGCATAGGGGAAGGGGATTGCCTTACCCGAGCTGCTGATGCACAGCTAATGGAACAGGCCTTCGGGGAAGCACAGACTGGGCAGCACTTACTCTGCAGAGAGCAGCAGGGACTGGGAAGGTGAACAGCTCATCAGTGGTGGTGATACCAAGGGGATTCTGGACGTGGCCACAACATGATTTCAGATGGACCAGGGAAGCGGCACGATGCAGAAGTCTAAGATTAGGGAGAGCTCTGAGGGTCCTGTTTTGAAATACAGGTGCCTAAGCTCCATCTAAATCTAATAGTAAATTCAGCTCCAAGGTGACATGCTGAAGTCATGCAGGGAATTTGTAACTGAGGAGGTGTGGAACTCAGCCCTACACCAGGACACTAATCAATAAACCACTTCCATCTCAACTGCATCTGAATCTCTTAAAATTGCAGCCCCAGCATCTTCAATTCAGAATAGACTCAGGGAATAAGAGCATTGGAAAGGAAATGAGGTTGTACAAGGTGACCTGAATAAGGATGGGCAGTCACACAATTAGAACTATTTCTCCTCTTGAGGAGTCACTTGGTTTTATAATTAACTTAGTTTGAATGAGTTTACTTGCAGGCTCTGTAGTACTAATGAGCCATCCAGCCCCTGAGGAACTCATACCTGTGCAGAACTTGCTGGATATACTTTCATGCAATTTTAATTCTTATTTGGTTAAGTGTTAGACCTCTTCAACTGCACCTAAAGAAAGCATACCTGGTTTTGTATGTTCTATCCCCGTATGAAGAGTACCCAAGACGTACAGTCAGCAGGAGACAGAGGTCTGATGTTTTTAATTAATTAATGTTGAGTAACAGCTCTTCTTGCTTTCAGTGAGAAAATGTAAATCAGTGTGCAACTATACAATATGTTGGATCCAGATATCATGCTGGTCTCTTCTCAGCTTTCTCTCTATTCACTTGTTCATCATCTCATGTGATATGACAGTACGTTCCAGCAGAGCTGGGAACTGGAGAGATGACCTGAAATGCATTTTCAAATAACACTCAGAAGAATAAACATTCAAAATTAAAAAGAAAACTTGCTATTTTTAACCTTGTCTTGTCATTGATCCAATTAATACTGTGGCCTATAAATAGTTATATCACCACAAGTAAAGAGACAGTGACCTTGCAGCATGGGAAAAAGCAGAGGAGAGGGAATGTTGGGGACTGGGATTTCTTAAGCCAGATTCACCAAAAATCAACATTGTGCCTAACTAAAGACCCTCAGTCTCCGGCCTTGTTCTTTACCCATACTGAGGGGAGTGTGGTCAGAACCTTCACAGACTCACAGAGCAGCTGATGTTGGAAGAGACCTCTTGAGGTCATCTTGTCCAGCCCCTGAGCTCAAACGGGGTCACCATGAGCAAGTTATCCAGGACCATGTCCAGATGGGTTTTGAATGTCTCCACGGATGGAGATGCCACAACGCCTCTGGGCAACCTTGTTCCAGTGCTTCCACCTTGCACAAGCAAATGCATCACAACTTCATCTCGCTATCTGAAGCTATAACGTTCACCACATGAGGACCAGCATGTCTGCATCAATTACAATGGAATGTCACAGATTTACATCAACTGTAAGCCTGTTCCCTACTTTGTTTTCTTTCATTCCAAGTTTGACTAGTATTTGAAACTGTAAATTCAACCTTTGTTCATCTGCAGGCTCATGTTACCCATCTGGGATAATGTTAGCTCATAGGCCAAGACGGAGTCTTAAGTATGATCACAGAAGGTAGTGCCTTTGAACTTCTTATTGGATTTTAGGCCTAACTTGCACGATTCTGTTTCCTTACAACAGCACCTTGTGTTTGGTGGTGGTATCTCATTGGGCAATGCCGAACGTATAATCACAATTGCATTAGCTTCAAAGAGTTTCACTGGGAATCTCTGAACAACTCTCCTTTTAAGACCTGTTACTTGTTGCTTTATTTCATATCCTTGAAAATACCTTAATGATTAAAACATGGTATTTTCCACTTCACCATTTACATTTGCTGAAGACTCTTTCTTCCTGTTGGGTACAATATGAAGTTCATGGTTCTCATTTGCCAGGGTATTCTGGTGTAAGGACACAGAAGCCAATAGCAGGAGTGAAGGTCCCTTCTGGTACTTTCACAACAGAAGCATGGTACTTGTCTTCTCTTACTTTAAGGAGATCATCCCTGCAGCTGCTTGAGCAACGCTGCAATCTGAACCTTTAGGGAATGGACTGGATGCATCAGACCAGCAAAACATCTTTTCCACTACTGGGGTCTTATTTTTTAAAAGCCATTTTTTTCCTAAGCTGCCCTGATTAGATAGTACTAATAACATTAAGCTAAATTGGTTCCTTGGGAGATGTCCCAATTAAATGGCTATCCTAATTAAGCACATCCTGATTAAGCAGGAGATCCTATAATTATAACAATAGCATGTAATAAAAACCGGCCCATAGTTTTGTTCAGACAGAAAGCATTTTGCAAGCCTTATTTACAGGAACCACTTTATCCAGAATTGAAACACAACCAGCGCGAGTGAAATGCTACATCTGTTTAACAATGTTCAGTAGAACTAAACAGTCTTTCAGAGCAGGAAATAAAAAATTGCACATCATACTGACAATGCAGACAATGTTATGATAAGGCAAAGTTACTTGGCATGTAATTTGAATTAAATATTTTGACTGCTCTTAGTATAATTGCTGCAGTATTTACAGTTGCTCCAAATTATTACAAGTGCACCCAAAAGTGTGTTTTATAGAAGCTTCTAACATAAAGGTTTAAGTACCATACTAAATGAAGAAAGCTTGGTGAACTTTTGCCTTAGAGGTTCTGAAAAAGTATCTCATTCCTATATTGGCACCATGGACTTTTCTCATTTTACCATACTGAGGAGAGTGTAGCACAAGAAACCAGGTACAGTCTAGTATAAATACTAATAAGAATAAACTAACAAGTCCATTTTCTCCAATGAGCTGTAAAGCCAAGATCCTGACCTTCTGTAGTTATTGCAAACGTATGGCATGTTTTTTGAGTGCTACTATGCCAGGGGGAAATTCTACTGTGTGTTTTGGATGCTGTTCATGTTCCAGCTTGCATAATTGTATTCAGCTGGCTCAGTTCCTCTCTGGATCACAGTGGAGCATGACAGTCTCATTTTTTAGTTTGTCCTACACAACACTGTAGAGAATATGTTAAGTAGCCCTCAGTAAGTAATGGGAGTTGGATAAACAAATCTGAGCATCTTTAGTTTTTAAAATTAAATTTTTTGCCTCAGTAACAAAAGAGCACAAACAAGGAGTCAACATGAAGCTCAAACGCTGATAACTGTCAGCTGATAAAAACTAAGTGAACACATATGTAAGCAGCCATGAGTTGGTAAATTAGCATTGAACAGGGAAAATTGGTAAAATCCACCACAAATTATTATTTCAAGGAGTATGTATAACAACTCTCTACATCTCTCCTATTTGTCCTGCCAATGCCATATCTGAGCAATATAGAGATACTGCAATATCTGTTTATTATATTAGTTCAATATTGGGTGAATGTGAAGTCTAAGCTCTGTGCCATAACCCTAAGGAGCAGAGGCTGATCCCTGCACAGACTCAGAAATATTTATAATGCAGATACATGAGGAGCATTGAGGTGCTGCTCTCCACAACACCAAGCTAGGTGCCCATCTTCTGAGGTACCATTATAAGATACTATAGTGTCCTTTGAAGAAAGCAGTGGTTGCTAGTGCTTCTAGATGACATAATGCTGCCTTTACAGCATTACAGTGAGCTCATAACATGAGGCAGCTCTGAGAATTGAAAATGCAATTTGAGGATGCGTGGGGCAGTACCGTTGCAGGACCTGACAGAAACGTCATTGTGCAAGAACCTCTTGCAGAACACAGTTACCTACATTGAGGAAAGATCTAGAGAGGCCAGGAAAAGCTGCAACATCACTAGGATCAGAGAAACCGCCAATCTATATACCACAAGCAACCAAGAACTTTGCTATTCAGACTGCAATTGCCATTTGTACCTGCATTAGGCAGATTAAATCCAAGAGAAAGAAAAGGCAGTTCAGGTAAAGCAGCAGTGTTAGCATGAGAACAAGTTAATGTAGGGCTTGAAACTGGAAGGCTTTCATTGAGGTACCTCCTAACCACATTACCTTTAAGAATAAAACCTGGTTAGCCAGTAGAAGAGTTTACCTGGTACCATAGCAGACAGTAGTGATGGACCAGCTCTTACACCTGAGATCCCCACGTCCTGCCCCTTAAATTGCACAAATGAAGGGCAAGTCTTCTCAACCTCTCCCTAGCAATTAACCCTCAATTAATTATCTTAGATTGGAATTACATGCAGTTGGATTTTCTCACCTCTCCATGCCCTGATGTCTTAGGTGGTGATTTTATACCCAGGTGTTCCAAACAAACTTCAATCAATGTGGTTCCTGATTTTATGACTATTTTTCAGCATTCAAGCTAGTTAAAGTGCATCAGACTTAAAAAGCTACTTTTTAGTAGCATGTGACAATTTTTTGCAAGCATTAATAAAGCCTTACAACAATCTTGAAAGCAAGGCAAAGGTTATGATAGACGAAGTGGCAAATACCCCAGTAGGAGAGGCTAGAAGAGTGCTTTGTTTTAAAAAGCCTATTTCGAGGCAGTCAGGACTTCCCCGGCCTTTGGGAATTAACATCTGGTTGAACTAAAACCAGATTTTCAGCTGCTGTATAGCAGCAGAACACTATCAGAGCCAGTGAAACAGGCTTCACTTGTGCCAATGGAAATGGCTTCTGCAACTCTACAAAGTTACTATAATGGGGGGAGCTGGGCCAAAGCTAGGTCCCCATCCAGACCTGGCCAATTTGGAACCATCCTGAAGTACACTTATTTAGCAGGTTATTTCGCTCTTTGTTTCACTGAGGCATCCTGAATTGGGAGCTCAAGCATGAAAAAACAGTCTATTTTTTCTACACACACACACCAAGTGCATCTGTATTACAAATCTTTGTTCTGTCAAAATAGTGATCGTTTTCTACCTACTATAAGTTGAGATCTGCTCACATTTCCATTCCTAAGTGATTCTGTAACTGCTGAGAATTTTGTCCTTACATCAATATTTCATTTTCAAAAGAACCTCGTAGTTTGGAAGTAACCTTAATAGCATTATCCACTATTCATGTGAACCTGCTGGGTTTTTTCCAGATAAAATTTTGTCTCACAGTCTAAAGATCAAAGTTCATTTGCTCCTAACAGTACCACTCTTGTAGGATGGACAAAGGCTGTTTCCATTATTACATTACAAAAGACATTGTGCAGTCCCTGTTTTATTCAACAGGCCTTCTGTTAAATTCTAAGAGCTTCAAAATTTGAGGTGAATTCTCCTGTCTGCCTTACACAGCTTTGGAAAATGAGGCCCCATTCCTCTGTGTGCTGTGGCAAAAATATAATTATTATAGCAGTTGTCTTGGGAAGAGGCATGAAAGACTAAAAGATGCTTTATTTCTGAACTGAAACCTCAGCTAGCATGAACTGGGCTTTCTATTTGTTTTCCAGTGATGTGAGTTCAGATTTTGGGAGGTCCAGACTCTGTCCTAAACAATAACACATGGGAACCACCAACAAGAGAAGCTGAGCTCTCAGAGCATAGTCAAGACTGCAGAGTGGGAAACCACTCTTAGGACTGTGTCCCAGTATTCACATGCAAATTATTAGGCCTTTAGAAGTAAAAAACTTGTGTTGCATGTGTTTATAGGGCAGACATACAACCTAATCTATAGGAAAAGCAGGACTCAGGTAGTGATCTGCCAGAGCTTGCACTGGCAGGTCCTTCTGAAGGGTCCCTTCACATTGCTGTGATTCAGCATCTGCTTCTGTCTATTTAAAGTGCTATAAAGCACTTTATATACATTTATTTATTATTAGAGTGGCTTAGCCTCTCCACCTCTTATTAAAGTCAATGTGAGAAGAAACTTTTGTGCAGCTCTCTGCTCCAACCGCAGGTCACGATCTTGAGAAATGTTAATTGGACCCCAGCAACCCAAGAGAACTTCAACAAAATCCATGGTGCTCAGTCCTGGTGTTGAATCTGTCTAGATAAATCAGTTACCAGAATTGGAGCCCAGACAAGCTGAGATGTTAATAAATCCTTTTAAAGTGAGCTATTTCTGGGGTAAGGTTTCAATTTCCTTTGCACACAACATCAAGGTCTCGCTGATAGCCGCACGCTAAAATTAACAAGAAACATGAGCGTGTTTTTTCAACTGGCTTATTCTAGAGAAAGTGGGGAACATTTTAAGAGCTATGTTGCAAGTTCAGTTTGAATGTCTCGACCCCTGGGATTATTTAGCCTTAGGCCTGGATGTAATAACTTTACCCTGCTCTCAAGATAGAAATGTTTTTGTGCTGGTAGGATGTCCGTCTCAGCACAAACTTTTGAGACTTCAGAACATAATGTCTCCACTGATCATCAAGTGAGGGATGTTTGTGTTGTGATAGTGATTAGTGGGACAACCTCCCTCATTAAAACAACTCACAAACAAGTGTTTTTAAAAATAATCTTGACTTGTTTTTAAAAGGCTGTTGGTTCCTGCAAAGTAGGACGTGTGAGGGTGTTAAACTCTCAGTTCTTTGGCTGGCAACTCACAAAACCTGCAGACTATATGCAGACATACAGCTGTTTAATTGGTGTGAGGGAGGGAGGTCTTGCAGGTTGTTACATTGCCACCTCATTGGATAGCTTCACATGTCAGGTCACCTTTGCACAGGAGGAAAAAGGTAAGCATAACTAATTTATTTTTGTTTATTATACACAAGTCCTTGAAAAAGGTTGGTTACCAACACAGATGATTTGAGAGTTATGTGAGACAATGCAAACATCAAAACTCAGTTTCCAGGGAGCAACAAGCCTGAAGACCTGGTTCGAAATCATGCCACAGCTCTACCCAACAGGGTGTCAGGTTTCTTTAGAGCTCAAACTCCATCACCTGATTCAGGGAGCATCAAAACCCAAAGCTGTACCACATGCTGAATCCTTCCCTGTGTGTTTTATAAAAATTACTTAACTTCCAGCAGACTTGGTGTCTGTCAAAACCTCCAGTTCTAGGAAGGGAGGATTTAAATTTACCCAGAATACAGAGAGCACAGGGACAGTAGCAGCACAAGCTTCCCACTTTCCTGACATTGCTGCTGTTCTTACTCTGGGAATGGGACATAAACATACCTTTTCTTGGTCCCTTTTATGCTCGTGTCACCTTTGGACTGATTCTGATGAAAGTTGTTTCGAGACTGCAAATATTTACCTGGGTCCACAAAAAAAGAGGAAGATGCTGTTGGCAGAGTACCAGACTTGGACCTGGGAAGACATGATTTTGTTCCTTGCAGCATCGCAGGTTTCCTGTGTGACAACAGGCACAGCCAAGCCCTGCTATAGGGAGTAGCAACGGTCCTCATGTTCACTCAGTTCTATACTCTAAAAGAGAGGTGAAATGTAACAGGACTTTACACATACAAGGAAGTATTCAGATACCGCAATAAAAGTGTTGTGTATAAACCTCCAAGTAACAGCAAGAGATGTTTGTTCTGCATGGTTATCATCAGGACATCCAAAAGTCACAGAGCCAGATTTATTTATCAGCAAGATGCAATCATAAATACACAATGGCTTTGAAGCACTGTGACATTCCCTTCCTGCAGATGGCTGGAAATGTTCTTAGATACAATATTTGCAATTAGCTTGCTGATGAAATTAGTGTTCTGAAATGGTTAGTTTTATAGATGCCCATGTTGCTCCCTCTGTGGCTGTTACTGCTTTAACCTCTTTGAGACCTTGGCTGAGAGCACTTTCTCAGAACCGCAGAATTGAGAGCACAGGTCAGAAAGAAACATAGCCCAGCACAAGCAGAGAAAAGAGGTGGAGTCCCCAGGTAGGTGATTTGCCTGGGGCTCTGACAAACTGCATCCTAATCTCTGCTCCACTGCTGACCTGAACCTGTCACTCACCTCTGTTTCTGCCTCAGCAAAAAGAGGACAGTACTGCTTACTGCCTTCCAGCCCTCCTGCCTCTGGCAGAGGTTATACCATGGGAGAGCTGAGAGTCATCAGCGTTCCCAGTGGCCCATTCTAGCACCTTCTTTTTGCATGAGTAATCATCATCCCCAACACGTGCTGCCCTGCCCCTCTCATTTACCCAGCTGGAGGGTTTGGGGCACACGTTCAAAACATTCCATCAGGAATACAGGGACTTCATAGGTCACATCAGGGATCTCAGGGGATCCCATGCATCCAGGGCACAGTTGCTTCAACCCATTTTGCCATCGTTCATTATTTTGTGCTATTGGGATGTGGAGAGCAGTCTCTTCCATAAGAAACAATCAGGAAGCTCAGAATTTAATGAAGTTTTGATTTGTACTTTCTTTGCATCTAAGCCCACAATGTCTCGGACTGTTTTTCACCTTTCACTGACAACAAAGTAATTTGCTCATAACAAACAGCTTCTCATCTGAAAGAGAACTGGCATGAATCATAGCAGAGGCATGAATCAAAGAGGACTGGCATGAAAAGCTCATGCTCATTTTTGAACACTGCATTATGCCCTGATTAATTGGCAGTGGCTTATGGCTCTATCAATAGGACACACTCCCTGGAAGAATGACACATTTCCGAGAAATCCTCAACAGACCCAAACGTGTTATTGATGAGCTAGGAGATAATAATCTGGGTCTTGTTACAAACCAAGGTTTAAATCAGTTTTGCTGGAAGGTCTGCCAGTCTTTTTGATTATGGCTTCCCTCTGAAATAAAGTAAATTTCCCCTGAGGCAAAGGATTTAGTTATGGCACTAGCCTGCAACTCAGGAGACCTGTACTGTCTCCTTGGTTCTGCTTCAGATACCATGGGTGATCCTGGACAAGACATGTTGAAAAGGTTTCCTATGCCTGCTGAGCTGGAGTCCTGTTTTTAAAAGGACCTATATGGGTGCAATGTCAAAACCCAAGGAAGGCAATCCAGTGGGCTGACTGGCACAGCCTTCACCTCCCCTCCCTCCTTCTCACTGTTTCCCCTGTAGCAGTAGGGGCACTCTGATGATCCGACCAGGGCTGGGGTCTGAGCCGGCAGGAGAGGAAGGAGGCAGGTTTGTTTTTACTGAGCTGAAGTAAGAGCTCCCTGCCTGCTGAAGGGGATTTCTCCCTTGCCTTGGCTATGATCTCAGGGTGGGCTGA
Organism: Tauraco erythrolophus; assembly: GCF_009769465.1. Lineage (NCBI taxonomy): Eukaryota > Metazoa > Chordata > Aves > Musophagiformes > Musophagidae > Tauraco > Tauraco erythrolophus. The sequence continues at coordinate 21,477,163 of NC_141473.1, read as the reverse complement.
TGCAATTCCCTTCCTGGGCAAAGAAGTGCTAAGCTAGTTGTTTGCTGTTAGGGCTGGCATGTGGTCAGACAAGGCCTGGGAGCAGTGGCAGGCAAGAATACATGGTTGGGAGCAGGGAAGGGGGAGTGGAACAGCTTGCTTGCACCATCAGTGAGCTGTTCAGTTGGTTCGGGCAACCCCTTGAGACAAATTTGCAGTCTCATGCTATAAATATTGAGATAAGTTCTCTGCTGATTTGTCCCCAGAACCAGCTCATCACCAAGTCAGGTAAGTGCCAGAGTAAAGGAAGCGCGTCAGGTCTGCTAGGGCAGCAGGGAGCTAGCACAGCAGCTAACCTATATTGTTCAACCACATCCTAAACCACCTATCTTCCCCTGGGCTGGATCTACCACCTGTCCTATACATTGCGTGATTTTTCTCTTTAAACTCAGCCTTGGAGCAGGAGCTTCCCCTTAACATGCACTTGTGCAATGCCTATCACCATGGGGATCTGATCTTAATTGTATACCTGGAGATCATAACTACTCTTTAAGTAGTCTCACAAAAAATGAAAGGCATTCAACTGCTGTCAACAACCTTGGCCATCCAGCAGAGCTCCCTCTTCACTGCAGTATTTGCAGACCTACTTTGGAGAACTTTTCCATCTTCTCCTGTTTCCTGCAGGGATATTATCTGTGCTTGCAAGGATTCAATTAATGCCATTGATGTGGAATGTTGTTCCATTCATCACTGGCCACTGCATCTAATGAATAGGATAATCTAATTTTCCCCAAATAAATATGACACCAAATTAAAAGAGTTCATAAACAGCCTCCAAAATGGAGTGAGTTTGTTTCAATTTATTGCCTTTTAAATTGTACTCAAGTACCAACCTAGCTATAAACAAGTCAGTGACTGAGTTTGGAAGTTTATTATCACTAATGTTTGCCTATATTTATACAAGAATTGAGTATTAGTATTATCTGGAAGAACAGCAAAAGGAAGGTCATCCAAATGCTACAGTTTTTAACCATGATTTTCATAAACTAGTGAGAGAGCTTTAAGGCACAACGTCTTCCAGACAATTATTTTTGCTGTGTTTACTGTCACTGAAACATTTAACAAAGTGGTTATGACCTATCATTAGAGCCATGGGAAAAATTCACCAGAAAATGAATTCTATGATTCTATGATTCTAAATCAGAAAAAAGTAATAATGCCTACTGGGTACTTGGCTAGTTTAAAAAGAGACTTCTCTATCTTCCATCAAAACCCAAATGAATAGTTCTTCAACTTTTGCCTCATATCATTTCATTTGGGAATCAGCTGTTAGACAAATGATTCTGTATGGGAAAACAGATGATCTTGTCAAGCTCTTCCTTGTATTTAGCCTGGTTTTCAGTATCCGAGGTTGTCTGACCAGCTTTTACAGAATACTTGGCAGGAAAAGAGATACCTAGTGTGGCTGTGTATTTCTTACAGGATCATCTAGATGAAAGAAGAAGAGAAAGGAACTATAGACTTAGTTTAGTGCTTACAAAGTATATCGTATGGGATCACCAGTTTCTTAACTGTGGACAGTATCTGGTGCTTCAGAAGAAACTGATCTTGTGCTTTACTGTTTGAAAATCCTATCTGTTTAACAGCTTCTATCATGGAATCTGAAGACTTTCCTGAAATTAATCAATTTAGCCTCATTACAGACAGTCCTGGGAAGTAAAGATCTATCTCTACCTGGGTTTTACAGTTAGCACATTATTCATGGTAACACAGCTTTGGCGTAGAAATCCAGAGCTATCATGTCTGCAGAGCAGAAAATAGCCTTGTGCAGAGATTTTTCCTTCAGTCCCAGAAGCATTACAAGCAGTGAGGAGTTAGGGGATTTATCACAGAATCATAGAATAGTTTGAGTTGGAAGGGATCTTTAAAGGTCATCTAGTCCAACTCCCTTGCAGTGCACAGAGATATCTGCAACTGGATCAGGTTGCTCAGAGCCCCATCCAACCCGACCTTGAATGCTTCCAGGGATGGGGCATCTACCACCTCTCTGGGCAACATGTTTTAGTGTTTCACTAACCTCATTGTAAAAAATTTCTTCCTTATACCTAGTCTAAATCTACAGTCGTTCAGTTTAAAACCATTACCCTTTGTCCTATCTCAACAGGCCCTACTAAAAACTTTGTCCCCATCTTTTTTGTAAGCCCCCTTTAAGTATTCAAAGGCCACAATAATGTCTCCCTAGAGCCTTCTCATTTATATAATGATTTTCAAAGACTGCAGGACATTTTTGGTTTCAGCCCTAGACTCAGCCTTTAATATTCCGTGTGTGTGGCATGGACTCACTCTGAAATTTTTTTCTGCCTTGCCTGCAAGGAGAGCGCTAAGGCTGAGATGGTGACTGCATGGGGATAACCATGAGATCCTGTTGTATTTAAGCAGTAATTTCTTGAATTAGTATGAGTGATTGATATGATCTTAGGGAAAGCAGTAGCTCTTTATTTAGTAAGATATCTTTTTTTTTAGTCTACGATGGCAGAGTATTGAATGGATATTCTAGTATTTTAGGTTAGGGCAAAAGAATTCTAAATAGTTAAGAAACTTTCAAACAGTAAGTTGTGTTTGGAATTGTTCAGCACACAGTGTGAATAAGTTTCTGCATCTTCCTTTTGCTAATTTTCTGCTGCAAACTAGAAAGTTGACACTGACTTAGCATTTCTTCCAAAAATATTTTGTATTCATGTGTCATCATTGCTTCCTAGCAAAGTAATGAAGTAAGGTTAAGGTGAAACCCTGGAAAACGTGGAGAGGAAAGGCTAAGCAACTAACGAAGGCGGTAAAGCTGTTGAGTGATTCTGATGTGTTTCACAAGCTTTGAATAGGAAGTTCTGGCAAGGCTAGAAGCTGACATCAGCTGTACTCTTCCTATTTCTTCTTCTCTAGACCTTTTGTGATCTGTTTAAATTCAGAATTTAGCCCCCACAACACTGATCTTTCCTATTGGAGACAATAGCTGATGACATTTAAAGCAATCTCTTCCCTCCCTTTTGAAGACCATCAGCCTTTATTATGATTAAAATAACAAGGTATCCTTCAGCTCAGTGGCTAAACTGAGGAACTGAAGGTGAAACTGTGGTTCTTTGCCTTAAACTAAAATAGAAATTTAGGAGTTAATTTGGAAAGTAAAAAAATACATCGTGAAGCAAACTGAAATATTCAACTTTTTCCCCTCCAAAATGTCCTATTCCATCTTCAGATTAATGAAACCTTTCAATAGTTGTTTTTCAGCTTGAAATAGTTTTTAAAATAAAGTTGCCATTTAAAATCAATACATGGAAATGTTGACTTTCTTTTTTCCCCCTATTTTTCTGCCTGACATTCATTTATACGCTCAGTTAAATTTCATTTGTGTCTACCAAATGCCATGTTTCAGTGAATATACTACTGTCAATAACATTTTGCCCAGTGCTGACTGTGATTCTATGCTTCCCTGGAACATTGCTACACATGACTCAGTTCCTGCTTGGACTGTAACTTAATTTCAGAGCTCACTGTCATCTGTAACTCCAAAGAGCAATTTCAGCTGAAATCATAAATTGAATTACAGATTTGTATTGCATTGCTCACTATTTATTGATAATATTGTGCCTACAACATATCCTGTTCTTCATTACCACAGAGAGAACAGTACTGGTTCCTCTATGCGATGGAGAGTTACTTATTTTTCCAAATGCTAGATCCCTGCACGTAGAGAGCCTACAGACATCTGCATTTCTTGTGTAATGAGTACTTTTATCTAGCCAGTAATGCAGAAAAGGTTTCTCAGGACTATAAAACCACTTAGAGGTATTCATATGATTTATATGTCATAGAAAAATATAATCATATGCATTCTTCTAATTTCAAAGAAATACTAAGTATTATGGGCTAAAGTTCCTGGGAGCTTTGAACTCCCGTGCCACTGACATCCTTAACTGTCAGGCACACAACTTTCAGTCAGAAATGCCAGTCCTAAGCCTCCAACAGACACGAGCAGTCCAAGGCATGATGCTGACACACTATGGCTAATGGAGATTTGGAACAGGAAGGGATTTGGTGGAAAACAGAAGCACAGCTTGAACAAATCATACTTTCCTCCAAATAGACAGGAGCACAGGTCTCCAGGGCTGATCGTTTCTATCATCTTCTGGGAGGACAGTCAGATGTACCTAAAGTACAAATCTCTTCCTGCAGCCTAACATAGGGTTTTTAGTAAACAACAAATTCTCTACTGATAATTTCTTGGAATCTCAGAGATGGATCCTTTGGGTTCAAGTGGATGACACCAGAAGACTGAACAACTACTACTTATGTCCTGGTTTCAGCTGGGACAGCATTGTTTTCAGTGATGGAGAATTGGAGTGACCTTCTTGTTTACATATGGTCTGAGGAGACGAAGTCACTGCACTGCATCAAACAAAACATCTATGTGCTGCTGTAGTATACCAGGCACAGGGATGTGCTGCACTTAATGACCTCAACCACTAAAGAAGTGAAGAGTCTTTGGAGTCAGCTCGGGCATTCAAGTTCAGGGCAGAAATCGAAGGTAATAATCTAGTGGAAGGTGGTGGACTCTAGTGGTCTAGTGGAAGGCGTCCCTGCCCATGGCAGAAGAGTTGGAACTATATGATCTATAAGGCCCCTTCCAACTCAAACCATACTATGATTCTATGATTCTGTGAAAGCCCGTTACATCTTTGACACAGTCCCATCTTAGTATTTTACAGTTTGTTACTATCTTCCCTGCAAGGAAGATACCATCCAGTAGGTCTCGAGGAAGGTCTACCATTTCATCATAAGATGGCCACCTTGCCAGCAAAACAGCTCCTTCAAGAAAGCCAAGCAATAAGCCACAACATTAGGAGACTATTATCCCATCTAGATGCCTGTGGAAGGCCGTATTTCCTCACTGCAGCACATTACATTAATAAATCAACACCAATTTAACATTAATTTATTAATTTAAGAATAAAAAATAATCAGCATTTTCCATTCAGAAAGGCTCCCATCTGCCCAGCAACGAGTATGCTCTCCACTCAAGCCTCCCTTCAGCCTACCCCAGAGCAACTAATATGGCCATCCATGCTAGCATAACCCACCTCCCCTTCCCCTCTGGGCCACAAGCTGTGCTGTCCTGTGTTTTGGTGAACTCATCCTCTGTTCTGAAGAGAAGATGTGCTGTCTGGTCTTCCTCACAGATGCCCCAGTGCCAGCTCTGGTGGCTCTGGCAGGGCTCTTTCCCTGCCCCACCCCAGTCCGTGCTCAAGAGTCCACACCACCCAGGGTGTCTCCGTGCACTACTGGGGAAACCATAGGGAACTGGGAAGATTGAACATGCTTCTCAGGTTACCTTCTCCCCCCTTAAAAACATTCCTAAGCATAGGGAGATGGGAAAGAGATCTCCCACTTTGTCCAACTAAGATATTAGCTGTTCTCTTCTTCCACTTCCTGACAGAAATAACATTTTTTTTTCTAACCTCAGTTTGAATGTTTAAATATATTTTATCCAAAAATTCCTCCAAAATGTTGCAAAATAGAAATGCAAATGAAGCCAGACCCATCCAATCTTTTCTTCTTCTCTCCGTAAGTCAGAGTGATAAGATACTTGTTAATCAGAGCCTTTGCTTGCTCGTGGCTGGCCACTGCCTGGGGATCCTGTGGTCAGCCTTCTGGGTTTCAGGCCACATCTGCACTGGGATGCTGGGAGAATTAAGCAACACTATATAAAGTCAGCTTTCTCTGGAATGGGAGCCTCCAGGCACTAAATATGATTTATGTGCATTGGCATATAGATTTTTATAGAACAGATTTTTTGTTAGCTTTCCAAGGTGTCAGGAAAAGAGCTAGTGGAGTCAACTATTCCTATGTACACCTGAGTGTGAGCTGAGCAGACAGCTAAAGTACCTACACCCCATCACGCTGCCTGTTAGCACAGCTGCTGCCATGTATGTGCTGCGTCCAAGGACACAGGGAGGGATAGCAAGGCAGCATTAATGCAGTCTGTGGAGATTCCCCATATACAGGTTTTCCTGCAGCACAGGAGGTGGACATAGGCTGCAACACAGGCAGAAGAAGGCCTGCACCAGTCCTGGGCATTTTTTACATTGCCCCTGTTACCTTTTCCTTGCTAAGCGTTTGTCTTGATTTTTGTGCAATAAAATCATGTTAATTAAACTGTGAATGAATAGAAAGGCCTTAAGTCAATATTTGCATTTGGAAAAAACTGGTTAGACAGCTTAGGAATTGATTCCACTTTATTAAAGAACCTGTTCACCCAGGGAACATTTTAGCAGCAATCAATATGTAATTAAATCTTTATTGATGTATTACAATTGTTTTGTTTCCCAGCGATTATAGTGATAGAATCAACTTCCCTCAGTTGTTCTTCCTTGCCAGCTTTACTACTGATCTCCTGTGAGTCTATGGGCAGGTCACCTTACGTCTCTCAAGTTGTCATTAATAAATTGAGACCACAATCACACTGAAACAACTCTAATCCTAAACCACTGTGCTAAGTATAGGCCAATAAGAAAAGCCAGCCTCTGACCTCAATAACCTGGTTCAAGAGCTGCAAGATGATATAAGCACAAAAGTTTCAGTGAAATCAACAGACAACTCTGAACTAAAATACCTTTGAAGATCTGAGCTCTTATTAGACTTTTCTATTCAGATTTCAAGTCCCTCAAAGCTGGTGTCACTTCTCACTCGCTGTCTGTCCAACCTCAGGAGATGCAGATGTTGAGTACAACCGTATAAATCATTCACGCTCCCTGTTTAGGCAGTTACAAATTCCCATTTGCCCTTTCCTAGATGATACACTAAACGTGGAGGGAATGGCTCATATTTTCACTAAAGCCTTTTCACACAGATCTGGCCAGAAGAAAGCATTTCTGCAGATAGAAGAACATTAGCCATACCAGAACGAAGTGACTGCAGAGTGAGAGTCCCTAAACTGCAGTCACGAATGGGACACCTGACAGCAAATGCAACTCTTCATTACAGATGTTAAAACAGCTGGGGAGGGGGGAATGTGCCTTGTTTAAAGGGGAGCAAACCTCACCACCCCGTGTCTGTTCTGCATCTCTCCCGCGGGAGCCCTGGCCTGTGATGGAGGCGTTTGGGCACTACTCGGGGAGGCGAGGGGAGGGGGGTGACCAGGATGCTCGCTCACCCGCCTCCTCGGAGGAAGGCGGGGGGCGGCAGGACGCGGGCAGAGCCCCGTGGGGGGTCCGTGAGCTCCCCGCCGCGGTCCCGCCGCCCGGGCTGCACACCGGCTGCCACCCACCAGATGGTGGTGTGAGCACGGTTTTCTCCGCAGCAGGCATCCCATTCCCAGGTCCTGGCACGCCCCTCGCTGGAAATCAGCTCCTGAACCTGCTCTTAAGAAAAAAATAGAGGAAGGCTGGTCGTCATTGTTGATGAGAACTAGTGGCTCTCCCAAAAATCAAGTGGGTCCTCCGGCCAGCAGAAGGCACATGTGATTTCTGGTCCTTTGATGCCTGGAGCTGGCCCACATCCCCCCAAAAAATGAGTGAAGAACCTCCCCTTGATGCTCAGTCTAGAGACCTGTCTCCAACTCTTTGTAGTCCAGGTGAGAAATTAGGTTCTCACTGAAAACACAAGCACGTAAAGGATCAGAGATTGAAACCTCTTCCTGTTCACCTGAGGGATGCAAATACCCTGGCTCCAGCTCTGGGTCCTGGGCTCCCTAAGACCATTTGAACTCACCACTTTCGCTACACCAATTCCTGCTCTTTTCAGCAGTGCCGAGGAAGAACTATCCCTCCTGCCAGAAAATTCACCCACTTGATGAGAAAAAGCTACTTCTCTGAACACAAGGGGTTTTGGTAATTACACATTTAAATGAGTTGCTTTAAATGTGGAGAATCATTGGTTAAGGCAGACCTGAGCTTCTCAAAGCACTTAATCCTGTCCAAATTTGCAGCCTCACTCAGTGAGTGATAGGTGCAGCCATGGAGGTGAGGGGCAATTTCCAAGGAGTCCACTGACCTCTGTGAAGTTAGTGTGAAAGCAGGAGCAGAAACAAGTTTGCTCCCAAGAGCAGGATATCCTATATTCACAAAAACGAACCATCCACCTGAGTTTTGATTTCCCCACACTCTGACATTGATATCACACCCTGAACTTGCCTGTCTCCCCCTCACAAACAGTCACACAAGCAAGAAGGAAACCAGGCATACAGCATTCAACTTTCACATGCTTACAGCCAGTTTGGCTCTGCCATTCCCTGCTCCTTGGGGAGTCCCCACTGACATTATGCAGATGAGGCTGCTAAACCAGCCCTCTAGGACTGAATTCTCCATTCTGTTCCATGCCCTAAAGCCTCATTAATATCTGGGACTCCTTCCAGACCTACCCTGCTAGCATCAAATGGTCGGTGCTATACCAGCTTGTCCTAGTGAAGTTAGCAAGGCTTCAGGACAGCCATGCTTTGTAGGGTTGTTCAGACCTGTGAAACATCTACAGAGGGTTTTAAAAAGCCTTTAATTTCACATCCAAGAGCCACCATTTACAGTGTGTTAAAAGAGAAGGGAAATTGCACAGAATAAAATGGAAACAAATAAGAAAACATTCCCACTTGTGTTTGAAAAACTGTTGGGGTAACGAATAGCTTTTAATATGTAATGAGCACCCACATCCTTCAGAGAGCTGCAGAAGTCTTGACCATTAATTTGATCATCTTTTTTTCCCGACTTCGATCAACAGAAAGATTTTCTACATGTATATCTTCAGACCCTTGTTCACTGTTAACTTTCTCCCTGTATCCATTTCAACATCTTCCTCTTAGATTTTGTCAGTCACTGCCACAGAGATTCAGCAAGGCTGTCTTGTAATCGCCACTGGTGTCATCCTGACAGGAGAAAAAATAAAAAAAAAAGTCGAACGTGAAAGTTCCTCTGCATGCTCCGAGTGCTGACTTTGTCAGTCCAGTCCATGGAATATGTCCACACAGGAAAAGGACTTTGGAAAGGGTAAGCCAAATTTCAGCAGAGTTACTGCCAGCTGAGACATCATCAAAAGTGAACAGAGAAATGGCGCTTATAGCTGCCATTTGAAATAACATTTATCAAGTCCAATTCTTTTCTTTGGAATCCAGGCAAGCAATTGATCAGGGCTTCATCCCACAGAGCAGCACAGACAAAGTCAGCACAAATGAGAGCAACCAAGCCTGTTGCGTTCAGATTATATGTCTTTGGGTATTTGTGTAGCATCTCCTCCCTACAGGAAGGGAAAGGGCAATATAGTTAGCCCTGACACATGACGTTTTTTAAAAAGCCACAAATATGGTCATTTTGATCTAGAGAAGCACTGTCGAAAATATTACCAGAAAAAATATCTGCTCCCTTCGAATGTTTTGTGACGACAGGTGTAAAGTCAGTTCCACTTCTCAGAAGGAATGAATACTCTGTACAGACCCTTGAAAACTGGTCATTAATCAACATGACAGACACTGACAGTGCCAATTAGAAGAAAGGGCCTTCATTACAGAACCAGACTTCTCATGAGGTCTGCCAAGGATAGGGCTTCTGTGCCATTTGCACTGAGGGAGAGGAATGTCTCAGAGTCCTTAGGACAAATGGTAAAACCCAGAATTTCAGCCCTAATTGAGGAGGGTCATTCACTTCAGAGCTGAGACTCAAACTTCAAAAGCTACAATAAGCTTTGACAAGGTTCACTTTCTAAACCTATCTCACCACAACATTGACCAGGCTTTCATCTGGGATGAGTCAGCTAAAAAACCAACCAACAACAAAAAGAAAAGATAAGATAAAAAACCCAGTACTGTTTTGATTTACATGACACTGGCTTGAGGTGGTTAAGGGCAACAGAAGGAGAGGAGAGCATGGCACAGCAGTGTGGGAAAAGTGTAACAGGAAGGATTAAATGAATCTAGATTCATCTAGGAGATCATGAAGTGCACGGATACAGAGTCTAGTTCATGAAAAACCTGGAGCAGGCTCTCCTCGTGTTTGGCTTTGCCCGAATCACTTACAGAGCATACAATCTGACTCACTTTTCAGGCATATATGTCTCTCAAGGAGATGCCTGTTAACAGGCCTAATGAAAGAGAGCTACGATCTTAGCAGAGACGACATTTTTACTGAAAACAGCCATGAAAGCATCCCACAGTGCCAGACAGGTCAGGAATATATGTGATGGCCAAGAACCATCATATCAAGATGCTGCTTACCAGAATCATACTGGAGAGAGACTTTCCTGCAATATGCTTGAATTCAGCCTGTATAAGATTTAAGTCAACTTCACTTCGAGAAACGATCACCCTTGTAAGAGTGCCATCACTGGTGCCAGCCCCCTGAAACAACAGATATATCAGTCTGTGATGTTAGTGAGTGTTCATGAGATAAGCTCTTGAAAACTGGTTCAGGTCAGAAGGAGTCAGCTTTCAACATTGTTTGGCACATGTTCTGCAGCACATCTGCTTGTTATTCTGGAGGGCTAAGCCCCACCTACCTCCCAGAGGCCACTGTCAATGCCACGAGCCCACCATGGAAGTGTGCTATAAACCTTTGCACATGTCAAACGCAAAAGCAAACATGCTATAGTGTTGGAAGTGGGCACTGAATACATGTTGTCCTTCTGCAGCACCACCATACAACACTTGGCTTTAACCAATACTGTTTAATCAGTCACAGGAAAATTAAGATCACATTGAGAACAAAAATAATCACTCATCTCAGTTTTCCACAAAGTTAGGAGAGCTGATATCTTTTATGTATCAGTTAAGAGTTACAGGGGCACAATCTGCAGATGCCTTATGTGCCTCCATTTGGAACTCTCACATTATACTGCCATTGAGAAAATTGCTTCCTAAAAAGAAAATATTGTGATTCAGTCCACTAAGTTAACATTATGGGCAAAAGTCCACCATGATCAACTTCCCAGAAAACCATCTTCCAGAAGTTTTGTTCATGTTCCATAAGGTGGGACTCCTAAGTCAGAAAAGACAGACTCCCTTGGTAACTCAAGATTAAAGGGTACTTTTCTGCCCAAGGTGTTTGAAGGGATTCTGCTATTACTTGCAACAATAGCACAAAACTTGCTGGATTTCACCAAAACCTTGGCTCTTCTGATTTAAATTGAGGGAAGCCAGGTTGAAAGTAAAGTCAAGTCTAGTATGAAAACAAATATGTTACAATGAAGAGTCTTACCTTTAAAGCGTGGTACAGCCTCTCTGCAAAGTAGCGATGGACACTCCTGGTGCATTTCACTAGGCATACAAAAAGGCTCAGTAAGAATCAATGCTATTTCCAGTCCTAGGCAGCAAGTAAAAGAGATTCAACATGCTTTCCATTAATTCTGCGTGCCTTGGGATTTGAGTTTATCTTACCTAAGAAGCACCCTTTACTTTCTACCAGATATCTTTATAAATTAGATCCATCCCTTAACAGTCAACTGCTGCAGGAGAAAAGGCAGCAGACTCAGATAAAAGAAAGGGAAATGTAGCTATTCTTACCAATAGCCAGCATGGCATCCTCAAGCGAACCAGAGGTTTCACTCTTGATAGAGTCTTCTATGCTCTTTCCGGCCAGCTTCTGATATTCTTCAAACACTGTTTGAAACACAGTGAACTGTGTTTGAAACACAAAGAACTTGAACTTTTTACCAAGCAGCTGCTCAGGCATTTTGTGTCTAATATTTACAGGTGTGGCTTGTGTGGCGATAGGAAACCACAGATCATGCTAAAGCAATGGACATATTTGTACCAGCTTCAAGAGGCTTTAGTCAAGCCCATAAATCAGCTACAAAGACTGATGGCAACACTCACAAAAACCCAACCCATTCACGCGCCTTGAATTCCCTGCCTTCAATTGAAAATGCAAGCGCAGTCACCTCATACTTATTTGGAAATCTGACCCTTCATCACTGTCTTTGCTTCATTTCTGTGGTTAACAGGAGGTTAGGCACAACTCTATCTGGTCTTCTGTTTGTTGATGTCACTAGCTTCAGGAGCCAAAATCAAATCAAATTAAATCTAGGACTATGCTGCTCATGGCCCTTGGACTTTTAAATGATAACAATAGTTTGGGAAAACTTATTATTTCAACTACAATTTAAAAAAAAAAACAACTCAGAAAAGATGAGCAAAACGGAGGTGCAGATTCCAAGATATCTGAACTCTCACATTAACAAAAGCTCAACAACGGAGTCGTTGTTCACCTTACACATTCTGGATACTCCGGGGTTCAGAATTACAGATCTCAGTTTTGACTCCTAACTTTAAGACTAACAAAGAAGGAAAACTGCTATGTAAGGCAACGAACATCTTAATGAAGCTTGCTCAGCATTCAAGATCAGATACCTAAATATTAACTCTCAGATACTTTTGGGAAAGACAATACCACAGAACAGACAGATGGATACAACCTTCTCAACTCAGGCCTACTCTCCATATTTTAAAAAAAAATTAAAATAGCTGCAACAATTAAACTCAAGTTTTAAAGACAAACAGTTACAAGCTGCCATAGTACAGAGGAAATCATTTGCTTGGAGATACGGGAGATCCCAATGAGTGGTTGTGTCCTGAAAATAACTAACTGAAATTCAGTTCTCAAAGGCAGACACAGTCAAAGACTAGATGCTACTTTTTTTGGTTTGTTTTCCTGTGATGCTGGGAGATCAAATCTGGAACACCAGGAGGAGTTGGCCTCCAGGACCTAGAAAACAGCTTCAGAAGACCTCAGCTTGAAAAACCTCAGGCATAGCTAATTTATCACCAGCTAAATTTATCAGTTTAGGTCCAGCTGATTTACACAGCACTTGCTATGCTTAGATTCAGTCAACACAACAAAATCTGATAGTTTGAGCCTTGGACTGCCTCAAAAGTCTTGAGATGACAAGGCCAGGTCTCTGCTGCACTGGGCAGTGGGGAGCTGAAGGCTTCCTTATCTGGAGCTGGGTTAGTGTCTTTCCTCCCAGAAGTCTCTCATGCCCTCAGAAGAACCTGGGGCAGAAACGCAGCGTGCACCCCGTGATTCTCCAGCACTGAATAAGCAGCTACTTTTTCAGTGATTTTTTTTTCCCAGAGGAATCCAGATCCAAGGAGTCACACGTCTGTCCACTGCATGCTCCTACCTGGTTAGAAAGGGAGTCTCCCTCTCTCTTTCCTTGCATTTATAAAAATAGCTATACCATCCAGTCGTCACTGCTGTATAAGGGCTAGATATGCCACTTGATTTTCAGCAGCAATAAGTATTCATAGCTTTTCATGAAAGCTGCTGGCAGCTTTTGATCACTGGTGACCAAGGATTAGGAGGCAGACTCAGGTACTGATCTCTGACCACTGAGCTTTACCATCTATAGCCCTGACTCTTCTTTTTGACTAGAGAGATTTCTCATTTCAGAGGCTTGGGAGTATGGGCTCTGCTCATACCTTTCAGCAAGTGTGTGGCACTCCTTGCACACAAGATTTTGATGAACTGTACCTCATCAGTGCCCTGTATCTTCTCCCCAGCCGCATAGAGAGCCTGTAAATTAACATGCAATTGTTAGATGTGCTATGTGTGCAGCTGGTAAAGGAACAGAGTTTGGCTTAAGGCACTGCTAGCATAAAGGGGTTTGAAGTAACTGAAAACACTGTGTGAACGAGACTCTCCTAGAGTGGTTGATTATGAAAACTTTTGACCATGTTTCTTCGTCATATTGAAGCAGCCACTATCTCCACCCTTTCCAGCCCTCCTGCAGCAGCTAGAACAGTCAAAAATACTCTTGAGATTTCTTCCATACTCTTTGCTATTCCACTCCACTATACCCGTATACTTTCACCAGTCAGAAGCAGCTGAGCCCAAGCCCAGCTCTTGTCACTCCTCTTTGAAGCAGCAAGGTTCAGCAGAGCAAGAAAAACTGAAACTCGAAGTCGCTTCTGCTTCAAGACCAACCCTCCCCCAACTATGGTGGCTCCAGCTCTCTGCTGACCAGGGCTCTTCTGCTTGCTAGCGCACTCTAAAGTTCAGGACAGGTGGGATGCAGGCATATCACTCATCATAGGCATTTGAGAGTACCTGTGCGTCCTGGAGAGCCAGTGCTGTGTCCACATAGAGAGTGGCATTGTCCCTCTCACCCTGTGAGAAGAAAAAGAAAGGTAACCATTTTGTCTCATGAAGATTCTTCCATATATAAGGATTGCAGTGTACATTCTGGGCAAAGATCAATTATCCATCTCAGCTATCTATTTCTGCAGAGTACTCAAGCAGTAGTGTTTCAGACAGCACAAGTGAGAACTCCTTCACTGAAATACACTGAAATCAGTTATATGAAGCAGAGCCAAAAAATTGCTAATTTATTCTGGTGCTAAGCAGGAAAATTCAGAAAATGTGATAGGATAAATGCATCCCAATGCATTCGGCATTGAGGGGGACAGACCCTGGAAGAGTGGTGAATCATAGGTGAGGGGCATTGTTTTTGAAGACCCTTGTAGAGTACAATGACTTTACACATATATAAAAGTGAGGTGTCTCCCTGCAGCAGAGCTGCCTAAGTTCACAGCTCTCTTACTGCTGCTAAGGGAGGAGAGTTTCCCTGCTTCAGTCGCATTGAAGCTGGAAGTCCAAGTGACATGTTTGTCTCTGCAGTTTATCTGGTGATCGTGACTATGTTGCCTCTTCTACTGCATGTCTTCTCCAAAAAGGAAGAGAAAAACACGAAGATTTTTATACCCTCATTGCTCTTCTCTAGTATTACCTGAAGAAGGCAAACCAGAATCTGTTCAAAGTAGCCACTCGTTTCCGATTTTATGTCTTCTTCCAGATCAGAACCGTATTCTACACAAGGGAAAGAGAAGGACAAGGGAAGGATTTGTTATTTGGGTGGTATAGTCAGGATATTACCAGTCACCCAAGGACACATAATAGCCTAACATTACTCAAGAAGATCGCTAGGGAATAAAACAGGACTGAGATCAGCTCACACTCTCAGTGATACCCAGCTCAGCATTCGCATCTGACTGAGGCACTAGGTCCACTGATGTCCAAGGCATAAACACAGAAGTAATGCTAGAGATACAGTTTAAGGGACCAAAGAGAGACCAAATATTTACAAACACATATTTGACAAATTCCTATCTAGAGTGTATTTAATGAGGAGAAAAAGCCAAGGGTATAGCTACAATTTTGTTCACGTTCTGACAATAGCCTGTGTGGTCAAGCTGAATCAAATTTGTGATATCCTGACCTTTCCTTTAGCTGGATGGAGAGTTGGAAAGGGATTTTGAAACTCTCTCAGCATAGTCATGTTCTGTTTGCCAGGCTGAAAGCTGAGTTAGGTTGCACCTTCTCGCTTTTAAAAATCCCATTTTCCTGCTGACAGTGCTAGTTGGTAACACCATTCCTGCTGTGCAATCAAGCAGCCACACATTGCTCTGACCACATAAATCAGAGCCCCAGGCGCTTTACCTTCTTTGTAAGCCTTGATTATCTCTTTGATCTGCGCCTTTGTCCGGGATGCCAGAATCTCTATGATAACATCTTCACTTGTTCCCACACCCTTTAAGAGAAAACATAGTGGAGAAATAAAGGTGGAGAAAGGCATCTAGTCACGGAGTGTAATTTATTGTTAGAGAAGTACAGTCAGGTGAGGGGTCAGATGGCAGCACAGTGTTAGGCTGTATGCTGAGCTGTGAGGAACTGTCAGAACGAAAGGTGAAGACATAAAGCATCTTTGATTCAAACATGGTTTCTTTTACTGAGGTGCCTAATTCATAAAGGGTGATTTTGTATAACCCTGTACAGGCGGATCTAGATCTTTGATGACAGACAGTCTTAGAGGGATGTGGGGAGATGAATGCTTGCCTGTTATGTTTGTACAGAAACTCTCATATACCCCTAAATATTACGCAGCATTTTCCCCCAGATATGCATTAATAGCACAATTAATTATTTCTCATAGGTTACTGCTAATAACAAACTTAATCATGTAACAGTCCAGTTATTACCACTTGTGTTAATAAGCACAGTTACAGGAAATTAACCCTGGATCCATGCTGCTACTTAAATATCAGCACTCAATTCGCTTACCTTCATGGCATCATAGAGCTCCTTGGCATCATACTTGAATGGGGAGTACATGAGAGCTACCATGAGCCTCTGAAAGCTGCCACTCAGTTCAGACTTCAGACTTGCAATCAGATCCTGTTAAACATGCACCACACAGTTACATAAAAAGCCTCAGAGGATCTCTTTACTGTTTAGTGCTGTTTCCATCCCCATAGCCTACAACAATGAAACTGAACAACTGTATGGTGTTGATAATCGCTTATAAGAAAAGGTCCTGGGACTGAAAAAGGCCCAAAATGGGATTTGTCTAGGTCCTCCCACATACCCTGTTGTCCCATTACTCAAGCTTCTTCCAGGTACTAATTAATTCTGCAGCAAAGAAGGGAAGCTAAAAATCGTGCTCCACCCTGCTTTACCCAGTGAGCAGAACCAGGCAGCTGAAGGCTTTGAATTGAGCGAGGGGTGTAGTTTCAGACAGAGCTTATTCCCAAAGCCTGCATATAAACATGCACCCAAGACTTTTGCAGAATCAGGCATGCAATCTGTTCAAAGATAGATTTCAAACTTTCACTATAATGCAGGTTTTCTAGGGCATGACCCACCCTGTTTTAGTGGGATGCAAGCACTCTATTCATTGTCTCATACTTGCCATCCCCTATTTGCTTCCCTTTCTTGGGTCTTTGCACAGCAGTCCCCCTTCTAGCAAGGGTCACTGGAGACTCCTGTTTCTATGCTGACTTAAGAGCCTCTACTGCTCTTTCCCAATACATTTCTTTCTTTCCCCCTCTAACTGCGACTCTCAGACAACTAGCTCCAGAGTACAGCTGGTGGAAGAGTTTGCCAGCAGAAGAGTTTTCCCAATAAAGAATTTTATCAAAAATGGAAAAGTAGCCACAGGAAAATCTAGTTGTCAATAACTGCAGTTTGTTTTCATTTGCAGAAATTCCGAACAAATGTAATTTAATAAGTCTTTAAATTGAACTTTCTACGGCATTTAAAAGGGCCCCAAATCAAACCAACATTTTACTCAAAATGCCACTTAGAAAGGTATTAGTTTGTGTTATAGCTTTGAAAGCAAAAAGAAGTTACACTTTAAATTAAAATAAATTTAAAAAAATATTTCTGGTCAAAAAGCATTTTACAAAAAAACCCCAACAACAACAAACACCCAAACAAAAAACCACCAAAAACTTCCCCCTCCACCAATATTTGGAGGGAAAACAATTTTTTCTGACCAAAACTTAATTTCACACATCCACCCCAGGCCTTATATGCAGAAGACCTGCATATTGTTTACACCATGCTTGCAGGATGAACTGTACATCCATTTACTGCATCCTGCACGCAGTGAAACAGTGACTGAATATGGCTTTGTTTTGGAAGAACCTTTCCAAACTGTCCTTTGAAGGATTTGGCAATCTGTTGACGCTGCATATTGCTCCTCTTGGTTAGGACATCAATTATAGCTTGTTCATCAGTCCCTGCGGAGACCAACAATAAGCCATAAACACAGTGCATAGAATAAGTTAAGACTAGTCCAAAATCCCAATTCAAGTATTCAGACAATCTTCCCTAGTTCATTGCCTTCATAATGTAGAATTTTAATTATGTATTGAGGAAAATTTAATTTTTTTTTTTCACATTAAAAAATTGTATCTCTGGATGCAACTTTCTTAAGGAATGGCTTTCAACTGGGCAATTATAAGCAGCATATGGAATTTACACATGTGGTTGGAGCCAACTCACCAAGCCCTTTCATGGCCTTGAACAGAATCTGAGCATCAGGTGCGGGGTCAAAGTTTAAAGCGCCTGTCACAGACCTGCCCTCTGCTTCACTCTGAAAAAAGAAGAAAAATACAGGACTCTTCACCACTGCTTTTCGTCAGCTGAAGAAAAAGTATCTTGAAAAGCAAATTAGTATTATTCATTGCCTACACAAGGGGAAGGCACAGGAGAGTGGAGGGATTGGTGCCAAGTGTCTCAGCAGAGCTCCGAAGAGACCACAGGTTTCCTGCCTCCAACCGTGTCTACCAGCCTTCAGCTCCTGGCAGAAACATGAAGTGCAAAGCATGACTGACACTGCTGCAACAGTCATTAGGTGCGGGCAATCTGGTAGAAAAAGCTGAGCAGGCTAGTCTTTCTTCTCCTGTTAAATACAACGCTTCATAACGTGTATGCTATTGTATTATACTGTTACTAGGAACTGCGTTTCTTAGTGGTTTGGTGCAGGGTAGGTTTTACACATAGTTTTTTGACTCATTGAACAGTCACGCTTTCACAGACTATTTTTCTAGGTAGCAGCTTTATTCTCCTGCTACTGCTTCACCTGTGCACAACTGATTTCAAGAAGGAGTATCACCACTGGAGGGATTTGGGCCAAGAGACTACTTAGAAAGAACAGATCTGTCTGGAGAAGTGCGTGTTTGATGTTCTCCCCTGAACCAAGGGCCAACTACACAGGAGTCCTTCAGACAGACCCTAAGTCACTAATGTCCCGGTTTTGACTAGGACAGAGTTAGTGAGGTTTTTTAGCAGCTAGAACAGCTCTGTGTTTTGGTTTTAGTCTGGGATTCATTATAAGAAGAGTGTTGATAGCACACCGATATTCACAGTTGGTGCCGAGACATCAAGGACCTTTCAGCTTCCTGTGTTTGTGCCAGTGTGCAGAAGCACAACAGGCTGGGGGGCAGCAAGGCCAGGACAGAGGGTCCACAACTCCTCTTATGATTTGAATTTAGACTTAGCATTGAGGGCTAAATTGGCCAATGAAGTATTTCATATCATGCAACATCACACCCAGTATATAGATGAGGGCTGATCAGAAAGAAAGGTTTTTGCTCTCTGGAGGCTCTCTCGGAGCGTTACTTCTCTCATTCTCTTTTTGGGCCTCTTGCTTATCCAGGATTGCTGTGTTGGGACTTACCTCTTTCGGAATCATTTGCCAGAACAGGACAGGCGTTGGTCACCAGGCGGTAAGTAATTATACTATGCATCACTTCTTTGTATGTATTATTATCATTACTACCCTTAATTTTATATTATTATTATTATATAATACTTAACCCATGAGCCTCCTCTTTTCCCCTTTAATTCACTTTGCCATTCCCTGGGGGTGAGGGAGGGTGAGTGAGCAGCTGTGTGGCATTTAGTTGCCAGCTGGGCTAAACCACGACAAGTCCCAGGGCAGAAAGACATGCTGAGACTTATTCCAGTCACCACAGGGGCTGGAGTGGGGCCATCAACTAGAAGCAGGCTTAAGAGTTTGAACTTAACAAGAGCTGTTAGTCAAGGGACTGGCTTGAATATATTGACGCATCTCTAACATATAAAGTCCTATCAACAGGGGAGTATATGAGTGGTTAGTCAGAGAGAGTCATCACCACTTAATTCCAGTAACGGACAGAATTTTCTCTTCCATAGCAGCAGAGAGATTTAAGTTGCCTTACTATATTCTCATAAATTTACTTGCAGGGATATAGTTAATATGAACTAATGATATTAGTATGACTTAATGGATTTTTCAATGGGGGTGGCCTCAGTCAGATAAAAAACATCTTCAAATCAGAGCTTACAGACCAGAAGAAATCACTATGGTTGTCCCATCTGGCTAGCATAACACGGATCACCAAGTGCCACCCAGCAGCCTCCTGCTATGGGGCAGATCCCTTCTGCTCTTATCTCCTGTGCTAAAGAGGGCTCTACCCTTCTTCTCCTAGAGTCTCAACCACATCCTCCATAGAGAAAAAGCCTTCAAGCAATCCTTGCCAGGTAGATCCTGTGCCTCATGATTCAGAGAAAGAGGGAGCGCAAAGCTGAGCTTTCATTTGGAGGCGGAAACAACTTAAACAATAGTCTTCTATTTGGTACTAATTCCAATAAACATTTACAGCCCATCCTGGCTCAAGTAGAGCACTCATGACTCATATACCTCATTCTCTGTGTATTTAATTATTCCAGCACAGGTACAATCATAACAGGTTTCCAGAATAACCCTGTTCAGTTTAGTCTTTTTTCCCACATGAACTGATCCTACAATTACCTAATTGAAATTACTCAAGGCATCCGTGTAAAGCTTATGTGAAGATGAATAATCGGCATAAAAGCAATGGAATCAGTGTACCTTACAGCTGATTCCCTGAAAAGTTTTACATATAAATGAAGGGGATCAGAATTAAAAGTTTTCCTACCAAAATATTTTCAAATCTAGGCGGTAGTCTATTGAAAAGCTGGAATTTAGGGATAGGTGGGGTTACTGGGTTCTTTTTCAGTGGAATATTTCTGAAAAAGTTTCACATTTTTTCATTCTGTTTCCTTTAGAAATCTATTTTTTATGAAGGGTTTGGAAAACCAAAACAATTTTCTATCATCTTTTCTTTGCCATCTCATCTTCTCTTCATGCCTCCAACCCCTACAACACCAATAGTAAGAGATTGCCGGAACTTTCAAGGGCTTTTCTCCTCTTTTTCTCACTCTAAGTTTTCAAAAGATTTCCAGCTTGGCAGGGTGGGGTGGAAAAGATGAGCAGAAAGGGAAAAATTAAAGTCAGAGCTACTCCACGCTTTGGAAAAAGTCCATTTTACTGTACTGAACTTCCAAAAGGAAATAAGGAGACAGAGGGAGAACAGCAGAAAGAAGATTACAATCTTCCGGGGAAAAAAAAAAAAAATCATGATATGTTTTGAGATCAGGAAAGTTGCCTATCCAAAGTCTACCTGAAGAAAAGTAGGAATTAGCTTGGTATTCCCCAATGCCAAAGGTGATTTGGCTTGGTTTCTCCAGTTCCCACCCCTCTGTTGCAAAATTGTAACTGAGAACCTGAAAACTGGTCATGTCCGTGCAAAGTGGTTTCTCACTCCTTGATGATGTATTGCCTGAGGTAATATAATACACTGCAAGACAGCTCTCCTATGCTTGCTAGGCACCTTTGCTGGCACGTGGCAGCAGAGGCCCCTTTGAGGCTCCCTGCTCAGCTCACCCCTT
Source organism: Tauraco erythrolophus (assembly GCF_009769465.1). Taxonomy (NCBI): domain Eukaryota; kingdom Metazoa; phylum Chordata; class Aves; order Musophagiformes; family Musophagidae; genus Tauraco; species Tauraco erythrolophus. The sequence continues at coordinate 21,456,137 of NC_141473.1, read as the reverse complement.
GCACAAGCTGCCAAAACATGAAGCCTTCTCCACAATAAGGAAGAGGAGGGGACATAAATCTTTCCAAATATGACACAAAAGCAGCCAAGAGAAAGCCTGCACACTACTGGCAGCAGTGCTAGGCAGCGGACTGGGCTGGGAAAGAAGACTTCTCTACCAGTACTCCTCCAACGCATGTCTCCAGCAGGTCTCTTCTAGGCCTTGGCTTATAGGTATTAGGAGATAAAGTCCAGGCATAAACCTGGCCTTCCACATAGGCTAATGGGAGAGCAGCTATCGATGGCAACAGAGCTATGTACATCATCAGAGCTGCCTCCTACCTGGCCCGAGTCGTACCCGGAGGCTGCCTCAGCACACCCCACGAGCATCCATCCCCCCATCCCACCACATTCTTCCCAAAGCCACAAGAGTTTAAAAGACAACACACAGCATTTCTGGCTCCTAGCAGACAGACAGGGTGTCCAAGTCCACATCATCATTGCAATATTAAAAACCCACCAAGGAAAAAGTCACTGTGGCTTGACCACATCTCCCTCTGTGACCGCAGCCTGCCAGCACAACTGAGGACCAAAATGGGGACAGGCCAGTGCCCTGAACACACTGTCACAAGACAAGGGAGCAGATGAGGAGCCTGCAGCTTTCAGACCTCATGCAGACCTCAGCTGTGTTACTTTGCTGCTCCCTGGTACTGTCTCCCCATACACAAAGGCAAACAAACACCCCCTGCACCACTCTCAACTGAAAGATCAGGGAGAGTCTGCTCCTCTTCTTGAAGCCAGCAATCATGTTAACACCTTCCTTAATCAAGTTTTGGAAGTGCTGAAAGCTAGTATATAGTCAGAAAAAACAGTAAATAGGTCTGGCTAATTTTTAAAGGGAAATATTTCATTCCCACGCAGTCTTACTTCAGTATTTCCTCTACTTACCCAAGCCTTCCACCATGCCATTGCAGTCTCAGTAGTGATACCTGCGTCTGTTGGTGAAGAAAACCACACATATCACACCTCATGGTTAGGGAAACTGAGATTTGAAGGGAGTGGAGGGAGAAGAGAAAGGAAGAAAAGTTCTTTTCAATAAACTTACCTAAAGAAAATCAGAATAACTGTACTCCTCAGGAGGCTTATTCCCTCTGGAAGCTGCAGAACGTAACTGGCCTCTCTGCGCTGGGAGCACGCAGGTATAAACCATCTTTATCTACAAATTCCATGGGGCAACGCCCTCAGACATGGCTTAACCTGTTTTTTCACACATGATCTCACAGGGAGAGATCAAGTTGCTTAACAGATGAGGCTTCCCTTGTGAGGAGCCCTACATTCAACCCTGTTGACTAAAACTCACTGTAATTTTTCCACTGCTTCTCCCTACACACACCCTTCCCCACTAACATTTTGGCCTCTGGCACCAACACAACATGCAAATTACAATCAGGTAATTTCTCAGCATAAAACTCCACTGAAACTCACTGAGTTCTGCTACAACAGAATAAGCCACTCATTACTACCAACTCTTTCTATCTCTACCAATCTGGAACAGAGCAAAACAGGACTCTAGAAACTTAAAACCTCCTCTACCTTCCCTCCTTCAAAAAAAGCTTATTTTTTTAAAAAAACAAAACAAAACAAACCAACCAAACAAAAAACAACCAACAAACACAGCCACACCCCACACCATACATGTCCTGTATTTTACAGTAAAGCTCAATAAATCAGCAGATTGTACAGACACTTGGGAGGTCCCTCCCATCCCATATCTAGACTTGCATGGCATGAGTCAAGAAGCATCTCTAGGCTAACATAGGACCAGCACATTTAAGGCTAGCAACTTTCAGTAAGGCCAACTCCAGCAAAGTTGTCATAGGGCTTGCACTAGCTGCTGTAACATGTTAAGGCTTAGGACTGGAGTGTGAAATGTTAGGGTTTGAGGTTTTTTTTTTCCTTTTTCTATTTGTTTTAAAAAGAGCTGAACAGCTCTTAATGCTTTAATTTGGAGAAATGTTCCTGTGAAATCAGCTGAAATATCATATGGTTGTAGCAATATTTTCCTGTCTAGACTTTTGACAGAATCCACCAGTGCCAGCATTTATTTATTTACTGTAAATGGAAAGCTGCCCTGCTTTCCCACCAGCTATATCTTAACCCTTACTATATAGGAGCTTTGTCCCCTCTCACATTTACAGACTCACATGGGACACTGGGTAAACATCAAATTATAGACCTCTCTCATTTCCTTCCCACACACTGCTATTTCACTTCACCCAGCAGGGTCCTCTATGGCCTGGGAAGCTTCCCTGGCTATTCCCAAGAGAACGAGCTGGGCCAGCTGCTCCTGCCTTAAACACATCCATCATATGATGAGGGCAAGTCATGAAGGAGGAGGCATTACCCTTGGCATAACAAGCATGCTGCTAGGGTCTGCACTGGCTTGGTTTCTAGTCATGTTTGAGAGGCAAGTTCATCAACAGCACACAGCAAGGACAGCTCATGAGTAGTCCTTCGTTCCTCCTCCTCCTGAGGGTAAGGTAGATTCGCAAGCAGGGTGGATTTGCTTTTGCTGGACCTCAAGACTCTGCCTGGCTGGCTACATATGCCTTTTCCCTGTGTTAGGATTTAATTGGGTCAGCTTGCCATGGAGGTCAGCGTTCTTGAGGACTCCAAGGACAAAGAAGCCCTTCTAGACAGAAAATCACAGAGTCACAACAAACAGCTGTAGGTCACAAAGGGGAGCAGAGATCAAACCAGAAAGAAAATGCAGAAAAGCCCAACTGGTCATTCTTGCCAGTATGAACTAAAAATGCCGTGAAGGGACACAATAAGGGATTTTAATGCAGAGAAACACTGGCCAGATTTTAAGAAATCAATATGATTGGGCTAGGAAAGGTCTGGGAAACCTGAACCCTGCAGCAAGGTGCAGAGCAGTACTGCACAGCCTTAACGCAGACCAGAGCAGTCGGCACTGACGGGCCAGTGGAGCAGGAGGCAGACATTACAGCCCAATATCCGTTTTGCTTGCACAGATGCTGTTAAACTGAGCAGCTTTAAACACGAACAGACTTATCTTCACTACACTTCTTGTCCCTCCCTTAACACACAAGCTGTGCACGTGAGTGAGCTCATCTGTAGTTCATGCACTTTACTACTGTATAACAGAGAGACGTACACATCTTTTACAGCACCAGTAAACTATGTAAGGCACAACCTCACTTATAGCTCATTGATTATCCTCAGGAACATGTAAAACTTCAGAAAAGGAGTAGAAGATGATGCATGGGTTCTCCCAAGTCTCACTGTCTCACCCCCCCCCCCAATGAGGCCATTTTTGTATCTCAGGCAATACTCCTTTTTGGAAAGGGAACTCCAAATGCACTAACAAGACTGTCAACAGAAACTCAGCCCAACATCATAATACAGTGGTTAGAATTTGACTCAGACAGTGATTCTGTTTGCTTGTACTGTGGAGTACTGTGGTACCCCATAAAATACAGTCAGCTATCTGAAAGATGGTTACCTGGGCAGTGGGTCAACCACACTGCAGGTACAGACACTCGTAAAGTGTCTCCACAGTGAATCTTTATCAAGCCTCATCCACAGGCCTCCTCTAGGCTTTCAGAGAGTCCCTGTTCCTGTTAAGATGCCCAGCACAGCCATCAGCCAGCAAGAGTGGGCAGAAACCTCCAGCAGAAGCTGTACATTCACCGTGATGAAGTTTGGTTTGTAGGTTTTTAAGCCATTTGATCCGAACCAATTTTCAGCTAGACAAAATGAAGAAGCTACCAGAGTACTTGACTTTTCTTGACTCCACCCTTGGGACTTTCCGAGCTTGAATCCGTAACATTGGAGCTGCCCCTATATACTCCATCAGTGTAAGGAAAGTTGTGAAAGAAATCACAAGTAGGATTTTGCTTACTCTTTGTCAAATGCCAGAAATATTTAAGATGTGAAATAAAGGTGCTGATAGCCTTAGAGTAGTGCATTACTGGCATTGTTTCAGGAAGCTTTTAGCACTCATTAAGCTCTGACTGCTCTATTTTAGGTCAAATGAGAGCAGTTTATAGGATACTCTAATTTAGATTGAGAGTGACTAAAGTCTTCTAGGGTACAGAGGCAGCCCCCTTTTCCCCTTTGCCATCTGTAGGTTTATAAAGTCTGGCCTTGTGCCTGGAAAGTTTCAGATTGGGAGCTGACTGCTTTGAAATATTAAAGCTTATGGAAACCAGGTTCACAACTGCTCAGCCATTTCACTTACTCCATGGATTTCACCTGTTAGAACTTTTTCAAGTCTAACAAGAAAAGCACATCTCATCAGGGATTTCACTCCAAAGTTTGTATTTGTTGTTTCAGGGTTTTTTTGGTTCGTTGGTTTTGTTTTTTGTTGGTTTTTTTTTTAGCCAAGAACTTGGAAATCAAGTGGAATCACTGTAGAAACAACAGATCACGTACACAGAGATACTTCTATGCAAATCAATAACCTGATTAATAGTATAATATAACTACTTAAATTTGAGGAAATCAGAGCTCACCTCTCAGACCAAACAAGCGAGAGGTATTCTGTTACAAGGCTAAAAGCTTAATAACTTTCTCCAATGCAGTCTGCAATACCACATAGAACAGTAGCTCTGATGAGGAGACAGTTCAGCAAACTGCAGAATTTTTTTTTTTTTTACACGTAACAGAAATCACTAAACTCATTCAATACTGTGCTTTCCAGGTCTGAACATAACCCCCTTGCCTACAAGTCTTTTAGCTCTACACCTATTATTAACAATACTTGCCCTGCCTTCCAGTAACTTACACCAGTCTCTTACCCCAGCAGCTGCTGTTTGCAGAAGGGCTTAGCATTCTCTCACTGTGCAAACTACACTAGTTTCATCCTGCAGATTTTAAGCCACTGCACAAACAAGCTCAGAGACCAGACACTACCTTCCACTGCTCTCCTCTTTTTTTTTTTTCCTTTCCTCCCTGTTTATGACTACTTAAATGAATATGAGCAGCTGAATGTCCTTACAATTATTAAGATCAAATGCCCTTACATCTACTAATCAGCTCACCATCACCTGAAATCAGATTGTTATATGGGAGAGCTGTGCAAATTTGCCAGCAAGCCAATCCAAACAAAAAGTTACTGTCTGTGTATGAAAGGGATGTATGCTGAGGAAAACAAGCAGGTGGGAAAGGCAGCAGTTTTGACTAAGGAGGGCATCTGTAATGCAAAAATGAAGTCACTAAAGCCTAAACAGATTGTACTCACATACCTGGCAGCTTAGTGCTTACCCTGCCTTTTCCTCTTGTACTTTTGAACCATCTTTCATAGTGAAAATGACCCCAAAATAGGATTATTTCCATTTGAAAATCACTACCACAGCTAAATTTTCCAATTTTCCTTGATTACCACAACCAGCTTTGTGCCAGGTATCGTAAGAGAAAATTAATGTCTATATGTTGTGAGAGTTGTTCAATCACAGAAGCAGCAATAGAGTGAAAACTCAGGGCTTGATTCCCCTCAGCACCTTTGTAGCTCAGAGGGAGGATGAGCCCTGGGATCAGTAGGGACAGCCAGTGCTGCAGGGGACTCTGCACAGAGCTTTGCACGTTAGTGACGTGTGTGTTGACTTGGCCTTTCCAGAGCACCTTCACTGCACAGGGCCCCTCTGCTGCTGGTGGGAGAGCCAGGGCGAGGCACTAACACAAACAGCAGAGCACGTCTCCTTGGCTTGCTCTGCCTCTGCTTTGCTTCTGGCTGGCTGTAGCTGAGCATTTTTCTGCTCATTCCTTTCTTGCACTGGTGCTGGTGCCAAGAAATTCCTCCCAGTCGCCTTAACAACCCTTCCCCACACAAAGCAGGCAATTGCTGCTCTTGTTTAACCCCAAAGGCTGACAATGAAAGCACCCTCTGAATCAAAATGGGCAAAGGCAGCTCACTTGGGCCTGATGGGGAGGTGACAGATGCCAGGAGTTCGCATGCCAGCAGCAGGTGGTAGGCAGCATTCGGGAAACCTTTGGATGCTTGCGTGTGCAGTATTTTGTGCATGTCCCCACCTACATTGTTTTTTGTATAGTTCTCAATGGAATAAGTACAGATGTCTGTACACAATTAAAGACAGTCCTGCTGCTTGAAATGATTCTGCAATGGAGACAGACTTATACAGAGCAGCCTAAGGGAGAAGAGAAAAAGTCCCTGGATGTGTCTGAAGTCCAGCTGTTTGTAGCGAGGCAGACATACCCTTTATCGCTTGCATTGATTGGCATGTTGGACGGCCTTTCTTGGTAAGATACGCTTTTCTCCAGGTTTCACACAATTATTAGTAGTGATGGATACATGAATCACTTTTACTAAGGGTAGAAAAATAGCAGGTTTGCGACACTGCTAGCATGGCATACGATGTAGGTGTCCAGCCTTCTTGGTCAGCCAAGGTGTCTACCAATATCATCATACAGCCAGCAGCCACAAATCACACGCTACCTAGCTCAGAGAGGAGAGAGAAGCCTTTGGTCAGGGACAGGAGACAGTAACAACTTCAGATATCCTGCTGTCCTGCTGAGGGCTGGAGTAGGCTGGACACAGCCGGGACAAGGGGCCACCACCTGATACCATCCTTTGTAGCTCCTTCTGACTTGCAGCCCTGACTACTCTGCAGCAGGAATTGAGCCATGAGCCTCTGTCATAGGCTCACTCTGGTGCTGATCATGTAGTACTGCCTCAAAAGTAGCAGCTGCATCTGAGTAACTTGAGATCCACACGGAGTTCAAGCATTGTGGAATGATCTGTGCTGCAGGAGGTTAGCACTAAAAAACATTAGAACATGGTGTCATTTCTGATTTCCTGGTAAAATTAGAGGTAATACAAGTACTTCAGGGATTATCCAGCTTTGGTATTGACTCCTTGTCTGCTTATATATCTCATTTTGATTGCGTTTAGTGTTCTTTTTCTCAAGGCAAATCCTTCTCTACAGCTAGATTTGCCTTGAGCTTTGAAGTGGCCATATTCCAGCCTAGAGATGGCTACACTGAAGACAACATCCTGGAGCAGGCTCTATGAGATGTTATGGGTTCGGCTAGGCTAGGAATGATGGCTTGTAATTGGTCAGTGGCACAGTCTGGGAACATTGTAGTACCGTGTCTGGGCTATAGTACCAAGGTCCTAGTACCAACACTCCACTTCAGACCATAGCCCTGTTGAGTCTGAAGAAGTAGGGAGCCAAAGAGCAATGTCTGGTTTAAAGAGCTCACAGACTATTAGGGTACAATATTATCATGACATTGTCATCAAAATAAACAAGCATAGGATGGATACACTAGGAAGAGCTTTTCCATCGGGTGCAGATGTTTCTCTGTGCTCCTCTGTCACCTATGAAACCAGTGGAAGCTCTCCCAATGATTGCAGTGAGTGCTGAGCCAGACCCATGGCCTTTTGATTTACTTTGATACCCCTCCCACTGCTGCAAAATGGCAGTGACACTACTGAAGTCAGCGTGGCCATGCCAGTTACATTGGTAACACTCCAGTTGGTATCCAGATCTCTATTTGTGTACATTCAGATGTCTTGGTGGACATAGCAAAGGCATTTGTGTCTCAAAATCTTGACAGAGGAAAACAGAGGCAGAGAGACATGAAGTATTGCTTTCCTCTCTTGGAGACATGGCATTCAGTCTCTACTCAAGTACCTATGATCTTAATAACTAAGCAGACCACTGGGGACACTTTACATGAGCACTCGTGCTCACGGGCAGGAGCAAGGCTTTGATAAATGGGCTTTGAAATAAGGTTGGTTTCTAAAAGAAACCAATATATTTCACAATTTTTTTTTGTAGTAACAAGATCAGGGAAAATAATCTGATAACAGAGAAGACTTTTGCATTAAAGGCATTAAAACCAGCAATAGTTCTGCTACAACAGCCAGCTGTCCTTAAGCTGAGGGCTGTGGTCTAGTTGTGTTAGCTGAAAATCTTCCAAGAGTTCAAGCTTATTCTTGGACACCTCTGCCAGATATGGGTGGGTGATCTAAGACCAGACTTTCTGCGATAACTGTGATGATTAGAGTCCACTGGGTCAAACCAGAGAGGATGTGTTCAGAGTCATAGAGAAAGCAAGAAATAAAAACAAGCTCTCTCAAGAGCTAGACTCACAGTGCCACAGTGTCTTAATTGCAGAATGGCACAGCATATTCATTCATGCCTCAATGGAGTACCTTGTGTCCCAAACTGTGGGTTATTTTCGGTGCCGATTTCTGTCACAAATGTGATAAAGGAGGCCTGAACATTTCAGACACAGAATTGTGGTCATCAGCTCATAGATCATCTCAGTTAGGTGCAAGAACAGAAGAGGAATGATAGTGAGAGATTGTCTGGTTGGAGGATTTTACTTGGCATGTTTCAGAGCTGGTCTGTGTCTCTTTGATAGTAATACAGCAACCAGGTCACAGCTCACCAATGAGTGCGCCAGTATGAAACGTGCAGCGCAGAAAACACTGCATGGGCTTATGTGTGCTGCTGCATTACCAGCTTGGCTCTGCATGGAGGCTGCAAGAGGCAGGGGCATGGCCGAGGTGAAGGAAAGAGCCCAGAAAGAGAGGCTGACCGTGGAAGGAGCTGAGGAGGGACCAGTTGTGGCAGAGGTCTACAAGTGCTGGCCTTCCAGCAGGAAAGGTGGCAGCTCCAAGGGCTGTCCCAAGCTTCCTATACGGGTCAGCCTGTAGTGGAAACAGCACTGATCAGTGGGATTACCAGGCTACTGTTATCTAGCTGTGTTCTGCTATTGAAAGGCCCAGAAATGCTGAACTCATCCAAGTCCAAAAACTGAACCTTAGTGGTAGTCTTTTGCCATCACATCATTTTTAATTACAGAGATCTAGTTTGGTGCAAGATGCATAACAATAGATGCTGTTGACTTAGGAGACAGTCATCTTCTCCACTGCTGGGCATTAGGGAAAGAATCACATTGCTACAGCAGCTGTGTGATGTCTGGAGGATTGCTTTTGTTAGGTCAGCCATGTCCAGTTCTGGTCTTATGAGCTTTCGGGAATCTCAGCAGAGACTTGGGCAATTCCTATGTAAGCAGGAAAAGTACTGCATTGTGTCACAAGTGGATGGTAACTGCAAAACAAATGAAAACTCTTATCCCAGAGGACTTCTACAATTCCCATTTCCATCAAAAGGTAATATTCTCTCTCCTGATGTGTGTCTATGTGAAGGAGGTCAATGACAGAGCTACCCATCTGCATAAACTTCCTCCCGAGATTATAGGCATGCATCGCTGCGGACAAAAGCAACCTGACCTACCAGGGCAAGTGCATATTTCCAGCAGCAAGCTCTTCCTCGCCTAGCAATTGTGCAAGTCCCAGCTGAGCACGTGGACCTCAAGCTCACAGCGGCTCAGATGGCTCAGGGCTGAGGCTGGTTGGTGGCGAAGGTGAGTAGGATCAGAGAGAGAATGGCAGTGACGTGGCCCACAGGTTTTACAGCCAGGGAGTTGCTCCTTGGCAGGACAGATAAACAGAGGGCACCCGGACAGCACATTCACTTTGTGGGCGGTAGAAGAGGCTGTTGATGGAGCCGGAACTGCTGGCTTAAGCAGAGTTTCCACAGCAAAACCAGCTCGAAACAGATTTTTGTGTGTGTGTTGTTTTAAAGCAGTGCTGATTTCCCACTCTGCTCTGGAAGAAGTCCGAGCGGGCTGCTCCGCTGCGGGCGATGGGCTGTGGAGTCCTGCCCTCCAGCGGCAGCGCGGCCGCGCCTGCCTCGGCGGCGGCCCCTGCTCAGCCCCGCAGGGCCGCGCACGGAGCGCTGTCAGGGCGCGCAGCCCGAACGGCCTCTCCGGGGTGGTGCCATGTGCGAGAACATTCCCATGCCTTGTGCGGCGGCCTCCCTTTCCGCAGGTGACAGCCTTGCCAAGGAGCAGCTCCTGGCTGGCATTGATTGGAGTCTCGAAGCATCCGTCTGGGAAAGGCTCTGCCAGCCGTCAGGGGACAGACACGCATCAACTGTTTCCTTGCTGTGTGCGGCCAGAGGGTCAGGATTCCCACTGGCGAGGGGGGGGAAACGCCATGCGTGTTGCTAGGACTCTTGATGAGGCAGGAGGAAGCGCTGGGGGGATTCGCCTTCAGCAGAGGGGCAGGGGAGCTGTGGGGCAGCCATGGGCCTTGCTGGGGCTCCAGTCCCCACTCCTCGCAGGACGCCAGCCAGGGTGACAGGGATATGGTGAAGCTGCGATTGCTTACTGCCCCTTTTCCACCCTGGGGCGTAGAAGAGCTCTGCTCAGACCATGGCCTCCAGGGCAGCTTTAATCACCTCCCTCTTTGGTGTGCTGAAAGACAGGCAGTGATGGAGCATCTTGGGGCTCACAAGCAATCCTGCCATAACAAGCCAACAGGCTCTGGGGGCTGACATTTGCCCTCAGCTGGCTGTTTGAAAAGAAGCAGACTTACAGGGGCAAGTGCTTCTCCACAGCTTGTCCTCTCCATGCAGCTCTCCAAGAGCTGGTTAGGAAAGGGGCTGCTCGGCCGGATGCTGGCCGAGAGACATCATGCACTTTGCTTGGCTGCAGACACACCGACAGACTATTTTTACACTTATTTCCTGCTGTTGTGTTGGGGCTGCTCCTGAACTACCAAAAATGCTGGAATGCTAGACATGAGTCATGCACATGGCCAGCACCAGGAGCCTCTCCCTCAGCCCCAGGGATCCCCAGAGAGGAAAGCTGGCAGCTGCCAAGTCTGAGAGGACCCACCATAACTACAGCTGCAGAAATTACCTGGCCAGGAATGCTGTACAGTTCAAACAGCCAGAGCTGGGCTCTGTCTTTCCAGCAAGGGAAACTGAGGCACAAAATGGAGGGCAGAGAAACAGCCATAGCCTGATTTGCCAACTGTAGCATCACAGGAGGGAAGGAAAAGCTTGATGCTGGCTGTGCCACCCCACAGAAATAAGTGCAGAGTTGGTGAACCTGGGGCACTCCGTCGGCTCCTCAGAGCCCCTCTTGGCACGATCAGGCTGCGGCTCGGGCCCCCGGGGAGCAGACATGGCTCAGGGAAAAGAAACCAGGATTCATGAGGGTTGCAGGAAACTCACCCTCCAGATACACCTTCCAGGAGACCATGGCAGAGCCGCTGCCTGATGCCACCTGGGAGACATCCTGCCCGCTCTTCCCAGGGCAGGGTCCGGCTGGGCTAGGTTAGAAGCAGACCTTCTCCTTTGCTCTTGTCCGTGGCCGGGAGGGAAATGAGCTATTTCCTATTTTGACCTGTGAGTCACTTCAGCAATGCAGAAACCATTAGTGTTGGCAAAAATAGAGAGAGCTGGGAAACTGCAGAGCGCTGCAGTTTCTCCCTGCCCACTTTTTTCCCCTAGAGAAGGACAAGTGCTATGAGGCACTGGTAGTACCTGGCTGTACCTGCTTGATTGCGAAGAAACATAGCCCTCCAGGGTCTCTGTGACCGTCCTCGTGGATAGGCTGTCGTGACTCGTGTACACGGGCTGTGTGTATTCCTGGAGCAGGTGTCTCCTGGTGTACCCAAGTCCCCTATCATGATGACAGTGGCTTGTAAGGGTTATTAACTACCTTCTGAAGGCACCTGCCTGCTGAGGACATTGCAGCATTTCCCAGTTGAAACCAGGCCCAACAGCCTCACTGCTGCATTTGCATCCCCTTATGAGCAAAGATCCCAACACACCTTACACAGATGGATCAGAAGTCCAGAAAACAATAGGAAAAAGCACTGAAGCTCTCCAGGACTAAGCTCTACATCGAGGCATGTTCACTTTTAACTAAGCTATTCCTGATGCACAAGGAAAGAGAGGCACAAAGCAGCCACAGTTGTGTTTTTGAAGAGGATGAACGGCCACATATGCTTGCCATATTTTCCCCTTGGTTTTGGTTGTCCAAATATGCCTTTGATGATCAAGGAGAATCTTGGGAGTCCTGTCTTCGGCTCAAAACATCTTCCTATGCACTGAAAAAACGGAGACTAAACATTTGCGAGCACTTAGTATTTTACCTTAACAATGCATGAGCCGTAAGAGAGTTACTTTATTTAGCAACCTGTGTCAAATGCATGTATGTTTATTACATGTGGGTATGTCTTGACTGCAATATTCCCTTGTGCCCTCTGGGAAGGCTCATGCCCTAAATCCATATCCCTCTGCCATCAGGGGGAAAAGTGTGTATCTCCAGTGTGGGTCACAGGAACTAGGACATTCCTGCAGGGCTCCTATCTATCATGAAGAAAGAATCTGCACCCAAGAATCACAGCTCAAAGGCTCAGCAGGATGCAGGAGGACACCAGCACGGACAAAGGGCAACTCAGTTGCTACATGGCAGTGATAGACTGGCTTGAGCAGAGATCACTTTGTAAACTCTGGTAGAGACACAGATGGGGTTATCTAAGGACCTTCAGCATCTCCGAAAGCTAAAAGGGAATCATTTCTCAAGCTATGTCACAGGCAAAACATTTCAGCACGATGTTCCCTTTCTTTCAGGGAACTCTTACATCTCATTGTCTCACAGTTCTGATCTGCAGCCAGAAATCAGAGTAATACCTGGCTAGGAAACTTGCAGTGAAAAAGGGGGCCCTCAATGTCCAGGGAGAGAGGGAACTTTGCTGCAGAAACCAATGAAGCTTGAGATGAGTCCTAACCCAAAGGGCAAACTACGTTCACAGAGTAAAGATCAGACAACTTCCAGCACGGGCAACATGCTCTGCCTGTGGTTTCTTAAGGAATGAGAGGGTAGGGGGAAAGGGCATTTTTTCAGTTCCTGGCTCGGACTGCTGAAGCCAGTAAAATTCTTGCTGCTGACTTCCATGCCGGCAAATAGGGTATGCTGGTGTATGTTCACATATAAATGCCACTCCTGAGACTGTGATGTATGTTTGATAAAAGATGCTAAATCAGCACTAGAGGCTATTTATAGACAAGTCCGTAACCAAAGCCCTGGATCTGCACATTCCTGGTCTCTGGGGAAGTTCAGGTCAAATCTGAATTTTGTTGTCTCAGGCATGCATAAACCTAACCAGCCACAGCTGCAGCCAGTGTTGGGTTTTTGTTGATGCAGAACAAAAATGCCCAGAGCCTTGGCTCCAGGACCGCTTTTGTTTATCCCATCTCTTTCAAGAGCCTGAGCCTGCCTCTCGCAGAAGAAGCAGATGGGAGAACAAAAAGGAGTGAAGGCCACAAAACCATTCTGGGTGAGCATTGTGTTGCCAGCTTGGGGAGCAGAGCGAGAGCAAGCTGGGCTCTTTGTCATAGCCCCTGACTCCAGGCAAAGGACATAGCACAGCTCCAGGCAAAGGATTTTGGCTCCCATTAGCAGCTCAACCAGTGGGAGCTGCCAGAGGGAGCGGAGTGCCAGGCTTAGCCACCACATAGCTCCCACCTGCTTCACTATGATGTTTTCATGAGGCTACCAGACCCTCAAAAATCAGTGCCCACCATTTTTGCAGATGAGGCTCACATGGGCTCAGGGTGCTGCATGTGTACAAGGACCAGCTTCCTTTCCCATTGCACACAGGGCTGTGGCTGCCATGCTGGCCAGACTGAGTGCATAGCACAGCTCAGCAGCTTTGCAGCAGCCTTGATTACCCATAATTGCAGCCTGCTGGGTTTGGAGATTTTTGTGGCCTACCCCTGTTGACCTTCTTGCCTGTCTTATGTTTCCACCAGCCTCCTCCTACCCTCAGTGGGGCTCCAAGAGATAGAGAGGAAGCATTAGAAGAAGGGAGGGAAGAAAAAACTAGCTTCAGAGACAGTGAGGGAGAAGGGGTCTTAGGATTCAGTCCTGCATCCTTCAGGCAAGACTCCTAAAATTCAGTAGTTGTGTTTGAAGCCTGGTGACTCCAGTGTTTTCATAGGTGTAGGATTTGCCATATAATTTCTTTTTGCTAAAGTCTTGAGCTCTAGCACCTTATCTTGCATGGCTTTTACTTTGTTATTTCTATGCATTAGATGACTTCTCTTCCAGACAGCAACAGTTAAGTTCAGATCCTGCCCATATGTCAGTGTTTGAGCACTGACTCCAGGGGAATTTACTCAGCATTTCCACCCTGCTACCTGAGATCTACAAGGGTTTCCAACAAACGATGCTGTACCTTTGAATTAGGCAAAGACTGAAATTCTCAGGCTAGGAACAGGAAACTGAGGCACAGAACATACCCTTGTCTCTAGTCAAACAACAAATGAGTAGCAAGTGGATGGGAGTTCTGACAGCCCAACCCCACGTTCTCCTCCTTGACCATTAGATGGCTGAGCTGATTAGAAATGGGGTACAGACAAGCTTATCCTCTCTTAAAATGACCCTGCAATGAAATCCTCTGTAGTGTTTAACCAGTAAGCACTTTTATTGTTGATTTTGAATCCATTAAGACTACATTATGTTGGATTATAAGACTTTGGCTACATCTCCCACATTTGCATGCAGGTATTACATTTGCAAGGTTTTCTCAGAAAAATGGAGCAGGCGCATAAAATGCATAAAGGTTACATGATTATAACATGGAAGCAGCATGTCAGTTACACAAATTTGTACCACATGTACCAGTAACAAACCCACACCCCCACATAAAATTTCTTTGTCCCTCAAAAATCCAACTGTTTCCTCTGACCCTCATCTCCATGCCCCGGCTGTCTATCAGCCCGCATCCCCACTGTTTCTGAAAACACACATCTTTTTTTAGAAAAAGTTTAGTACAGTACATTTTTTCCCTTAAAAACTAAAACATTTCTCCTTCACTACCCCCTCCTCCCAAATGAAAAATCTATCAGAATCTACACATCTGTTCAAGCACTGTTATATGTTAGGAATCTCTATTGCATTATTCAAAAGTATCAGATCTGTAACAAACTTATAAACAAACTAGGATTAGCCAAAAATTCCCCTTCCCCCAAAACTACAGAGAACTGAAAATGCTATACTGCATTACCACACTTGCATGCATGTATCCTGAGCCACCTGTATTTATTCACCTTAAGCCCTTTTTAATAAATAACTGTCCAGCAGTAACATCCAGAAGTGTGCTGTCTCCTCCCAATTAAACTCTATATTTACAGAAGTAGGGCTGTTTTCTCAGTGAAATGTTTTTTTAAAAAACAAAACAGAATAACAACAATAAAACAGCAAACTATTAAAGAGAGAAAGCATATTACTGAACATGTTGTCTAAAGACCAACAGGAGTAAAAAGCATTAGGAGCACCAGGTGCACATGCATTTGAACTGGTACAGTTCATGAAATAATGTCATTCATTGTTATGCTCGCTCATTCAGACGAGGAGCTGATTCTTTTCCTTTCTTTTTTTTTTTCTTTTTACATTTAGGACCGTCTGCTCTGCAGGCTACTCCCACAGATGGCAATACATGCACTGAGGTTGAAAGATGGCCATAAATATGCTTTGATCAATGTAGTTCTATATCAGCTTTAAACACATGGGGTTTCCCTCCCCGCTGCTTTGCACCTTGTGTCATTTCACATCTGTGCTAAGTGTGAGCCAAAGGTCCCCCAAATCCATATTTTTCTCTTGGATTTGGGGAAGCATTAGATGCTCACTTTTTGCAAGTTTCAAATGATGCTATATGCTGGAAAATACAGGGGAATCATCCCACATGAGAACATTTCTTAGCAGTGTAACTACTGTAATCACAAATGACATACAAGCATATCAAAACAAGCATTGAAATATCAAGCCAGTTAGAGAGATTTTGTCCATTTATTCAGAGCCAGCTCTCAGATGACAGACACCAGTATTACTGCCTTGATTTCAGTTGGCCTATACTGATTTACACAAAGTAAGGATCAAGCTCAGCAGATGGTAAAATAGCAACCAGTCTCTACTACTGCATTGTTATAGTGCCTGAGATCACTGCAAATTGGTACATTTCTACACAAGCAAAAGGCCTCTCTGTAGTCAGTGCAGCATATTGACTGACCCCACCTTTGCAAAGTTCATGTTCACTATCTCTTCTTGCTGCTTTACTGGCAAACTAAACCTGCGGTGCTCTCATCACAGAAGCTGCAGCCAAAACTCGAGTTACTCACCAAATGCTTAATTTTATATAGTGAAAATGCTAGGAACTCCATTTATGCTGAATCGAATTTTCAAATTCATGGTGCTTCCTGCTTTATCATTTATGGATCTGATCACCTGGAAGCCCAGACCACTCCTATCCTCACCGCACTTGCAAGTTATGCACAAATTCTTACTATCTCTTGTTATCTCCACAAGACTGGCTATTCCAGCAAAGAATAGTCCTCTCAACTGCAAACAACAGGCATGGTGGATGTGCGATTGCGAGAAGCCCTCCCTAAGCCAACACCTCTGTTCTCGCTGGAAATGAGTCAAATTCTACCAACGTTAACATCAATGCAAATCTGCAACAACTCTGCTGACCCCTCTCAAGATCTGTACAGCTGCAAGGCAATACAAAGTCTGGCTCCTAGGCTTTTTCATTAGCTAAAGCTTACTCTAGACCCATCAATTCAATTTTACTAGCAGATACTAATTCTGTAAGCAAGTTTTCCCTTTTATCATTACATCATTTGTGAGCTCCATCATTGTTTCAGTCTCATTACTGCCTGCTGATAAGAGACTTGACATCTGCAGAGCAGTGGTCTGCCCCACTCCCACATACAGCTAAACCTCAAATACCATGTTTTGTCCTAGCAGGGGATTTGGTTTTATTATCTCCTCCCATTTCATTTCTTGGTTAGCATTTGTTGGCTAATTATTCTTAGACAGCCAACATGAGAGGCTGTTAAGTTCAACTGTACATACACATTACAACTGGTCTTAGACCCAGCACATTTATTTCACAGAGGCTTCCATACGACCAAAATAATGTCAGCCAGTGGTCTCTGCTTATAAAGCACCTTCTCCCACATCCAGGTCCCTACACCCCCACTGCAGCCATCCAGTTCCTTTCACTGGTGTCAAAAGCAGAGCTTCGGCAGAACTGCAGTGGAAAATTGGACATGTTATAGTTTCACCTTTCAACTGAAAGAAACAGAGATAAGTAAGTGATGACTGTGCGTCGCACTGGCTGCAAAAGGCCTTTCCATTCATAGGAGCGCTACTCTCTGAGCAATTTTTGTAAAGGAAGAGAAACCAAACAAAAACCTACACAGTTCCCACACACAGACACACGCACACACATACACACAATTCTCTCTCCTTCAAACAGAAATC
The DNA here is from genome assembly GCF_009769465.1 of Tauraco erythrolophus. NCBI lineage: Eukaryota > Metazoa > Chordata > Aves > Musophagiformes > Musophagidae > Tauraco > Tauraco erythrolophus. The sequence goes on along the minus strand of NC_141473.1, from coordinate 21,438,975 downwards.
CATTCTTATGAACCAAATTATGCAGACCCTATTCAAGTGACTAAAAAGAATGAGCTAGGGTTGAGTGCATCCCAATTCTCCTTTCTGATCACAATGAAGTCACAGGTCAGCAAAGTACTTGGGCATAAGGATGTTCCTCTTGACCTGCAGGACATTTTAATGCATGCGGCAGTGCTTTGCTGGCTCAGGCCTAAACTAGGAACAGCTCCAAGGCCAGCTGGCACCCATAAGTTTGATTCCATTACCTGCACCAATATACATGAGGTAAGAGCATAACTCAACAGAGCAGAACAGTGCAAGAAGAGAAAGAGGCTCTGTGGTTCTTCTGAGTTTATCTTTGACAGCCCCAGCTGTGTACACACGGCATGTCACAGTGATCAGCATAGACCGATGAGAGCTTGGTATGGTGTTCTGCAAGTGGGACCTCCACTGGAAATAGTAAGCTTTATTTCTATTTGTACCAGTGCAACCAGCACTTGTAATGACTGCATGAAGAGGCTTTAAATCTGGAGTAATGATACAGTTAGTGTTTTATCTTGGACTTATGTGCCAATAGCTACTGTGATGTGCTACACACCCACACCTACGCACAGATGGAGAGATAGGTATACGCTGTGTCATAAACATTATTTCTACAACTATCCTAATAACACAGCCAGTGCCAAAGCGAACCAGCATAGGGATTTGCAGCCACCCTCTCCAGTAAAATATGATAGGTAGCGGTGGAGAAAAAGCAAGCTCAGGTGTTACTTTGATTCACTAGGGAATGATCGAGGCACAACCCACTCAGGTATTGCTTAGTGAACACTATACATGGGCTGTATCACAGTCCCGCGTCATAAATTCCCACCTCTGTGTGGGTGCTCACATCACTTTCTGATGACACACAGAATTGAGGTCATGGGTGAGCAGTCACAATGTTTGGGAAATCCTCTAGCCAAACATTATATAAAACAGGTAAAAGCTCATACTGACCCATCAGGCCATGCCTCTCAACCACAGATAGACTGCAAGGTTACATATTAGTGGGATCTGGTCTGTCTAAAGAAAGAGCTACTCCTAGAAGAATTCATGTTTGAATCACAAAAGGATCTAGTTCTGTTGGCAGTAAGATCAAAAGGAAATGTATCTAATTAAATAGCAATGGGATCTGTCCCTCAATGCTCTGATATAACACATGCTATTTGCATATTACAGCATTCATGCTCAAAAATTGCATGTGTATGTGCTCCATTTTGGACTATGTTTTCTGTAAATTAAAACTAACCGGCTAGCCAAAACATTTTTCTCAAAATTCCTCTGAACTTTGGACAAATCTTAACTCAGGTCTTATTCAAGGTTTGGATTTCTAGAACCAGTATCTGACCTTCAGTGGCTATACTATGCAACCAAGTCTAAACATACACAGAGATGGCAGGCTCAAAACTGATTTTCTCAGGAGAAAAAGATACCTCTCTCCTATGCTAGATTACTGCTGCTAGATTATTAGCACACAGCCTCATCTTACCTCATTATTGTTATAACCTTCTTATAAACTTTTGTGGAAATTCCACCTGCAGAACCAAAGGCAGAAAGTTATCTTTGCAATTATTGTTTCATATTAACATCTGGATGCAGTACTGTTGGGGAAAAGAAAGCAAATTCCTCAATGAACTATGTTTAACCAACTTGCAGGTGGCAGCTATCAAAACAACTGATGCACGTGTACTGGCTAAAGTTATTAATGAATAATCTGACATACCAGTCAGACAAATGTCATATGTAAATAGATCTTCAAATGTATACATGAAAAAGCTGCTACTGTATCTAGATGATCATTTTGGTTTGTTTCTATACCCCATAGCTCTGAATCTATCCACTGAATGTTTACTCAGCACGTGTGGTATAAATATATTCATACACTAAAATCGACACTTGGCACTTTTTCTTTTTTTTTTCTTCTTCTTTTTTGCTGACCAGCAACAAATTCTGATATCTTTAACTGTAAACCAATACTCAATAAATATGCCGTGTTCAGCAAAGAGACATGTTTTGTTGATCAGGGTTTTGCTGCACTCTAAGCCATAGGCTGTGGGGGTGGGCGCGAAGGAGGAGGTCCAGGAGGGACTCGGGATGGGGGTGGTCCAGGAGGTGGCTGCCTGGAAGGAGGCTGCAGAGACACAGGAGGAGAAGGATTCCTTGGAGCATTGTTGAGAGGAACATCATCGTGCCGTGGCAGCTTCGGTGGTGGCCTGTAAGGGGCAGAGGTTCCATCCGATTTCACCCGAGTGAAGTTTATGCATCTCCCCTAGAGGTAAAGAAAAATTCATTATTCATAAAAAGCAGGTGTTTTGGATCATCAGCAGCTAGCCAAAGGGACTATAAGCAGAGGGGCCAGGCTGCACTTAGAGATCTTCATCCAGTATTATTCACTGGGTCCTAGACATGACATTGAGACCATGCTGTACTGAAGGTCAGCACTAGAAAACAATGCTTTCCTTGGGTTTCAGAGCTCCTACCTACAGAGAATAGCCCAGGATTGGTTTAAACCAAAAGGGACTCCAGTGTGACTTTGCTCACACGTGCCCTCCGCTCTGCTACTAGAGCTATGCAGAACATACCTAAAGCCACAGCTCCATCAAAGTCATGCCTGCCTTGGTGAGATCCCTGACTGATGAAACTGTGCTTGAAAAAAAACTCATAGCAGAGACACGATTATACCAGAGAAATGACCTTAGCAAAGACACCATCTATAGCTTTCCTTTTGACTGTGATGCTAGCCTAGCTGGTATCCATGCTTTGAACCCTACACTGCGATAGTACATGTGTCTTCTGTGCTCCAAATGTAGATGTGGCTTCCCTCACAAACACCAAGGTGTGGCACTTGCTCAGGGCTCTCCAAGAAGTGTGTTTCCAGAATGGATGTGGGACGCAGGTAGGCAGGACCTGATGGGAGAACTGGGGATGGAGATTTTAAAACAGCAGCAAGTTGGGTTTGAAAAAACAGCAAGCACTGGGGATGTCCTAGTCTGCTAAATGCAAATACGTCAGGGTTTCCTTTAGCCAAAACAAAGCTTTGCATAGGTTCCCACTAACCAAGTTCCAGACAGGAAGACATACAGACAGATCCCAAAGACCCACCTGGCTGTGGCAAGCAGCCAGAGGCTCTGGGGGCACTTCAAAACCTACATGGTAACCTCAGGCAGACACCAAGGTCTCTGCTATCTGCTGTACTTGTTCCTCCCCACAACCCCTAAGTTTTGTTACAAACTGCTCCACTGTTTCTGCAGAGGCTTCATGAAATCCTGCAGACACAAACTTGTGTGAGGAGATGCAACACTTGGCGTCACTGTCTCTACCTCCTCACTTAGGGAGGTGGGAGGAGATGCTTATGCAAGAACTCAGCTGCTGCAAGCTTGGCAGAAGCCTGTGCCTGGAAGTCAGGAAGACCTCTCATCATCATGTACATTGAAATGTGTCTCTTCTTCTGGAGACGAAGACTGCCTGAACATGCAGAGCGACACTGCCAATAGCTCATTTACAGGAGCAGGGATGTGGCTTCCAAATAAGTAACCATGAGCCAGAAAGCACCCATCCCATCAGTGATCAACTCCATTTGTCAGCACCTTTTCTTCGTGCAGCAGGCCTGTTTTGTTCCACGTAGCAATCGTCCTAATGAAAATGGCCTTTACAGTTTAGCACAGAGGGGCGGAATGTTACCCGTTTCTCTCTTTCCAAGGCAAACACTAGCTAGGTGGAAAAGAAAAAACCTGTTTGGTTTGTTCATAAAACAGCTGCTCCAGAAGGCATCTTTCCTTTTGAAAGATCCACTGAACCATGATGCCTGGCCAGAAGTTTAGGCTGTACACTGGAATCAACAATCAGCTCAAGGTTATGCCAGCATCCCCCAGGCAAAATACAGGAGAAGGACTCCAGATTTAGAAAAGCTTTTCTCAGAGCTAAGCAGCTGTAAATCACAATCCCTGCCGCTACCAATGGCTGCGATAACAGAGAAACAGAAGAACCCACCCCAGCGACAGATCACTGCTAGCTCAGTGCTGCCTGGCATAAGGAAACTCTGAAGGTGTTTAGGGAACTGGCTGAGTTTCTGTGGTAACACCACAAATCACAATTTCCCCTGGAATCCAGGCAAAAGCCATCATAGCTGAACCACAACTATCTGATTTGTTAAGTGACTTCCAATACCTGTACCTTTGTTCATGAATACTATTCCTTTAAAAAGAAGGGAATCACTTAAGTCTACAGCTTCTCTGAAGAAAGTCAAGCAGAGTATCAAGAGAAGCTTGTGTAAACTCTAGAGAGCTCAGAAAACAATCCACCAAACATACTAACGCCCAAAGGGTACCACCCTACCCCTTACTTGGACTGGATGGCTCAGGGCTTCAAGAGCTCAGCTGCAGCCAAGAGTTGTTCAAATGGGTGTGTTGTTGCCTGTATGTGACTAATACTCAGTAGTTCTCAGTCCCAGCTTTCATCATCACAAATTCACCACTACACTTAGACAATAGCCTCAATAAGTAGGATAAAATCCCCCTTCTAAAAAAAGCGGGCTTGTTACAGCAGACTTTGGTTATGAACCAGGTTCAAGGCAATACTATTCTAGGGCCAGGGCCTCTGCACAGAGGTATCAAAGGGCAAAAGCCAAGGTCTTGGTTACTTCTGCAACAAAGATGAACTGTTGGATAAAAAAACCCCCTAAGACAGTACTCTGCTCTGCTCCATCAGAGAACTCAAGTTCCCATCAGCATTGCAGCAAGCAGCCATCCTCATCAGCTTGCAACAGACATTTGTATTCTGCTGTGCTCTATTATATTCAGAGCACCCTTGGAAATTCTGCAATATTTACTGTTATGCAGTGAATGCTACAGATATATTTGATACCTGTACTACAAGTACAGTTAAGAAAATTCAGCCTTGATATATATATAAAGTTATCAATTTAGAACAGCTAAATAATCACCCAGGACAAAAAAAAAAGTCACAAGTATTCAGTTGAGATGCAACATACATGGAAGGAAAAAATTAAGAACAGAACAGTTTCCCTCATAGTAAATGCAAAGCTGCAAACCCTAATGCTTTTGCCTACAAGCTTTTCCTGCCTCTCTGTTGTGTCTCTCTCCCAAACATCAATTCCAAATATATTCATAGTCTATAATCAAAGGGGATCCCATAAATCTGTTTGCATTACTTTCACTTCAGTTAAAGTGATAGGCGACGTCAAACTGCTGCCAGTTTCTGCCACACTCACTGATTTGTCAGACAGATGGGTAATTTAAAGGCCATGCGCCGCATTGTGTCATGAAAAATACGGTTGGGTTGGGAGAGTCTGACAGATAGGGGCTTGGATGATCGATGTATGTATTGTGACACTTCCTCACAAAAGATTATTGGTGTTAGCCTACAATCTCATATATCAAAGACTTCTGGTGAATACTGGAGCAAATCCTCCTGTGCACTTCAAGCAGCCATCAATAAAACAAGGCCGAACTCTTAGCCAGTGTTAGGATTAACAGCTGAAAGGGAAAGCAAGGAACAAATGATAATAAATCATAGTCATAGTTTAGATTTATCAAGCATATTTCATCAAAGGATTTCCAGGTTGAAGAATTAAGCCCTTCACTCATCACACTTTCCTAACAACAGAGTGCCACAGCTATTCTACCTAACATGCGTATCCCTCTGGGGTTAGTTTATAAAAAAAGTCCATGACGTTTCTCAAATAAACAAGCTAACCACAGGATTTTTAATATTCAGTGTTTGAAAAGATTAAGTAATTTCTTCTCTGAAGGTACACAAAGGCTTTTAAACTACAGAGAGCGTGGACAGAAATCAGGTATCCTGCACACTCACCTACGCTCTCCCTGCACAGCAGATTAGCAGGGATTAAGAACAACCATGCTAACAGTATTTATTTCCCAGAAGCACAGTATACACTAAGTGTTTTAGGGAAGGTGCCAGAGTTTCAAGGTGCAGTAACACCATGATGATCTCAGGCACAACAGCTGTCGGTAGCTGCTTTATTGTTCTCTAGGAAGCAGACAATGTGCGTAAATCCAGTTCTGTCTGGTTTCAGCCCCACTCCCAGTACAGCATCCCTCAGATGGTGCGACCCGCACCGCATACTGTCATTCAGGCACCAACTGAAGGTCAGCAATGTGCCATATGGAGTTACGCCCTTACTTCAGCTCACATCTGCACAGTCTTCCTAATGCACAATTATTTTGCCTCCCCATATGTCCGTCCACTTGTTAGGCTCTTGTTATGCTGCTTGCCAAATTGGCTTTTCAAAAAGTACAAATACTGAAGCAGCGGGATCTGCCCTTGTCCCAACTCCAGCTTTTATCCCAGTGTAACAATCACATGTGCAATTCAGGCAGTTTGTACTCCTAGGCAATGCCTCCTCGACCACCTAAGATGTGGTTTTGTGTGTGGTTTAAGGGGGGGAAGGAAGGGAGGAACCTCTTGAAAGCCACCGCATCTTTTTTCTGAGCTACTTTCATCATAGTGCTCAGTATATCATTCCCCAGTGCTTGTTTCCCCAAAATCTTTAGCTACTACTCAGCAAGTTTTCAATGGAAAGGAACAACTGTTAGAAGGATCCAGGCAATTTAAAGAGTGCCATAAGCAAATCTCTTCACCCATGATACTAAAAGCATGGCAGCAAAAAGAATTCAAAAAATCTGCCCCATCTGCCAGCAGCCATCCCTTTTCTCTCTTCATTTTAATACATGCATTGGTGTTTATTTAACAAAAATCAAATCCAGTTTCATCTCTGTGCATGCCAGAGTGTTTGTGTACAGAAAAGTATGTTTCTTATTTTTAGCTGTATTACTTGACCTAATAAAAGATATCCTTCTGGTTACAAATTTTGCTTGAGTTTTCATTCACTCTTCATTTTGTTTATGGAGTCTCAGTGCTGCGATTCTGACTAGCAGAGCTGGGCATCTGACTGAGGAAAAGCTGACTTCACTTAAACGTTTACTTAAATTTCTTGGTCTTTGACTTTGTAAGAGTATGATACTTGCCTTTACATTTTAGATAAAATAATTCCTTTGAAGTTTGAGCATAGTGATCCAAAGCACTGGACCATCAAATAAAAAAAAAAGTAGCTCCCAGTCAAAAGTACTACATTTAGGATGCTGAAAACTGAAACGTACATAGTTTTCCTTGGGCTCAAATGAGTAGTCGCCTTTCTCCCCAGTTTTGTTTACGGATGTCACTGGGATGACTCTGCCAGCTTGCTATGGACGTGGTTCATCAGCATGTAGCTTCACTTCCTAAATATCTATCAATAGCTCAGTGTAAAAGTGGAGCTCAAACTCAAAAGAATAGATTCAGGTTTTTATGCTACCTACAAAATCACAAAAGTGAGCATCTACAAAAAGTCAGAATCACTTTAGCTAAATGAAGGTTTTGATCCACACACCCAGAAACCAACGGGATATACACCTTTAAAATCACTGACTTTTGCAAAAGCTGAACCTTGGAAAAAACAAAGAACAAAAGTGTTCTAGCAGAAATACCTGCATCGAGTATCCTAAAATGGCAACAGTATGAGAAACTTGTTTAGCAAATGTATTTATGAATGAGGTAAACTATGGATACTGTAATTTTATAGAGAAAGAGTTGAACCGAGGTGGTACAGAGTTCCCACTATTTGAGCTCCCTGGGCAAGTGTTAGGTTTAGCAGCTGGCTCGTCAGGAGCCAGGATCTATGCACATCAGCCTTTGCTAAAAGCTTCCTCAACACTGCACTGCTTCATGCTGACTGTGCACTGAACATGTCATCGCTCATTAAAACCTTTACAGATTTCCTGGGAATTGCACTGATTACCCTGCAGCATGCAGCCTAGAAATTAGTGAGCCGCTGAAACAGTTTGTCACATAAAACCTAAGTCTGCCTGGTTTTCAGGCATATTCAAGTGACTTTTACTAACTCCTACTCTTATGTTTGGGACTCCGATATTGGTTTTGTGTTGAAAAATAAAGCATTGGAAACATAAGAGACTCCCATATCAGCATTCTGGTGGCTGATCGTACTTTCAGGTCAATAAATATGTAATTTATAATTAATTTCTAATTATATTATTTAACAATTAGATTTTAATCATCATCATTAATTATACTGTGGTTATTGCATTAATCAATTAATTTATTAACTTGTAATTAATTTTTATATGTAGCTATTTTAAGTTATTAGGTCTCAAATCAAAACATTTAATATCAACAAAATATTTGCATGAGAATCTGACTCTCTAAATATCTTCAAGTTTAATAAGTCATCTCTTGTAAATAATAATTTTCTGAGGATATATTTGGCAGCTCAGCACTGACTCCTAAAATGATAGTAATCCAAAGAGAAGAGATAAGAGAAAATGGAGCTGACTGCAGAGAGGAGGATTTTAAAAGTAAGGCCCAGTAAAGTGGCAGTGTCCAACAATGACAATATAATAATTATTTTCTTTAGTGATGCTTTTAAAAAGGAGAATCAGTTCAGCCCATTATTTATCCAGTGTATTATCTGGCATCTTTATAAGTAAACGCCTATTACTTCTCCTCCCTCCTATGATGGAGTTATTGGAGAGGACAGAAATCACTGCATTGTGGATTGTGAATCACTCATATTGTAACAGTGAAGACCCTATAATGACCTTAGGTACATATGATGAATTAAAATAAAAAATTACAGATGACTAATGCAAATGTGCAAGGATGACCCACACAGCAGCAGCAGCAAACTCTGTTTACAGCACAGTGTGAGCAAGGTGGTGCTGCCAAGAGGTGTAACTCAATGTGCTTCACATCATAAAAGGAATTAGACTGATCGTTAAGATGTTAGAGATAACTTTAAACAGGACACATGTCCTGACCCAGGAAGGGGCAGTGATATTTAAAAAGCAGCTAAGGCACATGCGGATTCTTCACACAGTCCACAAAGGCACTCTTATAAGCAATTTTCATGCCTTTTATCTTACTTTTTAGCAACCAAACTAAACCACCCACAAGCCCCAGTCACTGGCTTACTGGTGCAGCACCAGGGAGACACAGCACAGGAAGTTAATCCCTGCTTCAGAAACTGACGCCCCAATCATTGCTGAGAAGATAGCTGCCTATGAGCCAGGAGCAGAGCACACAGTGATGGCGAGACACAGCTAAGCAATGCCTTGGGCTACTGACACATTCAGAGTAAATCCTCTTGGCTAAGCCAAGGCATGGCCCACATTGCTGCCCAGAAAGCTTGGGCAAAAGCCACGATGCCTGAGCCCCTCTCACAGAGGCAAAGAGGGACCAGCCTTGCTTTGTAAAAGGGCTGGGAGAAGAAATCCTTCAGAAGCCCATTATGCTCTCAGACACCCTGGCTATAGGAGCCAAATAGCAGAGAAAGTAGGATTTATGGGGTGGGGAAGGGAGAAGAGAGCACAGGAGCTCTTCTTTTGACACCAAGTGTGTGATAACCCCATCCAGGGGATCCCCCAGGGGCAGAGGGAGGTAGGTTGCCAGGGAAAACTCACAAACAGGCCTATGGCATGCACTGCACATAACAGCAGCAATACAAGTCATCTTTCGGTTCACTTGCTGGCCAAGGGAAAAGTCAACAACAACCAAAAGTCTTCATTTTTCAGGTAAAAAAAAAAATGTCAAAATAGGTTTTACTTGGGCTTGAAACTCTTATGTTGTTCAATTCAAAACATCTTTTTCTTTGAGTTTCAGACAGAAAAGGTGTTTCAAAGTAAAAATTGGAAATATTGAGACTTTTTCAAGGGTATTTTTTCCACTTCAGCTAATTCCACTAACACATCACCTAAAGAAGCAGTTTTTAGCCAAAACTGAGTCATGTGGAAAATGGCGTCCAGATCTACTAGGGTATTAAGATAGGAACTGTTTTTTTGAAGATTAATTGCTGCAATATCCCTGGCTACTGTGGCTTCTTTAACCAGAATATGAAGAGTTGAATACAATCAAGTACTGATAGGTTCCCAAGACACGCACGTCTGCAGACACTACTCCCCAGTTCACAGTCCCAACTGTGCACGGCACTGCTTGAAACCAGGGATGGGTCCTCTGGGAGCAGTCTGTTCAGTTAGTTTGAAGATCAGTGCAGGAATACATGGAAGAGAAGTGGACTACTTCCAATTCACCCCTGGAGAAATCAGCCAATAATAAGGAATCTGAAGGAGGAACAGCTCAGCCAGGGAAACTGGCCTTTTAAGCTAGGACTAGGACCCTTTGTCAAAATAAACTTTGAGCTAAATACATCCCCACCATGCAGCTCTCACAAGCCTGATACCACTTTTCCAGCTTAGGAAAGTGACATGGAGACATGAAGCAGGTGACATGGAGAACCCATCCCAGTACTGAAGACAGGGCTATTCAAGTATTTGTACCACACTTCATTCAGCAGGGAGCTGCATGTTGTTTCCAGTCCTGCCTTAGCAGGAAAATGCAGCAATGGGCTACAGACATCTCCTGAAAGAATGGCCAGAGTCACAAGATATCTCGCAGGAATGCACAAAACATCACATGTCTTGGACCTTGCTGAGGTTGTGGCTGAAGTAACACACAGTGCAGAAGAATTACAAAGCCTGTTGATTCTGAGCCCTAAAAAAGCAAAGTGGCAAAGAGAACAGAAAAAGATAACATTGGGCATAATCAAAGTTAAGGTCTATCAAACATACTTTATATTCAGTACTGATCTGAAAGTACGGTTACACCAGACCAAATTCTACTCAAACCTTAGAGAAACATCTTAACCTAAACCTGCACTCACAATATACGATTTACTGCCTTCCTGTTTTCTGACAGGTTTTATAGATGGGGCTCCTGGAGTGGAGGAAGTGAGGAGAGCCACTGTCAGGTCATGTCATCTACCCAAGGTTATGCAGCAGCTTCGGGGGAAAAAAAAAAAAGGTATTTACAAGTTCAGGACTCGTGACTCACATCCCCTGTTTTAACCACAGCACCACACATTTCCACACTTGAATGCTGACCAGACTAGAATGTGGTTCAAGAAAAAAACAACAGTGGTTGGTTTGCAAAGATTTTTCTCTTTCCTTTGGCGTTTTCAGGGAAAAGGAGATTGCATTCGTCCATCATTTAGAACAGGGAGGGCTTTGGAGCATAGCAACAAGAGCAACAAACATTTGCTGGGTGCAACAGGCTCAGCCTTGAGGTATTGGTGGCTTGCTGGGTGGAGCAAATTAGGCCACAAAAGACCATAACTGGTCTTGCTCAAACTGTAACTAAATGTCATTGTGCTTTCCAGAGCGAATGATTATCTCTTCAGGAGCAAACTGGGATTATGGCATGCACAGAGGAAGAGCACAATGCTCTTTACCCACCTAGGGTATAGGATAATTCTGGAGACTCAGAAAGATCTCTGGTGAAAATGGTTATTATTTTTCCTTGCCTCAGTCAAAAACATTAAGATCTTGGCCCACCACACAGACAAGCTGCCTCTTTGTTTAAAGTCTGGAAACAGATCTGACTGTCCCCAACCCAGCTCTGGGTACCTGGCCCTTTAAATGGCTCTACTGCTACCTAGAGCAAGTAGATGGTAAACCCACAGCTCCCAGGTTCCTCTGTGCTTATTTCACCAGGATTTTCTTCTCCTGGGATGAGACTCATACAGTTCATTATCAGTACTGGCATATTTACAAAGCACAGAAATTCCCTGCCAAATGCTCCTATTTTAAGTTGGATGGAAGAGCTCCTTAGGACACAACCACCTGATTATTTCTAGGAATGAACATACCAGGGAAGCAACTCAAGTACTAACGTCCTCATAAGGAACTTTCCTTCCCATTTCAGGTATGCTATAGAGATCTAATGCTCTATGCAAATATATCTCTGCCATGTTTCCCCTATGTAGCTTGACTGGTCTATCAAGTACCAGCTCTACATTTTGAAGTTACTCTTTTCCATGAGCACCTCATTGACACCTCTCATACAAACTGCTATACACCCTGGTCTCAACTTACCAGAGACAGTAGATTAGTTCCCCAGAAGCAAAAAGAAAAAAAATATAAAAGTCAGGTACACCTCCTCTCATTTTTCAAAACTCTGCTCCACTCAGAGCGCCTGGCCTTTAGCATTACAAGAAGAGACACTGCTCTTGTTAGACTTCACTTCAAAGTTTCTGTATATCCCGCTCCTTAAAGTTATCAGCCAGTGAAGACTGAGGTGTCTACTTGGGTACTTACCTTCTCCAGAAGAAACCCAAAAAGGAGAGGAAAAAAGAGGGATATGTTCACATGCCAAAAAAAAAAAAAGAAAAAAGGAAAAAAAGACAGAAAGATCTTAAAATGCTACAGAAACCACCTGTGCTGCTGCAAAGAGGGCAAAGCGCAGTCTTCTCGTTCCAAGAACAGTTCCTATCTGAGACTAAACTGGCATATAAAACTGGAAGATTTATTATTAACATAATGTTTATGTTCAAAGCAAGATTAAGTTAAGATAAAGACTTAGCAGACATAGCTCATAAGCTCTTCAGGTTGCGTAGTATATTTGTGTTACTTGTATAACGGCAGACACAGTGATTCTGGTTTTCTTCTGGTACCACAAAGTGAACCACAGTAGTTATACAAGAACAGAGACATCCAGAACTACAGCTCCTCTGTAGAAAGTAATGATGAAACACCTTTTGATTTTTAGTTACCACTCTGTACAATAACTTTAGTATGACATTATCTTACATGGCATTTTTTATTTCTAGAGCTCAAACACCTTCAGAGGAAGGTCGCAGCATTACTCATTCTGCATACGGGGAAATGGATTCCTACATAGTTACTAGAAGTATGTAAGCAGAGAGCTAAGGAAGGCCAGGTAGGTAATTTCTGGGCTGTTACCCAACTCAGAAGACAATGAGGGATGCACAGCTGCCAGCAATCTAACTGAAACAAGGTAACATGGGATTCGGCATGATCCAGGAGTGCTGCCTAAGAAACAAACATGGCCACAGCATATCTGTTCACTTGCATGTGCAATCGTGGATCTGTACATGCAGTCCTAGCAAGCAACTGCATGCACATTTGTGCACTTGTCTTCTCAAAAAAGACGTACCTTGAGTTGTGGGCTTCCTCCTAATCACAGAATGTTAGGGATTGGAAGGGACCTCAAAGGATCATCTAGTCCAATCCCCTGCTGGAGCAGGACCACCTAGATCAGATCACACAAGAACGTGTCCAGGCAGGTTTTGAACATCTCCAGAGAAGAAGACTCCACAACCTCTCTGGGAAGCCTGTTCCAGTGTTCTGTTACCCTTACCGGGAAGAAGTTCTTCCTCATGTTTAAGCAGAACCTCCTATGTTCCAGCTTATATCTATTTCCCCTTGTCCTGTCATTGGATGCCAATGAGAAGAGCCTGGCTCCATCCTCATGGCAGTCACCCTTTACATATTTATAAACATTAATGAGGTCCCCCCTCAGTCTCCTCTCTGCAAGCTGAAGAGACCCAGCTCCTTCAGCCTTTCTCATAAGGGAGATGCTCCACTCCCTTAATCATCTTTGTGGCCCTGCGCTGGACTCTCTCAAGCAGTTCCTTGACCTTCTGAACTGAGGAGCCCAGAACTGGACACAGTATTCCAGACGCAGCCTCACCAGGGCAGAGTAGAGGGGGAGGAGAACCTCTCTTGACCTACTAACCACACCTCTTCTAATACACCCCAGGATGCCATTGGCCTTCTTGGCCACAAGGGCACATTGCTGGCTCATGGTCATCCTGCTGTCCACCAGGACCCCCCAAGTCCCTTTCCCCCTGTGCTGCTCCCCAACAGTTTCAGTCTCCAACTTGTATCGGTACACGGGTTGTTCTTACCCAGATGCAAGACTCTACACTTGCCCTTGTTGCATTTCATTAAATTTCTCCCCGCCTAACTCTCCAGCCTGTCCAGGTCTCTCTGAATGGCAGCACAGCCATTCTATCTAAGTCCCAAGATAGTCACCTGGCTCCAAGCCAGGCCTGCATAGCTTAGACACACTGTACTCTTAAGCACGATTGTGGAGCATCAGTGAAGTGCTGCCTGGAAAACTGTGGATGACATGCAAAAGCCTATTCTCTAAGGTAAACATGTCAGAGTTTCAGTTAACAAGGGGCTAAGTCACCAGTTCTTATCCAAAAGTCACAATTCCTATAAAAAAACTGAGAATCAGACCTGTTCAACCTGTTCCTTTACCATAAATATCAAAGTGCTACACGTGCTTTAAGAGTAACAGAAGAGCCTCTGCCTACCTCATAGAGTCCATCTGTGAAGTGCTCAAAGTGCTGTTAGGAACATGGTCTCACCTTCCTAGAATTTACTGTTTATCTCATTTATTCACTGTGGAACTATACTACAACAGAAGTGAAATAACTTACACCAGCTACAGCCAGGGTCTCCAAAGTCACATCCCAGTTTCTTAACCTCAAGGCCAATCCTTGTTCAATCCTAGCACCAATCCTGTTGTGCACTAAGCAGCACCAGCCCTGGGATTTGTACCCATCCTTCAGAAGAGCCTCTTGTGGTTGTTTGGGAGCCCTTGGCTCCCAAAGACTCAAACACACCACTAGTTCCACCAAGGGGCTACAGCATCTATCCTCAAAGCCCATTTGTGACTTCTTCCACATCAGAAATAACATGATTCTGGCACAAGTGAGAGGTAATACCAAGTATGTGGGATTCTTGCAGGACAGGAAATTAATTTGTCACCAATTATGTATATCCAGCTGCAGTGCTCAGCACATCCTGGGAACTGTGCATTAGGACACTGGTCCCACACCAGGAAGCTTTCTTCCCCATGCCATGCCTGCTACAGCAGGAATGAACCCTTACTGATATCGGTCTCCTTTGCAAAAAGGAAGAAAAAGTAAAACAGGGGCTACGTGTATCACGTTTTCATTCAAAGTGACAAAGTGAGATCACCTACTCCAGCAGGCAATGTCCCTGTCTCTTAATTTCTCAGCAGCTTATGAAGGTAATTGGCTCCAGAAAGGTTAAGCAAAGGGAGAAGAGCCTCAGAACCAGGCTGCAGTCACTGATGAATACAGTCTGAAGGAGCTCAGTGCTGCTTTTCCAGCACCCCCTGTAGCTCTGCCAATTACTACTGGGGAGATTACAACACATCTCCAAGCAAGTGGCAGGGAAGCCTATTAGAGGCCATTACTCCGTCTTGAAAAGAAGTAGAGCAGCTAGCATGGAGTGACAGGCGGGTGCTGCCATCCCCGTGGGCAGCAGTCAGAAAATAATTACTAGTCATTAATAATCCCATAGGCTTGATGTCCTACCATTCATCTGAGGAGTCTCAAGTGCATGGCAGGCCTTAACTAAACCTCATGGCTGTAAGGAAGGCAAGTACTGTGTTCTCATGATTATTTCGCAGTTGGGAAGACTAAGGCACATAGATGTCATAGTCAGCATTACAAGGAATCACTCAAAATTTGAGGGTATCAGACCTTCTGAGATTAACAAGCCTTTCAGCTTAAGAGTGATCACTTCCAAAGGGACACACAGAATGAGGAACCCAATACTCCTGTTCTCATTTCAGAGGGCTGGTGTTTAAAATTCCAGCTGCCATGCCTTGTTCAACGTCATGCGATGACTCCATGGTGAGAACCTGAAAGGACTCAGAAGTCCTGGCTTCCAATATATGGAAGCAGCTCATAGTCTGAAATTTTGGCTGCACAGCAGCCTTTTTACCTTCAGTTTTATGCAATGAAGGAGGAAAAAAAAAAAAGGCTTTCAGACTTCTGTACAACAGCCTGCTTCTAGTCCCCTTCCCCAGGAAAGGGCTTTGCATGTGCAAACCACAGGGTAGTATTGCTAAAGCACTGTTTTTTTTTCCTCAAGTGAAGTCCTATGAGTATACAAGGGTGATGGCGACAGCAAAATCTGGTCTACATTCTCACTCTGTTGCAGGTAGTTTTCAGCAACAAAAATGAGATCACTTTCTAAAGCTTTAAAATAAACAAGGGCAATTTTGCCTTGGAGAAAAAAAATAAATTTTTTTTTCAGTTGAGGTTTTCAGTAAACCGAGCCTCTGAGAGTTTCCTGTGACAGTATGTGCTGAAATGCAAAATGGAATGGATTTGCTGAAAGCAGCAACTAAGCAGACCATTTGAAAGTAGCATCTCACCTTCTTCTCTGCACATATTGGGGCTTTTAATGTTTACTTGCTGGCATTGGTAACAGCCCTGCTTTTGATCCATGAGGCCAAGGGGAAGAGCTTGAAAGTTCCCTTCTGCAGAGTCTACTGACAACCTGCCCCACCAGCTACGGTGGTTTCTGTGAGATACTTCAAGATAACCAGGCATTAATATATCCCAAACTCCAATTGTCATAGCAGACCCCTGCAAGCTCAGAAGTACACCAACAGAGTGATGGGGAAGTCCTCAAGGCAGCTTGAGTATCTTGAGCAACATAGCTTGCCAGGCCATTTGGCCACCTTGATGTGCTCTATGTTGCTGGATGAGCAAAGTGTGCCCACCTTGGAGCCGTCAACCCCTTTGTTGGACCAGAAGAGCAACTGCTGGTCCTCTAAGCCCCAGATTTCTGGGGGAGAAAGGGAAGAGTAGCAGCCTAGCTCTAAGGAATCCATCACTGCAACACTAGCACAAATGCCTATCAAGGCTTTGCCTTTGTATGTTACTGCAAGGAAGAAAGCCTAGCAATCCACAGGAGAGCTGTTAGCCCTCTTTCATCTCTCCATCCCTCTGCTGATGCTGTTGGAGAGCTCAGCAAGACACCATCCCACAAACAGCAGTCAGTCTGCTAATGATGAGGTAAGCTAAGTGCGTGTTTATCCCTCGCTGTCCCATCCTGGTCCAACAGAAGCTCCTGCCAGGGGTGACCTGTAGAAGTCTAGTGAGTGGGGTCCTGTGACCCTTTACTGAGGTACTTGCCAAACTAATAAAAACTAATTTCACTGGTGGGGCCATGACATGATCTTGAATGGAGACCAAGAGAAGCAACTGTCTGCAGAGCCAAGCCAAACACTGTGGGCACAGCTCCCAGGAGAAGGGGCATCAGAGCTTGTGCTTGGCTGGTTTTCTTTAGTCAGTTCCAAAAAGTGCCTGTGATTTTAACAACCAGTCCTATTAATACAATCCTGTTCAATGCTGCTGGGTTATCTGTTCTGGGATCCTTTTCCTGAGAAGGCCCTGCTGTGCCCTGGATAGTACCAGCCAGGACAGAGCTCTCCGGAGCCTCAGCCAGCTCTGCAGTGAAGCCATACCTAGGGCATGCTCCTACCAGCAGCTCCTTCCTGCAGCGTGAGAGGAACAGGGGAACGAAGCTGGTGACCAACCCATCGTTCTCAGAAGGTAGGGCTGCAGGGCATCAGTCCCTCATCTCAGAGAGGTGCAGGGAAACAAGGACAGAAAGAGCAGGGAGAGGAAGAAACCACAGAAGGAAACAAGGGAACATCTAGGGCAGGGGTCCAAGGGGATCACAAGCATGGAAAAGAGCAGGTGGCAACAGGCTCATGATGAAAAAAGAAATGAGGATGGACAGACAGCAGCCCTGGCCACCCAGAGCAAAGGAAAACAGAGTGCCTTGCAGCAGTCAGCTCTGTATTCCTGCACAGTCTTCAGCCTGAATTTCTACTGCAAGGCTCTCACACACTGGAATGGGCTGCACCACATGAAGACTCAAAAAGTACAAGTAATGCCATTTTTAACTTCACTTCCTGATGGGACTGGGGAAGAAGTCATGTTTTGAAAATCTGGGGCAGCAATACTGCCTTCCCCATATGTTCTGCAGAATCAAAGAGAAGAGGGCTGTGTTGTAGGGGAAGATGCTGAACAGCTCTGAAAAATGCCTCACATACCTTTTTCTTCTCTTACAAAACCAGATACATTAGTGAATCAATGAAAACATTAACATATTTTGGTTTTCACCAAAACTAATCAAGGAAAGATTTTTTTTTTCTACAAGTATTTTTCAGATATTTTGTGGGAGAAAAGCTCCCAAAACAAAGCATTCATTTTCAAATGATGACAGAAATCACACCTCTCAAAAGTTTCTAAGGAGCGTTTTAATCATAGAATGGTTAGGATTGGAAGGGACCTTAAAGATCATCTGGTTCCAACCCCCCATGCCATGGGCAGAGAAATCCTCCACTACACCAGGTTGCTCAAAGCCTCATTTAACCTGGCCTTGAACACTTCCAGGGATGGGGCATCCACAACTTCTCTGGGCAACCTGTTCCAGTGCCTCACCACCCTCTGAGTGAAAAATTTCTTCTGTATATCTAATCGAAATCTCCCCTCTTCCAGTTTGAATCCATTGCCCCTTGTCCTATCACTACACGCCCTTGTAAAAGGTCCCTCTCCAGCTTTCCTGTAGGGCCCCCTTCAGGTACTGGTAGACTGCTATAAGATCACCCCGGAGCCTTCTCTTCTCCAGGCTGAACAGCCCCAACTCTCTCAGCCTGTCTTCATAGCAGAGGTGCTCCAGCCCTCGGATCATCTTCGTGGCCCTCCTCTGGACCCACTCCAGCAGCTCCATGTCCTTCTTGTGTTGGGGACTCCAGAGCTGAATGCAGTATTCCAGGATGGGGTCTCACGAGCGCAGAGTAGAGGGGCAGAATCACTTCCCTCGACCTGCTGGCCACACTTCTTTTGATGTAGCCCAGGATACGGTTGGCTTTCTGAGCTGCCAGTGCACATTGCCGGCTCATGTTGAGCTTCTCATCCACCAGCACTCCCAAGTCCTTTTCCTCCGTGCTGCTCTCAATCCATTCTCCGTCTAGCCTGTACTTGTGCTTGGGATTGCCCCAACCCACGTGCAGGACCTTGCACTTGGCCTTGTTGAACTTCATGAGGTTCTCACAGGCCCACCTCTCCAGCCTGTCAAGGTCCCTCTGCATGGCATCCCTTCCCTCCAGCGTGTCCACAACACCACACAACTTGGTGTCATCTGCAAACTTGCTGAGGGTGCACTCAATCCCACTGTCCATGTCTCCAACAAAGATGTTAAATAGCACTGGTCCCAGTACTGACCCCTGAGGAGCACCACTCGTCACAGGCCTCCACGTGGGCATTGAACTGTTGACCACAACTCTTTGAGTGCGACCATCCAGCCAATTCCTTATCCACCGAGTGGTCCATCCATCAAAACCATGTCTTTCCAGTTTAGAGACAAGGATGTCGTGTGGGACAGTATCAAATGCTTTGGATAAGTCCAGGTAGATGATGTCAGTTGCTCTTCCCCTGTCCATCAATGCCGTAACCTCATCATAGAAGGCCACCAAATTAGTCAGGCAGGCTTTACCCTTAGTTAAGCCATGTTGGCTGTCACCAATCACCTCCTTATTTTCGATGTGCCTTAGCATAGTCACCAGGAGGATCTGCTCCATGATCTTGCCAGACACAGAGGTGAGACTGACTGGCCTGTAGTTCCCTGGGTCTTCTTTTTTCCCCTTTTTTAAAAGATGGGGGCTATGTTTTCCCTTTTCTAGTCTTGGGAACTTCACCAGATTGCCACGACTTTGAATATGATGGATAGTGGCTTAGCACTCATCTGCCAGTTCCCTCAGGACCCGCGGTTGCACCTCGTCTGGTCCCATGGACTTGTGAACCTTCAGGTTCTTAAGATGGTCTCAGACCTGATCTTCTTCTACAGTGGGTGGTTCTTCATTCTCACAGACCCTGCCTTTGCCTTCTGTGACTTGGGCTGTGCCGCTGGAGCTCTTTCCAGGGAAGACTGAGGCAAAGAAGTCATTGAGAACATCAGCCTTCTCCATATCCCAGGTAGCCATGTTCCCCATTTCCTTCCAGAGAGGGCCTACATTTTCCCTAGATCTCTTTTTATCACTGACATATCTATAGAAGTTTTTCTTGTTGCCCTTGACGTCCCTGGCCAGATTTAACTCTATCAGGGCTTTAGCTTTCCTAACCTGATCTCTGGTTGCTCAGACAACCACTCTGTATTCTTCCCAGGCTACCTGTCCTTGCTTCCACCCCCTATAGGCCTTCTTTTTGTGCCTGAGAATTAATGTCAAAAATTATCCTTTGACATCTTCCCCCGTCCCAAAAGCCTTGTAAGAAACATTTTTCTCCCTGTATTGTGGATGTTCTTTCACTACTATAACATTCCCATTATGCAGAAAAAAAAACACGTTTTGCTATAATTCCCCCCAAATAGCTACGAAAACTGAAGATATGCCCAATTGTAGCAATAAAAATAGAAAGTGACAAGTTTGTGGTGTGTTTTTTTTAAATGAAGG
Organism: Tauraco erythrolophus; assembly: GCF_009769465.1. Taxonomy (NCBI): domain Eukaryota; kingdom Metazoa; phylum Chordata; class Aves; order Musophagiformes; family Musophagidae; genus Tauraco; species Tauraco erythrolophus. Next base: position 21,418,776 of record NC_141473.1, on the reverse strand, counting down.
TAAACTGTAAAACAGAGATTCAGGAAAATATAACTTCAGTGAGTTACCTTGTTCTAGTGGGAAACTATCTATACCTCTCGTAATCCCAAAAAATGTAAAAATAGTTTGACTGATTTGAGGACTTTCAGAGACAGGAGTTTTCCGAGTTATGAATCTAAACACCACTGCTAAAACACAATTAAATTGTGTGTTTATTTTGCCTTCCGAGCTGTAAGTTTTCCTGAACAACCAAGATAGCTATGAAATTACCTTAAAATTAAACAAAAAAAAAGTCAAACAAAAAACCACAAAGAATTCTTCCCCTCTGACCCACAAAGCAAAGCAATCCTCTCTCCAAGATCACCACACAGTCACTGGCCTCTGAATGGCGCAGTCTGGAAGAACACAGTGCACCGAGGCATGTTTGGCTGTAATTTCATGTCTACCCAACAGTAAACCAAAACCCATCCATGGCTGTCAGCACATCTGACAGGAGTGATCTTGTCCCCACCAGAGCTGGATCGAGCAGAGCTGTGGGCTTGCTCCTGGGCTGCCAGGCTCCTCCAGCTCTGCGCAGCCAGAGCTCCAGGCTCTCCATGCTGCTGGTGGTCACTCGCAGCACTGACTTGATTTCCCCATTCTTCAGCCATGAAGTAACTGCGTGCATGTGTGTGTATATATCCATATACGCTTCTGTGTACATACATGTATATTTAAACACTTCCCCTCCAGAAAAGCCTAACTCTTAAGAAGCCAATTCTCCACTGAGGAGAATTGCTAATAGGAAAGTCAACCAAACAATAAATAATAACCTTGCTTTTTTCTGTGCTAGCTTTCTCCATGAAATACAGGCCTGCGATATTTTTTTTTTTTTTACAGCAGAAAGACGTCTAGTCATTTTCTTGTTTCTCTTTCAATATTCTTCAGCTTTAGTTAATTTCACAGGCCAGGGAACAGAGATGATCCTATTCTTCCACCAAATCTGGCTCAATAGGATTCTTTCCACCCTATTTCTCAGATGCACCTTTGATTTTTCTAATGTTCCCCCTGATACAATAATCCTTCAGCTCTCTATGTTTTACATTGCCTCTTTTGAGTCCCTCGTTCTCCCAGCAGCAGAGCTGGAAGGCAAGGAACTGAGGATGCCTGTTCAGAGCCAGCCCCCTGCATGTTTCTTGACCGCATGGGCTAACAGAGGCCCTGTTGTGCTCTGCGCTGATAGAAATGCACCAACTGAGGGAGTGAAAAGGCAGAGGATAGATTCGTATTATACAATGTTAGTGCTATCAAAATACAGCTGGGCCTAAAGAGCCTATTCAGAAACTCTAGATCATGCTTAAACAGTAAATAACGTGTCCCGAGCACAGCTGCCTTGAAAATGCAGCTCAGTGAAGCAGTTAAGACTATTTTACAAAGTAGCACAGGAAGCTGAGTCTGTTCTCTTCGTTTCCTTACACACCAAAGGAAAAAAGAGAAGAGACTAAACTTTAAATACTGAAGCTGCATATGCTTCCTTAATAACTAGACAAATGCCCTAACAGTGTTTTGCCAAAAGTTGGAGAGATGTAATGTCTTTGCCCTCGATTATGCAAATTAGAGCTGTCTTTAAGACTTATTAGGTATAAAAATCACCCAGGCAGGCAAACCCAGCACAAGGATCTCTGCACCACTCCTACCTCAGAAAAGTACTTTATGGCCCCCACTGCTGTAACTCTATCACCCTTTCCCCCGAGAGCAGAGGTGATGAACTGTATGGACTCTGGCCAGAGAAGGGCCACCACAGGGAGAAAGATGCTGTTGTCTCTGCTTGACCCTGGTGTTTCAAAGCTCCACTGCAGAAAGCCAGATGTGAAGGTGCAACAGCTCAAAGCAGCAGCACTCAATTCTTACGGAGTTGTCCGCCCAGAAATAACAAGACAGAGACAACCATAACAGTGCCAGGCTCTCACAGGGAAATCATGAGAGCGCCCTGAACTAATTTTTCGCAAGTGACCAGGGGCAGCACACAGACATCTTTGTGGCTCAAAGGCAAAGAGGAATCTACTCCTGACCTACGTTTGGCCAACAAACTTCACCAAGGCAAGGGATAATCTCTGCCTATATATAGGATATAATCAAGAAATATGTCTTTGCAGAATTCTACAGAAACTTTATTCTCCTTTAACTTTGCTATGACTTGTTTCTTCCTCTGCACAGTTCATGATTTCTCTCATTAATCACTTAGCTCTATTATGAAATCTGAAAAAACATTTTTATGAAGTTGGGTAGGAAGACTAATGTTGCAGAACAACTACTGCATATTAAATTCAAAATGAGCAGTCTCCCAGAATCCACAAACAAAGAATCAATCCTTGGACTCCAACACATATGCCTAGAAAAAACAAGGCTAAGAACTTATATTGCTGAAAAAGAGCTCATACTACTGCAGCTGGCCAGCTTCTTCCTCGGTCTGCTCAAATCATCACTGTGGAGACATTGCTGTTGACCTTTTGGGGCAATACTTTTAAGTAGATGCCACAGCAAACACTTTAGCTTGTTTTGAAATCTCTGGTTCCTGTGACAAATTTCTAGCCTCAGGGTAATAGGAAAAAAGACAAGCTCACCAAAAAAAAAAAGAAAGAGAAAGAAAAGAGGAGGTGGTTGGCAGGGAAAGAGCACTGCTGCTGCTAACAGACAAGTCTGTGTGTAACATCTTACCTTATCTCCTGGCTGTGGTCTCATAAGAGAGACTTGATCATAGCCTCGTCGAACCAAAGCCCACAGTGCATCAAGTTTGCCCTGGAATAAAAAAACCAACAACTATGACATGATCAAGAAATTCAGGGAAAATAGCATGAAATTAAACTACAGATGAGTTGCTCCAGCCTTTCTGTATTAAACTGTCTGCACAAACATTGCTCCTGTGCCCTTGCCCTCTATATACTGCTTATCTAGACAGCTAGAAGACAGACCTCAATGGGGTAACGTGGATCTGATACACAATGGGCCAAATTCACCCTGCTCAAAACTCACTGAGAATGTCTGTAGTTCAGTGTGAACAGCTTCAATAAGAGGAACAATTAGACAGGTGTTATGTTAACAAAAGGCAGAAAAAAATACTGTACTGACAGGAGGCGAGGTAAGCTGGAGCATGGATGAATAGCCACAAGAGTTCCTACATAGGCAGGTTTTTAAACTCACAGGTACTTTCCAGTGAGTAAATTCAAGCACTATTAAGCTGATCTGTGAGCATGGTGAGGAGGGGGACCTCATCCCACAAAGCACAGGTTTGGGACATGGCCAGAGGTTTCTGGGATGACTGTGGCATGCTGCTCTCTCGGCCTGCGCTAGCCCTTCAGCTTCCTCCTCCGTAAGCAAAGATAACAGCTCTGCCCTGCCTAAAGAGTTGTGTGAGGATACATACATTAAAGACAGAGAGATACCAGATACTATAATGACACAGGAGAAATGAGGATGAAAAAGCATGGAGACACTGAACGACTTGCCCCAAAATCAAACACTCTATCTTGTGGCTGAACTAGAGGGAAGCAGAGCTGAATCCTAACCCAAGGCCTTGGCCGCAGTGCAGTCAAAGCAAGGACTGTGCACAGTCTGATCCTCTTTGTATGTTGCCTTGAGATGGTACAAAATAGGACACTCTGCTCTCCCACAAAGAGCTGGGATATTCTGCTGTTGCAATCCATGCTGTGCAAAAGTACCCAAAGAGAGGAGGTGTGGAGTTGAAGGAGGAAAAATCTCTGCTCATGCCTCCAACACCCTCCACTCTCCCCCTAAAAACTCTATTGCAACACAGGGCCAGGTGAAATGCATGTTCCAAGAAATGGCAAAGTTGAGGTGTACTGGCCATTTTCTAAATAGGATCTCTCAGCTCCACCACAAGAAAGGACATGCTATGGAAGCAGGATGCAGTAACATGCATGACATAAGAGACTTGGTAAAACTAAGGGCAGATGCATTACCTTGATTGAGTGTACCATTCCGCTGGGAAGGTGGTTTTCTCACGTGAGGTTTTTTGGCTTGGGTTCCCATGGCTCATACTCCTGTTCTGGCAATTTAATAATAGCATTTTGGGCTTCTCCAATTTTGCTCCTTCCTCTGTTGACCCCTTGTCTCCCCATCGCACCTGAAATCAGGAGAGCACATTGTCAGTAGGGATACTCCAGCAGTCCCCATCAGCAGGTGGTTTTCACAGAGATTAACCTAGTTCTCACCAGATGACCCAATACCACCAGATTTGAATCCAAATTTATGAAGGCACCAAACTCAGTGTAATCAGAAATACACATTTCAGAGTCAAACGTTCTCACTCAAATCAGCTTGAACTACTAGCATGTGCACTTTCCAGTAACCTAAGGCAGCATGGGAATTCACAGCATCCAGGGCAGATTAACCCGTTTCCAAGTGAAGTCTGAAGCACTCTGCCCAGCTCTGCTAGGATACAGGTCCATACACTTCCCATTGCCTGACGCAAAAAGGAGGCAGCAGCACCAGCTTAAGGTGCACAGTCTTTATAGCCAGCCATAAGCAGATCCTGCTGTTCCATTCAAAAGTGAAAACAGGGTTAGTAGATAAGTACTTGAATGGCTTAAAAGCATCTTAAGAGTAGTTGGGCACCTGCTACTAAGAACAGCTCTTCTAAAGAAGACCTTGCACAGTCACAAGAGGGGACAGTAACTTTAACTTCATGTATTATACACTGCGTATTTCATCCTGAAATTCTGATTTGTTTTCTGAGCCTCAAACAGAAATGTGATCCTGCAATCAAGGGCTACATATGATCCATAGGTTTACTCAGCATCACAGATAAAATTCTTAGGAGGAAAATAGTTCAGGATATTCAGATGCAATCTTCAGCTGCAGACTTGCAAGGAAGCCATTGCTTTCATTCTGTTAGCCCTAGCTTGGTCCAGATTCTTGGCTAACTTATATTAACCCACTTCCTTCAACTATCCATTAACTCTAGTGGGAGTTTCTGATGTGACATCCCTAAAAAGCCATCATTAGGCTCTCAGCTGATACAAGTAAGTGACAATTCCCTGCATTATCCATGGTTAGGAATATTGAATTGATTTTCACTAACGTGGTTATTTACAGGAGTCAGCTGCTGATCACAGCATTATCCACTGACTCCCTGGCATGTATATGCCATAAGATAACACAAAGCAAATTTCTTTCACAGGTAACACCTCACTTTACAAACTAAGGCTGGCTTGTGCATGAATCCCAAGGCAGGATTTGATTTATTGGACAATTTCAACATAGATGTTGTTTTGTGCATTAGGAGTTAATGCTCACTGAAAAAAAAAATAAGAAAGAGGAAAAAACAAGAAAAATCACTAGTGTAAGTTTCCCAAACCAACTGCTTCCAGGCAGCCAGGCAAAGTGTAGATGGCACCTTCAAATACTCCAGACAAGTGTAACTCTGCCTGAGACAAGACAACTGGACACAATTGCACTCACAGAAGGGTTTGATTGAGTAGATTAAAAACTTCTTTTGGTGCTTATCCCATTTCTTAACTTGCAAATTTTCTCTGGCTCATAATACTAGATTAATTTAATTATTTATGTGAATGATGGCAGCTTGATGTCTGTTACTTAGACAGCAGGTGCAATCAAGTGGACAAGCCCTAATTAAATCTCAGTCTCTAGTCCATCTAGGTAGCTTTTTAAAAATCACATAAAAATATACTTCTACAGTTTATAATTAAATGTGCTGTTTTTTACAACACTAAAGAACAAGCCAAATACCTCCATCCTCTTAATCCCACCAACACCTCGACCTCCATAATAGATGCATCCACGGTTGGCCACTTTTTCTTTGGCAATCCATCTTCATCATCTGATTCCTATGGGAAAGACAGGGAGATATTGATGCTGTTCTCACATAAATGGCACAAGCTATGGAAAACAAATTAACATCCTATGGTCCAATTCTTGGATATCTGGCTTTATGTGTTATTTGCTGACAAGAAACAAAAGTCTCTTGTCTCTGCAGCTGCAGTTTTAACTAGTGAAGCCAAAGAAGATTTGCCTATTCCTCTCTCCAGACAGCTTCTATTTAGTTAAATAGGCACTGAGCTTCAACATCACAACTGACTTGTAAAGGAGGACAAAGTGGAGATGAATCATACATTATACTGGCTTACCACTATGGTATACAGAAAATGCAGCAATCAGTTAACCTAAACAAATCATTTATTAATTGCGCTTTTAGAACTTAATGTCACCTAAGAGGGGAAAAAAGCTACCACTGTTTTCTAATATGCGCATCGATCCTTTTCTTACGGCAGCTGTAAGCAGTTATTCTAGGCTGCTTGATTCTTTGTAGAGTCTGGGGTCAAGCAGTACATTTTGGAACTAGGACTCAGACTCAAGCATTCTCCAAATTGCCAGGAAGCTCAGATCCAAAGTTTTTGATCTGCAATTATAAGACTGCAGATTATTCTTCTGGAACATGAGAGAGTGAATCAGGTTTTACTTCAGGTTCATTGTTCTGTTCTTACTTAACTAAAGGCTGGCAAGTGTATCTGGTCAACAACCCTGGGAACACATCTCCAGCTCTATCATCTTGAGCTGATAGAAGTCACCAGGACTTCTCAGACTCCCTATCATTACATCGAGTCGAGGCAGCTGAAAGTCACACCTTGACACTCTCCAAGTACACACATAATTGAGGAAAGGGCCCAACCAGTATCCTACAATACCATCTTCATTCCTCATACTCTTTAATAAAGACAAATAACTACACCTCATGCTGATAGGCAGATATGCATATCATGGGCTGGTCATGCACAGAGCCTCTGTCAATTTTCATCAGTACAAGCTTGTCTCTAGAACACTGCCTGGACTTAAATTTTACTAAAAAAAAATAAATCAAGTGAAATTCAAACACTAAAGAAGGATACAAATTATTGTTAGATTACTAGGTGATCTTTTCTCAAAGTTGCCCTACATTTTTCTACTGGAATGTAAAAGAAACTGAGAGTTCCAAACTCAATAAAAAGCTTTTAAAAAATATGCTTTGATTTTTTGTTTGTTCATATTTAACTCTTAAATTATGCCTTGGAGCAAGGTATTTCCATCAGTTATTCAGTGGCATCTGATCTTTCAGCTACAGTTCATGGGTCAGTTCCTCCAACAAATTCTTTAGTATGGCCAAGACTAGAGTTGACATTCCCATTAACTAGTAAAGAGGTTTGGGTTTTTTGTTTTGGTTTGGGATTTTTTGTTGTTGTTGCTTTGTTTTCATCTTAAGTCAGGGAAATAAATATACAAAGGTGGCACTGCGGTTTGGTGTTGGGTATTCTTGTTGGTTTGGGTGTTGTTTTGAAGTTGTTTTTTTTTTTAAAGATTATAACAAATATACAAGTTTTTATCCCATTTGGTGCCTCATGTAAAACAGTACCCAGTGAACTACATCAGCAGTTTTAATTAATTTATATTTGATTTCTTTATGAACTTGGGTACCGTATAAAATATCCTGCGTTTTCCATGTGATGTAATACAGATTTCAAGTCTTTGTGTCTAAAAAATCCTTATTGCTGGCAAGCCTGACAGTAGCAGGACACAGTTAACAATGATGGCTGACATAGAATTTATACAAAATATCCCCTACACTGAACAAATGGCAAAGTAACATCAACAGCTACCATATACATTTTGAAAAGTAATGGGAATCTAACACTTGTGGTTTAGAATAAGTTTTAGATAACCATATTCAGTTTAATAGCAGCAATACCAGACTATATCAGCTAAAGGGCAGGTCACCATACCTCAGGAGGCCAGTGCTAAGTAGCCACACAGGATAAAGACAAGGCCAAATAAAAGGACGGATAGCATCTGTAAGTGTGTTATTTCTGGAGGCTTACTTCAGCTCAAAGTCTCTTTGATTGCATTTAAAATCTCTGCCAATCAGAATAATTGCAAAGCATCTGGGAACTCTGCTGCAGGGGTGTGATGCTCTCTGAAACCTCCTTCAAACGCAGCACGGCTGCAATTGCATACTTCAGAACAACTCTAATCACCCTAAAACCAGCATGATTTTCAGTGCATATTCACACAGAATGTTAGGGATTCGAAGGGACCTCAAAGGATCATCTAGCCCAATCCCCCTGCCTGAGCAGGGCCACCTAGATCAGATCACACAAGAACGCGTCCAGGTGGGTTTTGAACATCTCCAGAGAAGGAGACTCCACAACCTCTCTGGGAAGCCTGTTCCAGTGTTCTGTTACCCTTACTGGGAAGAAGTTCTTCCTCATGTTTAAGCGGAACCCTCCTGTGTTCCAGCTTATATCCATTTCCCCTTGTCCTATCATTGGATGCCAGTGAGAAGAGCCTGGCTCCATCCTCATGACAGTCACCCTTTATGTATTTATAAACATTAATGAGGTCCCCCCCTCAGTCTCCTCTTCTCCAAGCTAAAGAGACCCAGCTCTCTCAGCCTAATATTCTAAAGTTGAATTGTCACAGTGCTGCTGGCCAGGACAAGCAACAGGATCACACACACAGTAATGGTGGCCTCTGGCAACCTCAAAACAGCAGCTGTGGTTGCCTTCTGATATTCATGCCAAGTTACACCAAGTTAGCAGCAAACTGTAAGATTCTCTTGTGGGTTAGGCAAGTATTTTTCCATCATTTAACTGTCTATGCCTAGGAAAAAAATAAAGGCAGGCATGAGTTTTCTTTGGAGGTACTTTTATTTATTACTATTATTTTCATGAAATTAGTACAGTCAAACTAAGCTGAGGTCAGGGTCAGTGTGTTACTGTCCCAAAAAGAGCTAAATACAACCCTGCCTCAAACAGCTCCCAGCCTAAATGGAGAAAGGCTAAATGTCCTTCCAAAGGTCACTCTGCAGCAGAACCACAGCCAGGGCAGGCTCTTGTCTCCCTCTCCTATAGCAAAGCCACAAGAACGTGGTCTTCGCTGTCCTTTCTTCCTGCTGCCAGTCTTTGTTCCTTACTGCCAATCTGGGCTAAACTCCTGCTGAGAACAGTGGCAGTTTTACTGGAGGAGGGAGAGCTTTCAGCACAGCTTGAGAAGCAAAGATTTGCTTACACACCTGTTGGATGCACAGCAGAAGGAATAAAATACCATAGGAACTGTTGGTCTGTAGACTTCTGAGTTATGCAACTATATTCACTGTGGATGGAAATAATCTTGCTGTAAGTATATAAAGAGGGCAGAAGGCAGAAATAACTTTCCTGACCCAAGCGACTTCCTCTCTCAGCCTTCAAGGTGTCATTAAGACACCTACAGGGCTGACGTCCCTGGACAGCACAATACCTTACAATGGCTGCAGACAGTGCAACAGTTCAAAAATAGCACACTTACAGGTTCTGGAGGTGGTGGTGGTGGCGGCTCCTTGATTACCTGGAATATACAAACAATGGGAGAAATCTGAGTTAACGGTAAGGTTCATCCATCTCAATACTATGCTCTCTCTGCTTTCTTGCTCATATCACAAAAAGGTTGCTGGACCATTTGGCCACATTCAATCCCATCACTAGCCCGCTGCTTTTCAGCAGGCATTAATTAAATGCAGACAAGAAGCTAAATCCATCACACTGAACTATTCAATTACCTATTACCTTTTTAAGTAACTCATAACACAGCTCCATATTCTGGTAGTTCTGACTTAATGTCATGCGACTACCAAGCCAGTGCAAAATATTTGCTCAGAATCTGCAACTCCTATGAATAAATAAAAAAAGAAAGCCTAATTCTTGTCTCTAAACCCTTATGCTTACGCGCATATTAGGCAGTCAACCAACCAGTTCCATTACACTTTTCTGCAGCAGGTTTCAAATCTTGTTCTAAGGAGGTCCTGATCTCTACAGAAACTTGGGCCATGTCCACAAGCTCACTTAAACTTCTTCAGTATCATCATCACACAGGCCTTGCAACATTCAAAAACCCAGACTTCAACAAGCACTTTAAGCAATTTGTTGAATCAGGGCCTTACAAACTTGGCAGCATTTTTCTTAAACAAAGTTAACCACTCACTCCAACACATGTTGTGCTTTTGCAGGTAACACATGAAACCAAGTCAAAGAATAAAAACCTGTACTTACCACCGTGCAGCAAAGAGGCCAGAACCACCAAAGGAGAGCCAGAGCCAGCAGCAGAAAGAGAATCAGGAGAGCAATGAAAAGGATGGTCCCAGTCAGCTGCAAACAAGATGATCACTTCTGAGTTATCTGCATTTGTCAAACAAGGTGGGAGCCCTGAAGTTACACAATTAGACTGGGCAAAATGAGCCAGGTTTCCCTCACTACAAGGCCTCAGATAGATGGTGTAGTCAATCATGATTTCATCAGGGTCATATCAGTATTCAGCGTGACAAATCTCTATTTGAAGTCATGATTCAGAAAAGCACCTCCTGTTTGTGGTGTGCATATGTATAATTTATATAAAAGTTTACGGTATGCATATAGCCCACTAGATTCAAGGGTGCTAAACTTCTATACCAACCATTCCCAAATCCATGCTAAGAGGTCCCTTAATACTGTCAGAGGGGTATTTCAAAGTACATGACCACAGACTCTGGGTGTAGAGTAACCATTCACCACTAGATATGCAGAGTATGCAAATGCCGATATTCAAAGAATGGCAATTTTGGAGCTAAGAGCTTATGGGTAACTGTTTGCACACCAACATCACAGAACAGAACACAACTTCCTTGCTGAGCCTCATCAGCTCCCAAGCCTGCCTGAATTGCCTTGAGTCAAAACTGCACACACAAACCCAGCCCAAGTGCCTATGCAAACTAGTCCTTAACGCCACTGGTTATTGGTAATCCTCCTGGAGCTGGTTTGACTGTTTTTAATTACATGCTGTAATCATGATCTTAGTTCCTGATTCTTATATTCCATCTGTTTGTCTACAGAGAATGGTGGGACTCCAGGGACAGGTAGCTAACGGTCTACATTCAAAATAGAAGTTGAATTTTATTCAAAAGTACTAGAATAAAAAAAAAAAAATCAAGTGTTAACACTTGAAATTAGCTTTTCAAAGCAGCCAGGCAACCAAAAAGAATCACAGCTCTGATTTTCCTATGTAATTCTTGAGGGACTCTTTGCACTCAGAGCATTTCACATCAGTGTTCAGAAGATTATTAACTCTGTGTACTGCTGTGACGACTACAGGAATGCAGGTCTTCATATGCTGCTTGGCCCCTGTAGAACATACGGAGCATGTGACCTTTTGGGAATTAAACATTTGTTACAGATGGGTGTGGCATGCTAGGACATGCCACTTCCTTTGACTGCATTGGACTCCAGGATGAGTTAAAATTAGCTCTGGTGCTCCTGCCATTTCTTTTATACTGGGAAAAGAAACCTCCTCAACCTCCTCAGATGAGGCCCTGAGCAACCTGATCTAGTTGGAGATATCCCTGTTCCTTGCAGGGGGGTTGGACTAGATGACCTTTGAAGGTCCCTTCCAGCCCTAACGATTCTATGATTCTATGATTTTCTGAGTTTGAGAAGAGGTTTGATTCATCAGCAGTAGGGGTACCAGAGAACAGGTAAAATCTGGCAGCAAATTGCAGAGTAGCTTGGGGCTAGGGGGATGTGAAAAGAGCTTAAAGAAAGATCTGTGAATCAGGCTGAGGGAATAGGACCTGACTAGAGAAGAAGCTGTAAGAGGTTTTCAAAGAAGGACAGGTGAAGGAAAAATGGAAAAAAAAGCCAGTTCCAAAGAAGACTTATGGAGGATAAAGTCCATGAGATTCATCTTACTTAATCTGAAAATACTTGTTGAATTCCTATGACACCAGAAACTGAGGCTTAGCCCCTTCTTACAATAGGAGTTCCCTTCACTCTTCCAACTGGGTTTGTTTTCCCTTCAGACAATGAAACAGCTGAGAATGGAAAAGAAAATACCAACTGACATCACATGTGGCTGACTCAGGTGGTACCTAGTTCTTTCTCAGACCAAAACCAATAGCTATCAGGACTGACATATTGAAGACGGGACTAGCCAAACCACAGCTCCTACTCCATGATTTTAGGCAGGTAGCTCAATATTCCATATCTGTGTCACAGCATCACCATCCCTCCACTGGTGTGTGGCTTCTCCGTTTAGATACAACTGACCTGTTTTGGGATACAGTATTTAGCTCACTTCCTTCATTTGGTCAGGTGAAAGCCAAGGTGGAATGCTGCAATATGTGCCAAATGCCCTGCTTAAAGGGCAGGAGACACACTTCCCAGCTGCAGTTCAGTGCTGCAGCCCCTCTTCTCTGGCCCTCCAATGGCCTCATGTAGCACTAACATATCTGGAAAGCAGACACTTGAGAGGCATGAAATCCCAGTGAAGTCAGTTTGTTGCGAAAAGGATGAATAAAGTCAAGCATAACTTTAAGAGGTATTGCTGCACACCTTAAAAATAAATCCAAGCACAGTAGCAATCCAGTGCATGAGCCAACAGATGCACATACCACTGCTACTGTCACTCCGAACAACATTACCTCCTTGTTTTGTAGCCTTTGTTCCCAGGCATTGCTTTTCCCATGCTAAGGGCTCATATAAATTGCAGAGACATTTGCCAGCAGCAGCTCAGGAGCTGTGGGCAGCAACAAGCTAAAGAGTTGTCTTTTAATGATTAAACATACAAAGCATCGTAGTGAAGCTGGACTTTGAAAAGGGAATAGCAGCCTTCACGAAGCTGAACAGAAATAAGCACAGGGATCACACAGAGGCTTTAGGAGTAAAGTGAAGAGAAGATACTTACTGTACAGAAAGGACAGAAGGGCCAGCTGGGGAGGAGAGCTGAGCAGGCCAGCTGACTGCCACCCAGAGGAAAGGAAACAGGAGAGGAAAGGAAATGGAGGAGTCTCTAGAATGACAAGAGTGAAATGCATGAAATTAAGACAAAGTTGGAAACTGAACTGCTAACCTCCCTGCTTACAGGATGTAACTGGAGTGAGACAGTCTTTTTTTGTACCAGCTGAAAATCAGGGTCCCTGTTTCCTTCACATTCAATCTGCAAGAGATTGACAGGACTGGAGATTGCATTCCTTTCTTTATCCTAAGGCTACTGAGACGAAAGCTTCCTCCGTCCGTGCTCTGGCCTGTAGAAACCCCAGCTAGGGGTAAGACTTCAGTCTTGATAAGAAATGAATCACATATAGGTAACTAAATGCATCAGTTAACACGTTTCACTGTAGACTCAAAAGATTTTATTGTACCTGAGGTAGAGAAGGGAATAAAATGTGAAAATACTCATCTTCAGTGTAGAAAATTTAGAGGAAAGTTTTGGAAAATTAAAAATAATCAGGTGAAGCAGCAAATACACCTCTGCTAAATTCTGCATCCCTGCATCCCAGACTGTTCCAGCAATCCGGTGTGAGATTTCACAGCTTCACTGCTGAAACATCAGAAAATGGTATTTGCAAGTTCTAGTCACTGCCTCTGTCTTCCTTCCTGCCCTTCTGTTCTGCAGCTGTCAAAAGGCCAACAATGATTACAAACCGATATGACAGCATTTGGCATAGGCTATAAGAGTCCTTTAGACACTAACAAAAATAAAGCTCAACTTTGATACAAAGTGTTGCTATCAGTTGCTTCAGCAAACTTGTCTCATCCACAAGCACAAGGCCAAATCTTTAGCTACTGTACTTGCTTAGTACAGTACATCAGCTATAGGCTTTGCCTATTTTACTTCAAGGCAAGAAAGACAAATGTTTATCTACTAATCATCATCTTAATTTTGATTGACTGATTCTAAAAATCAGATTTTGCTAGAGGATCACTTCTAGTTGTTGGTCCCTGATGCTCCACCAGAGGATAGGTGGTCTTTTTGAGCAGGAAATGCTCACATCACAGTCATCACTGTCCTGCAGCAGTACATTCTCCCTCAGCTGGGCTGAGCAGCAGCATGTTATCAAGAAGGTCGTCCCAGGATCTGAAGCTGCTCCCTTTCTGGTCATCCTTATGACACCAAGAGAAAAGTAACCAGCTCCCATCACTAAAACTGTAAAAAACACCTTACCGAATCCTGAACAAAAAGGCAAATTGTGGGAGTCTAAGAACAAATGCTGTAAGCTCCAATCAAAAAAAATAACCAAGCAAATTTAGAGGACCTTCCACACTGTGGCCCTTCCAGATCCAAGTCCTAGCAGTTGCACCTTTCACCTCAGATCCCATAAAGGATCTGAAAGCTCAACAGGGTGTTGCTTGCTGACGCTCCTTCCCTCATTTTCCCAGATTCCCTTCCAGTCAGATCCTAGCTCTAAGGATCTCTCTTTCCTGGGATAGGAATGGGTAGGGTGCCTTTTAGTTGTAATTTTTTATTCAGTAAATCTATCATGATCTATCCATCATCAGTAACAATTCAATCTAACTAGTGCTGGTAATTTTTCAAAGAAATGCTGGGATTCAGTCAATAAGTGTGCTGCAGAAGCTATAGAGAGCTCATGCTCACTCAAGGAGGCTTTGCCTGAAGAGCCATCATCTCTTTCCAAGATCTCATGGTTCTCTGTCAAGCCCCATTGCAATTACTTACACACTGTGTGCTGGTGATGCTGACAGAGCTGGAGATGAACGTTAGCCCGTTGTTCATGCTGACTTGTAGGAAAACCACCCTAAAGCACAAAACAGATACACTTATTTTTAGTGTCATCTTTATACCCATTGTTTCCTTTATTCTGGCTGTGTTTTAGCCATTGGCTCATGAACACGCATGGATAACATGTCCTGCTGAGTCAAGACATTTTCATGGCTTCAGGTGCTTACCTGCATTTATCTCTCTGCTTGCCCAGGAGCTACCTTTATGTTGGCTTAATTGAGTTGGGGCATATGCTTTTTATTGAAAAACTCCATCCCACCTGAGGCAAAGGGCACTAGGACAGTAAGTCATAACAGAGTCTCAGACATTCACAATATTACCCTAGATAGCACAAGAAAATTTAAGGCTTTTTTTTTAAACTCCTTCTGCAGCCTAAAGAGCCAGAATGTGTTTTCTTCTATATCCAAGAAAATCCAGAATACTTGTACTGAGGTCAAGGTGTAAGAATACTGAAGTGACAGTGAAATTAAAGAAGAATCTGGCCCTAGCCATTCTCAAATATCAAAGGAAGGATCAGAGGGGGAAAAAAACACAACCACAAAAAACAACAAACCACAAAGCAACAAACAAACAAAAAACCCACAAAAAACCCACCCAAACAGCTTTCCTTCACCCATAAACAGGAAAGGGGAGGGAGGCATTTCCCCTCATCCCCAGTACAGTATTTAAGCACCCACAAGGTCACCCAAGAAGGTAGGGCCTCATGCCACGTCCCCCAGGAGTCCGCAGGATTACAACAGCTGAAAAATACCCACACTAGCCAGAGCAGGGCAAAACACAGGAAGCAACATCTACAACAGCAGTAAGCGAATTCAAATCAAGCATCTCTCTTCAATCAAAATGAAAAGTTGTCTAGAATTCAATTACCATTTGGACTGAAAAAACAAGATGTAGGAACAGAGGAAAAAATCACCATTCTATGATATGGGACCATGGTCCAACAAGGCCTTTGGTTAAGCCATGCTAAAGACCCAACACTGAATAGAATGGCTCATACTAGGAGAGGATTTGGCACAAAGGGGATGGAGGTAATCCTGCCACACACACAAATTTATTAGCTTGGCACTTTGGGCAAAATTTTGAGCTCTTAGCTCAGTAATGACACCTTCATCTAGAAGTCCTCTCTTTCTTGACACGTGCTGAAAAGCAATACTTACTGTCCAGCATCTTCTATCACTGGGGCAGGACAAGTAAGTAAGTATCTTGAACAAGGGTCGGCTTTTCATCTGGAAAGAAGTAAATATAACTGTCAGGGATGAAAAAAAGAGATTGTCCCAAGCAGGCCACGCCCTAGAGAAGTGTTGACACCAATGAGAGCCACAGACAAATTCAATACATAGGCAAGTACCGGTATTCTCAAATGGCACTGATTAGAAAGCCAAGTACTAGGAAGACCATTCTTGTTGATGTCAATACAATGTTATCAGGCTGAAGATACTACAGCTAAGAAATGGAAATACATCTCTGTTCCTGACAGCAGCGATCAGCCATTTGGAAACCAGCTTTGAGCAATATTCATCTTGCCTATCTCACAAGTGCACACAAACTCTGCTCATACTGAATACTCTGATCCCACAAGTTACTCAAGGGTGTCAAAAGCATAGGGTTCAATTTTCACCTACCCACTTCCAAACTTACACACAGGAGAAGCCAAGGCTGCACTGTTGAGCCCAGGGAAGAGAAAGAACAGAGATGGGGTAGAGCTGAAGTGGACAGACACTGGAGCAAAAAGAAACCCATAGTTGGTCAGATATGACAGACAGGGGCCATGACCAATGTTTCTGTGAGGACGTGTCCTGCACTAGCTGCTGCTGTTCCTGTCCCCAACCTCCCCTCTGTGGCAGCATCATCCAGAAACAGTCTATGTTTACAAGGGTTTGGTGCAGGCAGAGTCAAAAGCAAGGCACAGGTGTTTTCCTGCCTCTCTGAACTCTGCTGCTCCAAGAGTCGGCAGTGCTAATTCTGTTGCTTTCAAAAGCCACATCCCATGAACACCAAGAGGAAGCCCAGCAGTAATCCTGCAATGCCACTCCACTAAAAGTAAGTTGAGGCACAAGAGCAGACAAATCACTGCTGTGACTGCACCTTAGCTTCAAATGGCACAATAAAGCAGCTAAGCTGCCAGTCCAGAGAAAGACTGATCCACAAAAGTCTGACCCAAGTGAATCAGGGCCTGGTAAAAGCTGTCAGTTTATTTAAACCTTAAAGGCTTGATTACTTTCTCTACCTAAAAAACACATTAACTTGAGCAACAGAAGATATGAGAGTTGTTCCTTCATGCTTCAATCAAGTACACTTGAAGACAAAGCTCATTTCCCTGCTTTGGCAGAGATGAAGCCATGGAAATGATGATATGTTTTAGGGCCAGCCTGAGGGCAAAAGTCAGCCAGCATAGATCAGTATCTCATCACAACATTTGTTGCAGACCTAATCCAAGGACAACACAACATGGAGGAGATGTAAGGAATTTGGGTAATTCTGCTTCTGTGCACTTCCAGACCCAGGTCAGCACTCACCAGTCAAGTTGCCAGTGCATTAGGGACAAGGAAGAAAAAAACTAAAGTCAGTCTACCTGGTAAACCATAAGAAACAAATCCCTGGCAAAGGGCATCTGTAAGCGGAATGAGAGAGAAACCACCAGAGTTTATTTAATGTAGCCTCCACGTAGGCAACTCGGATAGGAAATGAAGGCGCGATTCATGTGCTCCCTCTTGTAAGTGAATTGACTGCTGGGGAAGGCAGTCTGACCACAAAAGGATATGAAAGCCTCTACTGTGCACAGTCAACAAGGGCAGCATATACAGAAAAGAAGCAAAGCTCCCCTCCCCACACCGTGCTTCTCGGGAATGAGAGGACTGCTGAGAAACTGGACACTCCATCTTTTTTGGCCATTCAGTCCTTTGCCTGGCTGCTGAGACAGCAAACAAAAGACCCTCTTTAGCACAGCGATGACAGGGAGTTTCCACGTTACACACTCCCTGCGATGAGACCAGCAACTGGTGTCAGAGAGGAACGGAGCAGGCCTAGGAAAGCCCTGCTTTGTGGGGAGCATCTCCTGAGTTGGTAAATAAATAGTCTGAAGACACCACAAGGATATCAAGATAGCGTTATTTTTTTTCACTAGTGAACAAAGGACTAGGGAGCAATTCTGTTTCTCCCTCTTAAAACCTGATACCCTCACTGGCTGTATGCCTCACCCACATGCACCATTACAATGATGCTGGAATTCATTGTGCAGCAGCACACCCCATGTAAGCCCTGGAGACACAATGCCCACAGGTCACAGCATTGACTAAAGATGTTTCAAGCTTCTGTTAGATGTGGATCCCTACTCAGCTACCCCTACATTCCACTGCAAGGACCCCTCCAAATTGGACGAGAGGTGACCTGTATCACTTCTGTCACTCATGGGGTGACACAGCCACAGGGGGCACTGGAATCCATCAAATTGCAAACTTACTGATAGTAAGGCTGTCGTTGAGCTTGAAGCTGCAGAGTACCTGGTCGATATTTCTTGCGTGATAAAAGCCGTTGCCTCTTACCACAACTTGAAATGATTCTGTAAGTAAAAATACAGAAGAGTAATGAAAAATAGCTCAAACACAGCCCTTCCTTACAGAGTGATCTGAGTTACAACACAGCAGTGGCTATTCTCTTGTCCTACACCTGAAACAAAACATTCACACTGACACTCTCAGTATTCAGCAGCAATGGCCAGGAGTGCTATAGTGGCACTGGTGCTTCACAGAGCAACATTCATCTTACAGCTGCTCCTGCAAGCATCCTATCAACCCCAAGGCCTTAATTAAAGGTGCCACAGTAATACTGTGCGGCTGACACAGCTGATGTCATGTCATGGTTCCTCCATAGCTTCCGGGCCAGACACCTTTGCTAACCCTAAGCACCAGCCCTTCCTCTTATCTCCACAGCAGATTGCACCTGGCTTTCAGCAGCAGCTCTGTTCAGAGAGATGCAGACAAACAGGACTCCCCTCATAACTCCCTCCCCAAGAATCAGTGAGAAAGGTTTGTATCTCGTATAAATCCTGGAAAAACACAATCTTTCTGTCCATACAAGAACTGAGTCTGTGCACAGCCCTGTTACCATCTGCTGTGCATTGGGAATAACTAAAGATCCAGGTGCTGAAGTTTCTTTGTGCTCTTCCCCCACACCCCTGCCCCAGTAGCAGAAACCACCAGTGGCACCAGAAGAGACCTGCCACAATCAGACACTGTCTGATGGATAGAGCAAGTGTGTTCCTGAACCTGCCCTTCAGTTGCTCTCAACTTCTGTTGCTTCAGTCCTGATGGGGGAGGGTGGGGGGGGCCAACCTGTGATTTTTGTCATTACTGTGATAAGCAACTGTAGTTTGTTCATTCAAGCAGGAAAAACATTGTCTGTTTTTTCAGTCAATCTTTCAATGGTCTTTTTACTGATAGGGTAGTTTCACATCTGAGTAAAGTCAATCTAGGAAGGGTGCTGCCAGAAGCAAGATTTTGCAGTTGTACAAGCCCTCCGCTGTTGGCACCACTGATGATGTTGCAGTGCACTGAGCTTGTTCACATACCTGAACAATAACCCTCTGTTGCCAGAGAGATCAGTGAGGTAATCTGCCTGGCTGAGTATCTGCTGGGAACAGAAACACACAAGAGAAAGAAAGGGACAGAGACAAGCAGTAGTAGCATCAGGTGAGTTTATGTCTATCATGAAGCCTCCTCGAGTCATTGTACCCAGAACAGTTAGAAACAGGAAAGGCAATTTGAGAAAGAAGAACAGTTAGAAACAAGAAAGGCAATTTGAGAAAGAAGGTATTAAGAAGCCTGGTTGGTTTCTTGCCTTCTCCACAGCAAGCTTTAAACATTATTTCTTAGTAACCTATACAGGTAACACTTCTCAGAGCTCTGATAACCACACAACACAACTATTTGCTGCTCTTCCTTCCCTTTTACCTTACACAGGTGGAGCCTGACACTGAGCCACACACGTCTTCCCGAATCGCCAAGCTAGGCACAAGGTACGTCAGGAGGGGAAGCGGAAAGGGAAACTTCCCTCTAGGTCACAAAATGCACTGTTGCTGCTACACCAACCAGAGATAACATCTTTAACACAGGCAGGTGGAGAGACATTACCAATTTGTTCTGTGCCAAACATTTTTGGAACTCCCTTTGATGCTACACACAAGAAGCTGAGACCCATAAAACATGACAAGGGAAAGCACAGAAGTTGCACTTTCACACATAAATCTCCTGCTTTAGCTGAATTCTCCACAGAGCTCATTTACACCAGCTGCTGAGCAGCATTTGAGACCAGCCCAATACCAGGGAGACACCAACACAACATAGGGTCAATTAGTCTTCAAGCTACACATATACAGAAAAATAAGAATAAACTGCATAGAAGTTCTCCACTAGCAGCAAGTAAAAACCATTAACGAGTCCACATGCATTACCACTTATACTTTGACCAACACACTAAAAATGAGAGGAAAACAATGTTGACAGTATTGGGGGGAGCCGTACCTAATTTTTAGTGATACAAGATCCAGCTTTTGATAACATTTCATATGATGCACTGCCATGTTATTTCTATGCTTGGAAGGAAGGACTTTTTATTGGATAACACTACATGAGGCCAAAAGGTGGCTGAAATGCATATTCAGCTCAGCCTGCCTGCTCTTCACTATCAAGTTACTATAAGACAAGCTAGCATGAGGATGTGGAGCGTTTTAACTTTTCCAAAAAAAACAGCTTGTTCTTGCCCAAAACACATTCTCACTACATTGAAGTCTAACATAACTCTGGGTGAACCGGACAAGGGCATGGACAAGTTATGATCAAGCACTGGAAACCCACACTGTTTTTTCTCATGGTAATGTTTCCCTTAGAGCAGGGCTCTGAACTGCTGCAGGCAGCAAGAAACACAGGAATCGGTGAAGATATTTTGGGAGGGGAAAAAGGAAACATCTACCAGAGTGCAAAATAAAGTGAAACACATGCTTTGGCACTTTGCTGAAGAAAGATGATCAAATTTGAGACCTCACTGAACACAACAAGAGCCAAAAGTCAGCATCAGAATTCAGCCTCTTTAAGGGACAGGTTGTACCTCCTGGCTCCCACTGTGGGTGAAGGGCACTTCTTTAAACAACTAAAAATGGACTGTGGGGCAGATTCAGCTGCTTCTTACTCCAGCAAGAATATGGAGTTACTCTAAGTCTGATTCATGCCTTGAGCCATTCCACATCTAACCCAGCTGATATGCTGAGAGTTATTCTTGATGAGCATCCCTTTTTTTGCCAGCAGAGCTGAGAGTCATGGCCAGCCCTGGGGGCAAATCGGCCTCTGCCCTCCCACCAGAACTACCTGCCTGGGACTACACATTGCCCCAGACTTGCTTGTAGTCAGCCCACTCCACAGTGACCTGAATATCCAGCTAAGACGATAGTTTCTTTTCGTCTCTCTACCTTATATTACAAAAGCAACTTGCTGAAAATTACACTTACGTTTCTCCCCCACCCTCCAAACTACTGGTCTTAAAAGGCAGCAACCACAAAGGCTTAAATTGACAGCTGTTTCCATGGCTTTAAAAGATGCAGCAAGTCAGAGACTTTCAACACAAAACATCAAAGGTAAAAGCTATGTTGAGAAGTTTAGTTGTCAGGATGGTTTACCTCTCCTGCCCTTCTTTTCACCGTCACTGCCACTCTGCACAGTCAGTTGTGAACAACTGACTCAGTAGTACCGTCTCCACCAACACAAGCTGACAATATAGTCTCAATACCAGCCTTGCATGGAAACGTAATCAGCTGGTACTGGATTTGGTTGTTGCTGTTAAGAAGTCTGCCCCTTCGGATGCTCTGGAGCATTAACGTGTTCTGGATGATGGTCTGTTGAAATGGCTAATTCCATTTAATTTTGCGCCCTGGCTCTGGCTGCATCCTTTTCTTCCTTAGTTACTGTCAGATTGTAGATTGTAGCTTTTGACAAGACAGTGAAGGGAAAAAGGTCAGCACTGAAATAACCGGGCGGCGCTGGCAGCAAGATGGTAGGTTGAAGCTGGTGTGTGCTGGCTGCGCTGTCGGCTTCGCTTCTGTGACTCTGATGAGAAGCTGACGGCTTGCATCCACACCTGGTAGTTGATGTGGCCAGTAGGATGCCACGTCCAGCAAAGCCTTTCAATCACATCTGCGTACCGTAAGCATAATCAAAGCAATGATGCTGTCAAACAGGATATGAGGCACCTCCGATTCTGCACCGATAGCCTGTTTACAGGCTGCATGTCTTGGTCACTTTAAATCAGAGGCAATAGGAAGAACCCAACTACACGGCTCCGCATTGGGGACAGTGAATTTGCAGGGTCAAAAAGCATTAAGCATCAGATAGCTGTCACAACGTGATGAGATCAATTTGTAAATGGACTTGCCAGACAGCTTTGTCACAGAGAGCCAGAGTCCCAACTGGAATTGTCACCACACGGAAATAGTTTTATCTTCCTTTCGCTAAACCTCTGGCAAGTCAAAAATTAAGGCGGAATCACCAGTAATCACCAATGCAGTGGTAATTACGAGTTGCAAGAACAGTTAGAAGGGGTGGGCCAGTCTGCTCTAAGCCCTGATTATGATGGGCTTCCACTAAGCAACATAAATCCCTCATGATCTCATATCAGATTGTACAAATTAATAATAATGCTGAATAAAAGTCAAGCTGATTATGACCTCCTCACTCAAATAAGTTTAACACAAAAAACATGCTCAGAGCCACATTCCAAGGCTGTAAATAAGCAAGCTTCTTTGCTGGAGAGTGCGATAATATATTCAACTCTTACAAAAGGTCTACTGTTTTTCAACCAAACTTTTGAAATGCAAATTTCAATTACATATTTTTCTTAAAAAAAGAACCCAAACAAAATTCCTAACATAGAAAAAAGGAAGAGGAACACTGCATTTCTAGAAAATGATAAGTTCTAATTTTCAGCCAGTTCTAAATGTAGGTATATATATTTTTTACACAGGATACAATAGCTATATATCTTACCTATTCATTACTAGTAAACTGTATTAGTAATTAACTAAATTTAAAATTCATTAAAATTCTGAGATGACTTCATAAGTTTCAGTATTTTTTGCATTAAAGTCCATGGAAAAAAAATCATCTTGCATATAGAATAGAACTATGACTGTCTAGTGAACTGGATTCAGGATCTGGATTCAAACTACCATTAAAAAACCCACTTGTTAATACCAGCAGATTCCCTCCAGGAGACAGTGGTGCACACAGCTATAAAGATGAAGTTCTGGCTATGTTGAAGCAAGTGGGATACTAAAGGATAATAAAGCAAAGCCAAGAGTAAACATTTGCAACCTCGTGCTGTAAAACCTTTTGCAGGAGTTCATTTCAGCTAAAGCTTGCAGGACTAGACTCGTATTAAAACCTCTTACAGGCCTGATTCTTGGTGCTAAAAGCCATTTAACTCAACAGTAACACACCATTCAGAGCTTCGGTTTTGGCTTCCTCCTATTTTCAAGCTCCCTGCTGTCATAAACACACCTTCAAGCATGCGAGATCCAAGTCTTCACGTCCTGGTGATTCGGCACCACACTTTGCCGTATGCCAGCCTCTGCTGGGCAGCTTGGTCAACAGAGACAGAACAAACCTCAGAATTTAAGTGAATCAAGCGCTGATATTTTGCTGAATCAGCAGCACTACACAGAAACTGGTTCTCCCTGATTTATATTGGTCTCATTTGAAAGTCATAGGGACAATGAAAAACTTTTACAGACGCAAGTAATGCAATAATTTTATTTTTATTTTATTTTTTAGGGAGGGTAAACTATTAAGTGTACTTGTGTATTTTTAGTCACATTTGTGATAAACTAGTTACCTAGCAAGCTTGACAAAAAGTGAAGTGGTTCAAACTCATGAATTAAACTGATTCCTTTTAAAAAAGAAATTTTACTCTTTTTGCTGAAATATATCTATTTTTGAAAAGCAAATATTTTCTTGAAAATTTATTTTCTCGAAAATTTATTTTCTCAACTAGTTTAGAAAAATATTTTCAGATTTCCATTTGAAAAAAACAGTTTCAAATTCAGCTTTCCAGGATTCTTAATATTGTTCCAAACAATTACAAGAATACTACTGAATTCCCTCCTATTGGAACACTCACATTTTCATGTAGCTACATGCTGTTTTTGTTGATCAGGAAAGCTTGCAATAAGTTGCTGTACAAAAAACTGGCTGCTATACAATAAGCAAACAAAAAAAGAAAGAATTTATCACCATGAAATAGAGCTTTGAAATGTCAAAGCTTTAAAATTGTTTTTAATCAACTACACATGGAGATTTTTAAAAGCAAAATTATTCCTTTTTTAATTTTTTAAACAGACAAGATTTTATCACAAACATCTAGTCCACAATTATATATTTAGGCATTTCAAAATATACAGGGATATTTCATTTTAAATTGAAACACTCAGGGTAAAATCATATTGTGATTGACATGAGGAAATAGAGAGTGAAAAATTTCTCTTTTCTGTGATATTTATTACATTCTTCCTGAGCTTCCAATTTTCATCTGTTTTCAAGGTCGGCTTTCATGCATCGTTGCTATTTTATGTGCTCATTTTTACAGCGTATAAGGAAATGAACACACAACAGCAACATCAGATCTAAATAACCATGTGGTAAACTGTACCTTCCAGCAAACTTATGGTGTCACTATTACTCTGCTGCAATAGCCTCTTAAATAGACAAAACCACAGCAAGTGAGTTGCTAACTTAAACCAGAACAAATCCAAGTTAAATACACTAGACATGAAAGGCATGAATTTATCAACAGCTCCTCTGGAGATTCTTTACATATACCATATACACTAATGGCTCTTTCATTGCAAATAAGTAAAACATTAGTAATTTGGAAAACACATCAGGTATCTTGGCCTATGCAGTTACTTATATCTGGTTCAATAAACCAGGAATTTCTGTGAGCGTTTTGCAAAATCTTGTTCTATCTGCTGACAAGTCCTAGCAGATCCCAGGAACGCAGTCTTTCCAGACATCTGCAAGACATTACCTTCAGACCCTAAAACACCTCTGCCAGTCTGACTTCATATCATGTGTCTCCTTCTCGCAGATATTTTAAAAAGCAGTATTCCCAATTCCCTGAGTGCTTCCTCCAACAACTCTCCAAGCTGGTGTTCAGCTGCAGTAGCTACATGTTTATTGGTACAGTTTTTTTCTCAAGCTGAGAAGGGACACACAGGGCTTTAGCCATGGCCTGAGGGGACACTAACACATCCATGGGCTTCAGCTCTGATACCACATTAGGTAGTTACTGACATTTCATCATTGTCATTCATTTGCCTTATCACACTGTTCTTGTGGAAACTTACCTCCTGCACAAACACTCGATGGTTCAGCCGCTAGAATCTCAATGCAAGATTTCTTGAGAATCTAGAAGATTAGATAATGGCATTTTTGGTAATCACTCATTTTTATCTGTGCTTTATTAATACAAGAAAGGGTGCCCTTTTCTGGGTTTCAGAACACCCAACTTACTGAATCAATGGTTCCTCTCAGGGCATAAAAGCCTCCCGTAACTGGAAAAAACATGATCGATGCTGTCAGCAATTGTTGACAGCTGCAAAGAAAGACAATCATAAATCATAAGGAAAACAAAATTGCAGTGAACAAAACTGGGCCCTTTCATACTTGCTAAAAGACATCATACTGACACAAATGATTTATGCCTCAAGTAATTAAATAAATGCCTTCATCTGATGCTGTTACTTATGCAGTAGTATAACAGAAAAACAAAACAAGAAGAAGCAAGCCAAGTTACCTGAGTTTCATTGAAATCTTTCACTCCAACACAATAAACAATAGCTCCAAAGCTTCTGGCTCTGTTGGCCTAAACAAAAAAATGTCATTAAATGCAAAGCCATATAATCAGTGAAGCCAACAGTAAACACCTACAGGTTTGACATAAGGTAGTTTGGGTAAAACGTGAAGGTGACTTACTTCTTGTTCTGCATAATAAAACTGAACGTCTTGCAATTCTCCATCCGTCCAAAGCAATGATCACCTAGCAGTCCGAACTCCTACATGGAGGATAGTTAACAGATTGCATGAGTATGACAAGATTCAGCAACAAAAAGAAAGTTTGAAGTGAGGCATTCCTTTTTGCTGACAAATAAATACAAAACCATAAGGTCAGACTCTCAGCCTGATTTCTATGGACTTTATTGGAGATATAACAGCTGAAGGTCAGATGCATAATAGCATGTAATAAGCCAAAACCTGTGCACTTTCATACCACAAGCATCACTGAAGGAGGAGTACTGCTCTAACAATGCCATGCACAAACTTCTCTGTTCTGCATAAATTATAACATCTACCAATATTACATTTACATCCTTCATGTAGAGAAGTAGCAAAATGGATCTGCAGAGAGGGAGAGGTTTCCTCTCTTCTCTTGACAAACTTGTCTCTACACAAACCTTGCCCAGAGATTGCAGTAAGCAATACCTCTGCAAAAGGAGCTTTCCTGCCATCCTACCTTCCCCTCCAGCAGACTTTCAAAGAGCAATCCCACTGAACACGGCATGAAATGTGCTTCTATAGGGGGTTCAGTCCTACACTTCTAAAGCAACAAGAGCTGTCAGTGAAGTTCATAGGAATTCTGAGCACGTGGAAACCTCAAGATCCAGTCCATTGGAGAAAGTGTTTTACAAGGCATTTCATACTCCACTTAAGCTTAAGTGAAAAGGTTGCATAGACTTTGAATAGTTATATACATGATGCAGTATAGAATACAATACTACCTAGAAAAATGCAACACAGTAACAAAATTAAACCAAATTAATGTGCCAACTATGGTTCAGTCAAGCATTCTGCATCCATAGTTCTTAAGCAAAGTAACTAATATGTACACGTTACTTTTAGGGACGTATTTGGTATTTTGTCAAAATAATCTGTTACAATTTCAAGTGTCTTTCCCCATATTGTCTGAAATTAAAGACTGATTAGTTCTGACAGGTTTCTTATGCCATGCAGTCCTTCCCATGTCATGTCAGACCGACATAAATCTTAAAAAAAGTGACCTGCAACTTGGGGGAAAAAATATCTTGGATTCCTGTATCCCTCATTTTTTTTCCTGCCCAGTTTGTTTGAAAAAAGACTGAAAAATTAGAGATCTTAGTTTTCTTTTGAGCACTTGTTTCTTCCTTGATATTTCAGCTTATAAATCCAGTTCTTGTCCACTTCTTTTCTCTTCCTAATTAACTTACAGAATAGTTGGTTGGTTCTTAGCTATATGTTACAAAGAAGTAAATAGTTTTCAGGTGGACTCTTCAGGACTCGATTTCGCTGGCAGAAGTGTCTGAGACGCCACACAGAGTTGCTGCTGAAGACTCTACACTCACAGCTTATTTTATTAAAAAGGCACTGACCTATTTTTCCATCTTCCAAAGAGACCATGAGCCCACAAATGAGAACAACCTCACACCAGCGTACAAACCAGGCAAGAAGTGTTCAGTTTAACTAATTAGGCTTTCTTTTGGCACAGACAAAATCCACAAGATGTTTCCCTCTTGAAATTTTGTGAAAATTTACATTTTAGGAACTCAGAATCTAATCTAATCCCAAATCATTCATACTGACACAAAATCTTATCTGACTGCATTCATACCTACCCTAATGAGAATGAGAGCTTGGGCACACAAGGCAGACAGGGCTGAGCACGTCAGGACAGAAGGGCGCAGGAAAATCTGGGTATTCCTGTCCCCCGGGTACAGGACAGGCAGTTCTAGCTGTAGTGCTTTGGTCTGTATTCTGCACTGGGTCAGATCTGTGATCATACTGGCCTCCTCTGGTCTTAATAAACCATGAATCATGCATTTATAAGTAAGCTGTAGTCAAATGGAATGTAATGATTGTGTAACACCAAAGCCTTCTCCAACACTTCTCTCAGCGGGTTTACTGCAGGTCATATAAAGAACTATCACCCTTGTCTTTTCAATGCAGATATATAACATGAGGGATATACAATGCCTACCTCCATAGGTTTCATGGTAAATCTGCTCATTTGCCTGCAACAAAGTGTAGAACATTGTTAGCTCTTAAGTACAGCAGCAGCAAGCAAAGCAAAGTTTATATGTATAAATCAAAGAAAGGAGGTACTGTGACGTGTACCCTTTTAAATCCTTCATGCATGAACGTGTCTCCTCCAGGCACTTCATACTGAAGAATGTCGAGCCCTCGTCTTATGGCTTCCCTGTGGATAGGAAAAAACAGGAAAAAATAATTTTATGAAAATTCTTTTGTTGAGATGTCCCTGTACCATAGCCAGATTATGCATCCTGTCAGTACATTGCACAGAGTGTGCACACACACCAGCTAAAACATTGGTAAACCCAAGATCTCTCAAAACCCACAATTTTTCAACCAAACACCCCTGGGAGCACAAAATCAGACATGATAAAATGTGTTAGCCCTAACATTGTAAGGGTGCAATTCTGTTCCTGCTCCCTCTTTCTGATACACTGTCAGGCAGGATAAGATTGAATTAAAGCAAATGCCAGATATTAAACTCTGACAAACTGCAGGCAGAATGAGGATTAAAAAAACCCGAACTTATGACCCGGTCACAAAAATGGGACAAATAAAAACTCTGTGTTCAATCAATCATCAGGACAGCTAGAATTGGGACTTTTCCATTATAGAGACAGAGGCCAAAACATAAGAGAACAGGATGGGAATGATGAGAATTTACTATCCTAGACCAGGAACCAATCGACCTTTCTGGGGCACAGACTGCTCCCTGTAAGAGATGGGCTTTGATACCATGACCCCTGTTACACAGCTTCTTGCTCCACAAACACATAACTACGAACCAAGAAGATCGCTCAGGGAAATTAATAATTTAATAGTTCACTGATCACTAAGAGACCCTGATCCTTAGCCAAGTTTTCATGTATTAATGGAACACAAATAAGGCCAAATATCAAAACAAATATTCAATAGACAAAATGTAGGAAGTCCAAACATCAGTCCCAGATGCTATAGGGCATCCTTTTTTAAAAAAAGGATAGTGACAGCCTCTCTAAGCTCCGTTTTGCAACTGGGCATTTCAGGCAGCGCAACCCCAATTGCAAAGGAAACAGGAGTCTACGTGGCATGAAGGTAAAATCAGGGGCTGGAATTGGGGATGTCCTTAGAGCAAAAAAGCACGTTTTTACCCTTCCAAAGTATAAAATGAGCTGAAAAGGCACACATGGTGATCCATATAGAGAAGAGGAGTTTAAGAGAAAGAACATTCTAACACCATGTTCAACATATTGCCACAGGGTTCCTGTCTATTTCCCACCTTGCAAAGGTTAAATCCACCTGGGAGAAGTAAGCAAGTTTGAGGTCTGTCACTAAGGTACAACATGGAGACCTGAGCCAAAATGCAGTGGAACCAGCAGAAACACACGGCCCCTGGCAGGGTTTCTGGCTTGGATGAAGCCCTGAGGTACAAAAAGGAGGGGAGGTTGTTCTTTCAAGACTGCTCCACAGCTCTATTTATAGGGTGCATTATACTACTGAGGCCTTCTCACACAGACAGCAGCAGTACCAAAAGCAAGAGCTTTAAGCTGAAATGGAAGAAAATACTTAGAAACACTCCCAAGACAGCTATTTCCATGTGTGAAGCAAATTAAACCCAAAATTATTTGGGTTTTTTTTTGTTTTGTTTGACATGGTTGGGGTTGTTTGTTTGTTTGTTGCTTTTTTGTTGTTGTTGTTATGTTCGTCTTTTGATTTAAAAAAGAGGATTTGGTTGAGAAGGTGGCAACAAGAATTTTGCTCCAGCCTCAGACCCTCTTCTTAAGAAGCCTATTGCTTGGCAGTGCCAACCACCTCTGACACAGGTGCTGTCTGAAGGCAGCCCAGGAGAGGGGTGCGATAGCCTGGTGAGGCAGTGCTCCAGCACTAAGTATGACCAGCTGCTGTCATGAAGTTCAGGGTTTCGGGCCACTTTAAGGGCACTGTGGGCCTTTCATACAGTCTTTTGCTCATCAACTCAGGGTCTGTACACAAAAACTGTCCTTACTTGGGTAGTTGAGGACAGCAAGGATGTACATGAATCCTTGACTGGAAACACAGTTTATCCCTGAAATACTGCAAGAAAGAAAGGCAGCACTGGACTGTGGGATTACTGGACAGTAATGGGAGACCCAAAGGCTCTCTTCCAGTCGGAAGCAGTGGAAAAGATTTCAGTTGGTGCCACACCAAGGACCAAGACAGAGCTCTGAATTCTAGTTTTGGGGCCACTCGCTGCTTGAGAGGAAGGATGGAGGGTATTTCTGGAGGAAAGCTGTGGAGTACTTGCCTGTTTTCTGTTAGTTTCATGACTGTAGTGCCTCGCGAAGAAAAAACGATGAAGGACATCCGCAACATTGGACTGAAACAGAAGAAGCCAGATCCACATCACAGATACAGATTGCTTTGGCAGATTCTCATTTGCTAAGAAGCAGTCAATGAAAATTAAACTATATATATCAAATTAAAATATCATCTTAAGAAAACTTACCTTATGAACTTCTCAGCTAGACTTTCCACAAAAGAGTAAATCTCTGTCCAATGATTTCTGACACTTCCAGACCTGCATACAAAACATAATTGATTACATTCATCTTATTTCACAGTTAAATCTCTTGTTCCACTCTGAATTTGAAGCCTGGGCCACTACAAATGTGGTTAGGGACACAACTTCCCCAAAGGTCTATGGAGACGAGGCAGCTAACTCTGTTGAGGCTTCCATAGCAGTTGTGTCAGAAGCCGTAGCAGGAACTATCCTGACAAAACCCACTGACTCAAAGAGAAGCAGAAAGAGGTCTGAAATGGTTTACCATCCAATTTCAAAACAAGTCCAGTAACTCTTCCATCTGCTTTTGTTCCTTTTATAACATAAAAATTTGAATATTTTCTTATAGTTTAGTTCATTTTATTTGACTTCACTAAATCATCTGCTAGCAGATTATTTACTTTCCTAGAGCACAGCTCTGCCCTTGCAGCCACACAGAACGTCTTGACTGATCTCCTATTCTCCCAGAATGCGTAGGAGAATGTTTCCATGAATTACTGTTTGTTTCAAAAGAGAAAGCTTTTGAAGTCATTCCGAAGGGAAAGGCAGTGCTTGTAGCTAATTCACTGGACTAGCATTCTGGACAGTCAATCCCTGGCTCCGCTACAAGTTTCTTGCGAAAACTTGGGCAACTTAGTTGCATGCACAAACTTACACGTCTGTGCTGCCGTTCCCAATATATAAAACTGCATTACTGGCTTTTTTCTGCCTAGTCTTACGTTCTCAGGGACCCCCACAGTCTGGTGGGACTCAGACCTCCAACAGAGCCTTGCACGCAGCAACTCTACAGTAAGTGATACGTGATTTCTACCATGTGGATCTATGCCATACACTTTAAAGCCTTTAAAAGGCTTAAGAAGTCAATGATTTTAAAAGTACTCCCTAGGACTGTGGTGTTTATGAGAACAGCTCATGCACTTTCCTTGCCAGGTAAACTCATGTATCAGGTCTCTTAGGTAAAAAGATAAATAAACAACAGCACATACAGAAGGATTGCAGGACCTTAGTTAAATTTCAGAAGTTTTTTAGTTCTTGTCTGTCTATTGTAAAGCAGCAGGTTTCCTCTAACTGCTGTCAGACATTCTTCTGTATAAATGGATATATAAAGGGAAGAAAGTGATCCCATGTTAGAATCTTAGTTCTACTATAGGCTTTCTTCCTACGCCAGTCACTTCTACCCCTGTACATGAGGTAGAGATCAGCGTACAGAAGCCCACATCATATTGCACTGCCTGCCCTGCAACAGTGCTGATGGAGTGGAGAAGAGCAAAGATAAAGAGACAGGACTGAAAGGAGTCCTGAATAACATAAGCTAGAATAAGCTTGCTTTCATGCTGCTCTTCTGGAGAGCTGGTGATTGATTCACAGACCAAACTAGTCATCAAGAGCCAAGAAGCTGCCAGGCACTGAGGGAGGGCAACAAAGCACCAGAAACTGCTTGAACAAGGATCTGGAGCCTCTGCAGTTCAATTTATATATGCTAGACAAAGGATGAGACATGATTATATATTTGCAAACAGCACCAATGAAAGGTGCTGGCACTGTTCACATCATCAAAAAAATAACCCCATGCAGATGCAAGGTATGTACTTTAAGCACTGCTTTTCCAGAAGGGATCTCAGGCAATCCAACACCTATAATTCTGAAAGTCCCAGACTAAATCTCTAAGCATGCTTAACTCAGACATATTTTCTTTTAATCTATGTGAGATGCATTTACAGCTCACAGTATGGTTTGTGGTTTTTTTTTTTTAATTCTTTTCCCCTGGAGCTGATACTTTCAGTTTCATTCTGAGCTTGCCATCTCATTTAAATCCAAATCATACAATTTCCAATGAATTCACTTCCCTACATCATAGAATAGTGAGTTTCTTACTTGGAAAAGACTGACCTATTTTGGATGAGGTATCAAATTTCTACTGTCAGCTGCAGAGGCACTGATGCAATCCAAAAAAGAAAGTAGCAATGAGTTTTCTTTACAACAGCAACAAATCATCATTTCCAGTACCTTTTTAGGATGGTCGGAATTATTTTGGTTGAGTTTTTGGGAGGGTGGGTTTTTTTGTTTGGTGGGTTTTTTTTGGGGTGGGGGGGGTGGGGGGGGTTGGTGTTGCTTGTTTTTAATGTACCCCTCAGGCGAAGAACAGCTTGGCAAAACAGCCTAGACACTGAAAATTTAAGAAAATCATAAGCCACTAATGGTGGAAAAACATCAAGACTTTTAAAGTGAAAACACACATATAAACTTAGTACTGTGCACTCCCATGTTCTCTGACTATAATGAAAACCCCTTCTCAGAAAGGGCAGAGCCAGTGAGACAAAGGGTAACTAGAATTGGCTATTATCGGCAATAAATTGATATATGCCCAACTCTGAAGAGCTAGGGAGGTCTCTATCATGGGCTAGTCCTCAGAGGAACCATGCTGTGCTCTCAGAGCTCCTGGCTCTACATCACTGAGCTACAATCCTGTTGAGCAGAGGAACTCAGCATGGCAGCAGGTCTCCTTCTCCTCCAGGAGGAATTCTCCACCCATGTGTTGCTTGTTGGCTGGGAAGTGTCAAGGCCAGACAAGCAAGAAAATTTTACTGTTTCAAAACCTCATATAAAGAACATCAATGAAGTGGTCAGCATTTAATCACTTTCCCACCACAGCCCTCAAAAGACCAGGTGTGTCACCTCACACTGCAAATGATGCCCAAGTGCCACTGATAGTTGTCATGTCAAATCTCTCATGAACACCAGTGAGGGTGGCCTAGCTTATAGAAGAACTTGATTTCCCACCCTTCCCACCTAAATTCACCTCTGAATACCCTCGTTTGTAAAGTCTATTTGCTGTTTCTTTTTATATATGTATGTGTTTTGGAGGCTTCTGGAGTTTGTCCGGTTGTTCTGATATAGTTTTATCTGTTGCCCCAGAAGCTTGAACCCACAAAACCAGCTACAGCAGTTTCAACAGCACATTAAACAAAAATGTGCAACAATAAAATGTTTACAAAACTATATACTGAGTTGCCAAATGCTGTCAAATATTACTCCCAACACTGACAAACAGAAGCTGCACAACACTACTGAAAATACTGAGGCGTTTCACTGCTTTTGAGATCTTATCACTGTAGAATCACTTTTGCTGGCAGCATAAACTAACTTGCTGTCCTTTGTGGCTGGATCAGACTAGGAGGTTTCTGCTTCGGTTTCCCACGGCAAGCGGGGAGGCTCCAAACATCCTCTAAGCTACTTCTGACCATAGCCAATGCTTGAAAACCATACTCATTTTTAACTGCACGGTTACCATGCCTAGAGAAAGCACAAGGTCTTTCAGTGATGGTCTATACCACAGGTTATTCTTGGACATGCACTTGGCTTGATTTTTTACAGCTGTTTTGGTACTTTTGTTGTTTCTCTTAGAACCTTACAACAACTAAGATCAAACAACTCCTGAATCAGTTGTGCTAACAGGGGCCTCAGACAAAGCTGGCATGTTGTCTCGAACTGCCATGAGTAAATAACCACAAACAGATTCCTTGCCTGTTTGGCCATCAAATGAAACACTCCTGTAAGATTTCAGAGGAACTCTGAAGACTTTTAAATAATGAGGAAAGAATAAAACGAAGCACAAAAAAAGAGCATCACTGTGCAGAAAAATCACTGTGTGTGAGGCACACGCTCATCCACCCGTCAGCAGTAACTGAGGGAAGCCATGGGGAAACAATGCAGCCAAGGAACCCCACGTATCCTGCTGCGGAGATCTGTACCTGTGGATCCACCAAGCCAACGCTCTGGTTGTCTGCAAAGAAAGACAGTGTTACAGCCAGACCTATCTCATTGGCTCATGCCTTAGAGATTTCCTGCTTTTCAGGTCATGGGCTACCTAGTTCAACTCCTCACATCAACCAAAGCGGCCACCGTCAGCCAGCCGAGCCCTAGGTTCCCTTCCTGCACTCTCCCTGCTGAAGAAGCCCTGTCAGCCTGATGCTCTCTGCAAAGTACCAAGCCCCACACCTCTGTGGATAGTGACCACAGCCTACAAGCAGTTTGCGTGCCCTTCAGAGTCAAGCAGGATGGGGAGGTTTCAGCCTGTGGAGGTTACCTAATTCTCATGACAAGCAATAAACACTTGCTGTGGGTAGCCAGAGCATTGCAGAGAAAATATTTCAGTGCCTGTTGCTGCTGCTGGTTCCGCTGGAGTGAACCTGGAGCAGGTCCAGAGAAAGAGCAAAATTTCCCCAGGTTCATATCTACATAAATGGGATCAGAATCAGGCCCAAGTCAAGTGAAAAACTCACAGGAGCCATTTGTTGCAAGCATGCTCCCTGCTCCACGAGCTCTGTTCCCATTACACGAGACAAAGAGAAGATTCAGTAAACCACAACATAGGAAGGAATGTGCTCCCAGCCTCATCGGGACTCAGCTCAGAGAAGCAGCTGCTGCTGCAGCTCCTGCTTCTGCTGTTTTCCCAAATCTCACATTGCTATCGCTTGATGAGAGGGAAAAACAAGGAGGTCAGTGAGTATTTCTGGGGCTGGAAGGAAGTGATGTGATTGCAAGGCTTGATTCTGCTCCTGCTTACTTTAGAGTGACTCCTTTTAGCTTAGCGGAGCTCTCTGTCAGTACAGAAATGGTGAGTAGTTAGAGTCATATCTGCCTCAATCTGTAAGATTTCGCCACTGTTTGAGAAGACAACAAAGCACAAGACTGGCTGGAAATCTCTTCCAGGTGCAGTGGAAGCTGAAGCCTAGAGAAATCAAGTAGCACAAACCCAGCATGTGGATTGCCATTCTCAGGCCAGTTACTTTAACAGGCAAAAACCAGGAGGGTCAGTTGCAAGGTGTCTGTCTGAAGACAGGTGTGATTCAGTTACAGCTGAACTCGCTATCAGGAGTCTATACAGATCCATCTGGTGCAATATACATCAGACCTGCAGCTTGGCAGTGAGAGTTAATACCCCAGCACTACCCAAACAGTAAATATTTTTATTACCACATGTACACAGAGAGAAGGCAACAGGACTCAAAGCCTCTCTCTCCTCCCTGCTGAAAGTGAGAAAGTGAAACACCTTGAAGATAGAGAGCTGCCCCTTGTCCTACTCCCTGCACCACCACCACCCCCTCCATGCACATTTGCCTCTGGTAATGATTAGGTGAAGGCAGCAATTCCAGAGATCCTGGAGCAAGAAACAGACTCTATTACTGATGCAGGTTTCAGTTAGAGTATGGTGTCAGGGGAGTGCAACACCCTGAGTTTGCAGCTCCCTGTAAGTCTCCCTCAAGCTAGTGGCGGCCCTTTATACAGCCTATTGCTCAGAAACGTGACACTTTGTTGTTATTTGGAGAGGTCTTTGTGGCCACAACCACACTGTAGACAACAGAATTCTTGCACATGGCTAATAATGGCTCTGCAATAAAAGCAAACCCTGGGGCATCTAGTTTGTTGTGGTTTCAGACATGCGCTCGCGTGCTCATCCACCCCTCTGCTCCCTTCTTCTGAGCCAGCAGAGCATTCGAAGTGACAAGAATCCTCCTCTCCCAAACAATGCTTCTCGCAAGCATGGAAAGGACCTTAACTGGTGATTCATCGAGGCAAGGAAGGACTAGTTTATATTATCTGCTCCAGAGGCAATTAGAAACACTGGCGGACACAGCCATTCTGAGACAGTCCTCACTTCAGAGTACTTCTAACATTAATAGACAAGACAAGGGCTGGAACGGGGAGGGGAAGATGCAGAGAAGTGACTGGAAAAATGGATTTGAGTCCTAGGCCAGCACCTCAAGCACAGGACACAAAGTACTTGAATTTAAAAGGTTTCATGACCAAAACTATTAATTTTATAGACAACTTTTCTCCTATAAAACTACTGACAAAGCCTGCAGCAACATTACTGACTTCTATAAATCATGCCTCAAAACATTGCCCTTTTCTCCTACAGTAATCCATCTAATCCACAAAGTCCTGTCCACTTGGCACTTCAGCTCTTGCTACATCCCCAGCCGACGAAAGAGCACAAAGTAAAGTTCAGAAGTCATGCTCAGACTGCATCCAACCACTTCAGATCTCCCTGTAAAGCTCCAGAGATGCTCTGAGCAGCATCAGGGCTGGAAGACCCACTCTCAGCATCCTGGTCCTCTTCAACACAACACAGGGAGCAAAGCAGGACACTCAACCCCAGTCGTGCTACAACACTCATAACAAAGTGCAAATGATAACCAGGAGCAGGGAAATACAACTCTTGTGCTGTGAATAACTCCCAGGAGTCAATTCATCTTCTCTGCATTTGAGATTAAAAGATTCAGTCCTACTACGCCTCATACAAACTCACCATTCACACCAGTGTTTGGCCTGAAACCTCAGACAAAAGTAATGAAATTCTCAACCACTGAGCACACACAAAACAAAATCCTAGGTCAGCGAGAATCTTATGGTTTACTTCCTTGGCTCAAGCCCCAAATAAATCAGATTTAGTTACATGCATAAATAGACTACGAATGACAAGCTGCCATGGCTTTTTCTTCCCGTTAACAGTACATGTTTTACGTCAAATAACCAGTACCCATTAGATTTGCCTTGTGTTTTATAAAGAATTTTTTTCTTAGGGCAGAGGGGAGGAGAATTGGTTTTCCTGAATATTTTTTTCCTGCCAAAAGACAAATCTGGCAAAATAATATCAGACAAAATGCAAACAAATAAAACCTGGATCCAATAACATAGGTATGTCTGAAGCTGAATAAAAATTTGCTTTGGAACATTCCAAGTAATTATACCTGGTTGTAAGAAAATCAGAGCACTGGTTGCGATATAACCACAACAAAGAAAGACGCAACGGCAAAAGACCAACAAATTATGGTTTGAAAGATTAAGAATATTGCTTATGGGCAGTTAGAGAGCATGAGAAGTGTCATGTAGATGATGTGGTTATATTAAAAAGGGGGAAAAGAAAAAGTCAGACAGCAAAGGAGGAAGACAGACACCACCATTTTTAAACATACATGCATAGTCATCAGTGCCATCTAAGGAACAAAGCTGATGCTGTCTGAACAAAAGTAACTCCTCTCAATCTCAACAGGCAGCTGACCTGCATCAGGTCCTACATCTTACGATGAACTGAAGTCTGGTTGTAGTAGGTAGATATTCTTGCTTACAGAAAAGCGAGTTCAGCAGTGGTTTAAGTCAGTCAATACAAGATTTTCAAATACAATTAAGTTAGGTGATGGAACATGTGTTCCAGCACCTATCTTTGCCAGCAGTTTGATTTCCAACTACAACAATGTAGTTAGCCAGACTTTTCCCCTCCTCACACAGTGTGTGTAAAACCAGCACACAGAAGGGCATCAGAACGAGATACTGCAGAGAGAAGCTGCAGAAGTTCCCACAGCTCCAGCTCGATCCCAGCATTCTTGGGCTGGGACCATGCAGATGCAGGAAGAGAGACAGAGGGCTACAGTGAGAGCCTAGGGCCAAAATATTTGCTCTCACTAGTACTTGTAATTCATGAGTGCTGAATTCATTCAATAATTGGCAAGGAAATCTTTGGTGGGGGAGAGGAGCACAAAACATGTTTATCAGACTCTCTTCTTGTTTGCTTTAGATATGGCATATTGTGAAAAACAAGGTATCTGGAGATCAAGAATTCACTATAGTTGCCTTAAATGATAAAAGCTGGCCCAGAATAGCAGCTCCTGAAAACACCTTTTGTTCTGATGACTTTTTGGCTTGCCTGAAGTGAATTAGGAAATATCAACCTGTTTCCCTCCCAACATGTTCCTCCCCACAAAACTGTCTTTTCAAGGCAAAGTTTGGGAGGGGAAACACAGACCCAAAAACCAAAGCCAGGAAGGAGATGGGATGGGGTAGCTAATCTCCCAGTCTAGTCAGAGGTGGTGCTCTTCCCCACCAGCTCTCTACCAGTGACACACACCCCTGGAGCAAGGCTTATCAAGTTTAAAGAGAGACAGCTGGAAAATGCATTACAAGTGAGAGGGCTCGACCAGCCACATTGTACTGATGTCTTTACTAAAGCTGCTATTGACAGAGACGCTCTTGGGAGCACAGGAGATGAAACAAAACTGATGTGAAAAGCAGTATTGTTGTGGGCCCAAGAGAAGGGAGCACCATGAAAAGGGACTATGACTACCCAGAAGTTCAGGGGGAAGATGGGGAGTGGGGAAAGGGTAGTTAAGCCAGCCTCCCTCAGAAAAAAATTATAATCACTGCTCTAAAAGGAAAATCAGTCAGGGCTTTACTCAAGACATTTGTGCTGCCATGATCTGTGCTGTGGAAAAAGAAAACATCTTCTCAAGGCTGTGCAGCTCATTTTTCCTCAAAAATCAAACAATTTCTTAGCAAACATCCCAGCAGGAAAAATGAGAAAATACTTTTAACTATCTCACATTCTTTACTCCCCATTTCCCGTCCTGTCCTACAGTCAAAAAAAATAATCAAAGAAATCACTTCATAGTTGGTAAATATAAAATACAGATAGCTCTGCAGCTCAAATCTGTCATGTCAAGCGTTGCCAGCAGCAGATATTTATGATAGTTATAAATTCTTACTTTAGAAGGGTTTCTATTTATTGCTCTAACAAACAACCGTAACGATGCTACCAGGCACCGTTATAATTAGAAAACACTAGAGGTCAGTCATCCTTTCTGCTGTGCGTTTCAGCATGATTACAAACAACAGCTGGATGTTAACAGCAAGGCAGGGATGAAAGGGAGTTATTTACATACTCAAGCACAAGGATGTCACTACTAGACCTGAATAGTCAAGCAATCAAATCCCTAAGAGGGCCTGTCCTTGGCAGTTTGGGATAGGACTGAAAACATTCTTCATGCACCTTCACAATCAAAGAAAAAGAAGCAACCAAAGCAAACGAGTAGTTCTCATCTATCCACTATGTTGAGTTTAAAAGCTATGCTTGTTTAAATGTAAAGATGTGGTCTTTGGTATCACATGTGACTTGATCTTGCCACATGCCACAGGAGAGATGGGTATGCCAACTGCACAGTATATTGCTTTACCTCTCGCAGAGAGAGTGACCTACCTGCAAAAAGAAAAATTTCTGCTGCTTCAGTATGATACTTTAAAAGTCTTCCACTACAGCTCCAAATAAGCTCAAGCCTGCGTAGCTCATGAAGTATGACATACAGACAGCACAAGATGGCAGATTCTAGGCAGCCACCTCTGCAGCCAGGAAACATCCAGTTCTCTTAGCTTCAAGGGATTTGCTCATTTAAGCATCCCCAGAGACGAGGCAGTCCTAATGTGGCTCTGGCACAGTCAGACATTCCTAAGGAGGATGGTGGCAGGTCTCCCTCCCACACATGCTGCTTTTCTTTCACCATGCCAGCTTCTTGGACATTCAAGGCTGAGTTCTTCTGCTCTGATCTTGCCTATCCCATGGAGTTAACATAAAGGGCTGCAATCAACTTCAGACAGAGAAAAACTGTAATAAACCAGCAAGTTTCTTTTTCTAATTGGCAGCATGTATATTATACCAATAACTTCACCAGCAGATGATCTTTTCCATCTGATGGTTGTTGCCTGCAGGATTAAATCTCCACAGACTTTGCCTGACCAAATGAAAAGGAAAAATCATGCCCCAATAAAGTCATCGCAGTAACACACAGTGCTTACATGCATAAGGAGAAAGGTTTGTTGTCGTCTTCCAATTTGCCTCCTACTGATGTGAGATTACGTTTTTCTATGGGGAAGCAAAGCAAAGCAAAGCAGATTTAAAGTCATTTTGGTTCACCCAGGCTGACTTTAGAAACAGGGCCTGTCATTCTGCTAAAAAGCACACTACAGGGTTGCAGAATTAACAATGGGGTCAAAGCATTGGCTCTGTGAAAACTCCAGGCTTTAGACAGCTAATTAAGACTGAATGCATCTAACTCCAGACTGGCAGGGCACCAACAAGAGAGGCAATCCCCAGGCCTGTGTGGGGATACTCTGTGGTGTATAGGGCTGGGTTTTTCTGGGGATTCTCTCATTAGAAATTAGAACTAGAATTCTTCCCAGATATGTATCAGCAGGGACCCAATTCTAAAACGTATGTCCACTGCATTTTCAGATTTCACCAGCTGCTTCTGACTGGCTTCCTGCATTCTCCCTATTGGGACTACCCTGACCCTTCTCAACACTAATGGATTATCTAGTTCCTTCCTGAAGAACTGTGCCAAGATCCAGAGTCTATCCAGTCAGTCAAACCTCCCTGCCTCCATAAACTTGTGCTGTGCCAGATGTCACAATACAGCTAGGACTAAATACACCCTTAGCCAGCCCCCTATCCCCAAGTACTACATGTGTTTTGTTACAGCAGGAAGGCAGCACGGGACCTAT
The DNA here is from genome assembly GCF_009769465.1 of Tauraco erythrolophus. Taxonomy (NCBI): domain Eukaryota; kingdom Metazoa; phylum Chordata; class Aves; order Musophagiformes; family Musophagidae; genus Tauraco; species Tauraco erythrolophus. The sequence continues at coordinate 21,378,273 of NC_141473.1, read as the reverse complement.
GGCTCCTCAGATCTGGCAGTACCCATGTGGATTGTAATTCAATCCCACTGAGGCCAAAAGCAGCTTTGCCACCATGTTGCCACTGACTCCGTAGGAGCAGAGATGGATTCTAAAATCACCTCGGGCCAAAGTAACTTTCACTGCAGCGTTTTATCAAAGAGTTCCTCTTTCAGCCTCTCAAAGGTTATGAAAACTCACTTCGCAACTGAAGCCAAAGAGAATTTTTCCACTGGAATCGAAGTGCATGACTTTACTTCAACCATAATCAGGTCCAGTCTCCAGTGGACCAATGTACCAGGTAGATAGCACGCAAGCCAAGATACAATACCTGTGGCCTGCTAAAAGAAAACATTATGATTTCACATCCACAATACTGAAGAACAACTTGGTTATGCAGCCAACATTCTATTGCTCAACACATCAGTTACTCTGACCAAATCACTTTCTTCTCTGCCTTGATTTCCCCAAATACAACATGAGGGATAGCAGCAATCACCCTAAGTAAAGTCCTTTCTGACCTACAGATGAAAACTAGCATAGGAGCGCAGTGTGGTGATTGCTAAGGGTACACAATGCCATTGTAAACACAGAAATTGCACTGTAGAAGACAGGTATCTTGTCACAGAGAAAACCCATATTGCAATCAAGCAACATCAATTGTTATTAGGAATTCAGTATGAGAAGCGAGCACAACAGTAGTACCAGTCACTTCTTGAAAGCCTGATGAGAATCAGCTGAAGAACTAACAGTAGTTCCCCACAGAGCTCTTCCTAGACATGAAGGTTACTTCAGGAACAAGTTCTTAGCTAAAGAAAACAAAACAGTGATCACATGGTGTGTTAGTGCATCTTTTAGAAAGGCAGAATGCCTTTGGTCTTCAGATCCTTTTGCTCTAAAACCAGAATCACTACTTAATGACACTTTTTTTCTTCTTGAATATGGGAACATACGGGCTCCTGAGTGATGGTGGCTTTTTGCCTCATGCAGGCTGTGCAGAAGGCCTGATGGACTGCATAGTTCTCCCAAGTGGGAAACAGTACAATGCAGCCTTCATTATCTGGCTTACGGGTAAGAATCACAAAGTAAATTCTTCAGTCTTTCATAATACCATGTCACATATGTAACCCATGATGCATTAGATAACACAACCATCAAACTGAGCGTATGTGGGAAACTAACAATTTATTCCTCGAGTTTAACCCTTGACTGTCAAGCCAGAGCAGTGCACCAGGAGAGACAGAAGTTTGTGCCTTCTGAAAACACTTGTGGGTGCACCAGTTTTACCACTCACTTTGCTAGTGCTTGCTGTAACACGCCTATGAATGTGAGCTTAACCATACCCTCTGGCTATACCTAAACTGGGGTAACATAGCACTAAAGAAAAGTATTTGCCAATTTTAATAGATGTAACTCAGACACAGGTTTAGACAATTCAAAGAAGTTCTATAAACTTGTTTCTCCTTAACCTTACAGTGAGTCTGTAAAAAAGCAAACATACATACAGGCACCGTAGTCTTAACTTTAGGTAGGTCTACACAGCCTTGGCACAGCTAAATCCCACAGGTGACGTTTTGGCACTTAGCCCAAGTCTTGACACCAAACTCCAGGAGTGCCAGGGACACAGACCAACATGCCCTCATATCGAACACTCACAGCCCACACATCCCATGCTACAATCTGAAAGCGACCTGATTTCCCGGGTTTGCGTGCGCAACTACCCCAGGATAAAGCACAGCACTCCCCCAAATGCTCCGCTTGGGAAACGTGCAAGTTTGGGAGAGCAAAATAAGGACCCTGCCTCACACATCATGTTTGGCACCAGGGGCGCTGGGGGAAGGCAACCCGGAGGGGACGGGGGAAACAACGTCACTGTTGCTGCAAAGAGGCACTGAAGGGTGAATAACGTTTTTAAATGCGACTGTCACTTACTTATCCAGGACGAAGTAGAGATCAAAGGCACCGTGACAGGAGCGCTGCTCTTCTTGCTCTTCCTCCTCCTCTGGCCGGGCGCAGGAGGTCAGGCTCCCCAGTGCCAGCAAGAAGCAGCACAAAACCGCTGCTTTCTCCACGCTGCTCTGCAACTCGCCATCTTTTCCCTTTCTAATTCTTCCTCCTCCCCCAGTCTCTCTCTCTCGCTGCAGACCTTACGGGCTCTTCGGAAGCACCGAGAAAAGAGGGGAGGGGGAAAAAAAAAAAAAAAAAATCACTAACTTCAGGATCTCGGCTCAACCCCGCGGGCTCAAGGCAGCCCTGCCCGCCGGGCACCGGCCTGCCGGCTCAGGGCTGGGGGCTGAGGCCGGCCGGATGGTCCCCAGAAGCCCCGTCCCCATACCTCGCCGCCTCGGCGGCTGCCCCGAGCGGCTCAGCGTCGTCCCGCACGGAGAGAAGCAGCTCCTCTCTCCAGGGCCAGAGGCAGGAAGGGGCAGAGGGAGGGGAGCGGGGGGAGGAAGACAGGATCTTATGGGGAAAGCTGAACTAGGACTTTCCTGTTCCGGGATACCGAGGTGGGAAAGGCTGCTGCGAGCGGAGGACCGAGGGCAGAGACCGCTGCGCCCCAGTCCCGCCGCCCCCCGCGGGCACAGGGCGGGCGTCCCTCCCTCCTTCCCTCTCGGGCTGCCCGCGGGGCGCTTGGCAGCCGCAGCGGAGAAGGGAGCGCAGCCGCCCCCGCCGCCCGTGCGCGCTGCTCCGCGGAGGCAGCTCCGTGCCGGCCGCCCTCGGGGCAGGGCAGGGGGGAGAGGGGCAGGGGCGGCCCAGGTGCGCTCCAGGGCATCGCGACGAATCCTGCGCTGCCTCTCGCCCGCGGACTCCGGGAGCGACCGGGGTCCTGAGGCAATTGGGGCTGGGGGGCGTTAGCTGCCGGGGCGGAAAGAAATTGCTGTAGGAATGATGGGCGTCATTGGAAAAACCTGTGACAAACCGGGAGTGGGGGGACGACGCGAGGGGGCACTTGTGGAAAATTGAGTTGCAGGAGATGACTGCAGTTAAAAAGGTCATTGCCTGGAGGTGAGCGTAAGGACAGATTTTCACGACTCTCTGATACCGCAGCAAATTGTTTCTTTTCCGTGGTAGAGAAGGCTTAGTTTACTCACACTGGAGTCTGCACACATCGTGCAGGCAATGAGTAATGACGAAACGAAATCTCTTAATGGACGGCACAGCACAGTAGCATAACCACTCCCCGCCTGATACAGGTTACAAAGCACTGCCCTATAGAGCTGACCCAGCTCATCTGGATGCTGTCTCCAAAGTTTGAATAATTAGTGGCTTCCAGCCGCTTCCCCCTCCCCCACACCCGTTGCAGCCCCTAATTAATGAAAAGAGCCACGGGGAGGGATGCGAGCAGAGTCACTTTGCATGACAGAGTTGGGACTAGATGTTTCTCTTGGGGCGAGGCTTTTGAACACGAGTCAAGGTCGAGGGAATCCATCCCCTGTGGGGTGCTGGCACGCTGCCCCATCGGTACTGCCCCCCCAAACACCCGTCTCTTCACTGGGGGCCTCTACACGCGGGGAGCGAGCGATAACGCTCGGGCCAGGACCCGCTTTTAAGTGCCAACAGCAAAAAGTGAAACCTCCTCCCCCCGACATGCCGGTACCGGCGGGGGCGCAGGGTCCCCCCCGGGCGGGGCTCAGCCCGCTGCCCTGCGGGGAGGCGCTGGCAGGGCTGCGGGGTGCGGGTGGGAGCCAGCGGGCTGTTTCCCCGTAGCACACGGCAGCTCTGTCCTGGGCTCGGCCGGCTCCGCGGTAGGTGTGCGGCTCCGTCGGGGGGCGACGGGCTGCCCCCACGCAGCCGGCGGGCCCTATCCCTCTGCGCCCTACAAGGACACGCGTGAACGCGGCGCGCCTGCCCCCGCCGCGCAGAGCCCCTTCCCCATCGGACCCTCCAGCAGCCCCTCGCGTGTTTTGTGCGATGTAAGCTGCCGCCCGCGAGTCTAAAATAAAGTTTGCACTGCGGAGAAAGCATCTCGGTTTCAGTTCCCTCTTTCTTGCTGGACCGAGTTCAGACACGTCCAACCGCGGCGGCAGTCGGGGGCTTATCAAGAAAAGATTAGAGGGTCCACCGTTTTTCAGCTGCTCGCTTAGTTTTAACTATGCACAGCCAGAAGTTGAACGCACTGCTTGAGCTAACCACTTTAAAGGGCTTTATGCTCTGGCCAGTTGAGACCCAGCGATTACTTAGATCATGGAGAAATACAAGAAACCCACATCCTCCCTGGTGACATTCGAAAAAAATGAGCAAGCGGCTGCTGGGCAGCAGGAATCACTCTTCCTCCCGCTCCGCCGGGCCTCGACGGTGCCCACTAGCGTCCGCAGCCTCCACGGTCCCCGGGAGCCGCAGCCCCGGCGCCGCGTCCCGGCCGCCCTCACTCGCCCTGCCCGAAGCAGCAGTCCTCCCCCGCAGCCACCGCGGCCTTTCAAAACGAAATAAAAATACTAATAGCTTCAGATTCCCCCCGTGCTCCGTCACTACCTGTTTGTTTCTTAAAATAACGTGGCAGACTTCAAGGCAGTCTTCAGAGCAGAATAATAAGGCACTACAAAGAAAAATTTGGATATAACTATTTTCCAATAATGTGCATTGCCCTCTCTGATCACTAATAAATCATCTTACGCAGCAAAGAAAGCGGGCTGCCTGACCTGCCTTCTCCAAAGGCTATGCGTCCCGGCGAGGGGGGAATGTTTTAAGGCTCGTTGAGCGGACGCGAACGCGGTGGTACCGCCACGATTAGCGCTGGCTGGCGACTGCCACCGATAGTGCCGAACCGAAAAATTCCTGGGGAATGGGGAGCTAGCGCCCCTTCCCTGCTCGGCCAGCCCCTGCTCGGAGCGCCGGGCGCGGCGGGGGCTGCGGAGCCGCCTGCCGGACCGCAGCCTCCCGTTTTCCAGAAAACAGGTTTTCCGACCTGCTAAGCCCCGGCAGTAGCTGTCACGTACACCGGGTAAGCCTGACAGGTCCGAAAGCGGAGCGAGGTGTGTGTGGGATTAGTGCTTTTGGCCAGGGGAGGGGAGCGGGGAGGCTGGCCGGGCCGGGCCGGGCCGGGGTCGCAGCACCGGGGCTGCCGGTGGCCTGGGCTCGTTCTCTCGCGTGCTGCTCGAAGGAAAACCAAACCAAGCACCAGCCGAGCCGACTTCAAGATGCGGGTCTTAGCTTGGGACAGGGGTTACCACAGCGCACTGTCTCAGAGTGATTCAGGCTCCGTAAGGCAGGTGGCAACATCCCTCCCTGCCCTCCGTAGCTGTGTGCGCAGGGGCTGCGCAAGTGTAACCGCTTGCGAGGTTATAACGCGGCATTGTTCACTTCGGTTTCCTGACATCTGCACCCCAAATCACAAAGTGTTTCCAAAGAAGGTATTAAGAGATGCCAGCGGCACATAAACCCGTCCTTGAGAGGGCGGTGGGATGCAGAGCTTCCCACGGCGAGGGGGCAGCTACCAAACTCCGTTACGCTCTAGAACGTCGTTCGTTCTGCCTGAGCTGAATTTTGAAAGGAAACACGGACTCCTGACTTCGTCCTCTTCGCTCCCCGTAGCGCAGAACACGTAGAGCGTGATTCACTTTCTTTATTGGTATAAGATTACTCTTTAATTGCAGCGAAAATCCATCCTTTCAAAAGCATTAAAGGGTTGACGTTTCTTTTCCCAATACAAGCCAATATTCAGATTACATGGACACTAATCAAATAACCTGGGTTATTTCATTTGTCAAGATGTTCATAAGAATTTTCTACCAGGCGTTAAAGGCATTTATATGGAACGACATCTTTCAAAAGCAATGTCGCTAGTCCAGATTTAGGGAATATTTGATTATGACAAGACATTTGATGGTTTTATTTTACATACCAGCTGTGCCACAAATCGTTTCATACCTCAAATTCCTAATTTTGTGTCCTGCGAGTACTTTCTGTGAAGCAGTTAATTTTCATTTTAAGCCATTCTTGTCAATATCTGCGGCTCTCAAAATAGCTTCAGACTCAAAAGTGTTGTCAGATGCTGTAAAGGACGACGGGCAAGACAGCTTAGGAGGTGGTTTTGTTGTGTTGCGTTTTTTTTTTGTGTGTGTGTTTTCTTTTTTTCCCCAACTTTAAAAGAAACTTCTCTTTTTAAAGTGCCATTACAAGGAGGAATCCTACCCACCTTCTGAGCCCCCCTCTCTGCTGTTCTCACCCGCGACCACGACGGGTTCTGCCTCGGGGAGGGCTCCGCGCCCGCCGCGGGCGGGGGTGCCAGCGGGTCCCAGGAGAGTGGGACAGCTGGGGGTGGGAAGCAGCTCTGTGCCGGCGGGGGGGGCCGGGGGGCAGGAGCTGCGGTAGGCGTTTCCCGGGGTCTGCTCTGGGCGGGGAGCCGTCGCAGGGGAGGCGGATGCCGCCGTGCCGGGGCGGTGCGGCTGCGGGGGGCTGCCGGCGCGGCTCTTGGGGGGCCGGGCGGCCCCGGCGGTGGGGTGAGGGCTCCGCGGGGACGCGGCCGTAGCGGGATCCTGGGAGAGGGCTGCGCCCTGCGCGCCGGGAAAAAGGGGCACGGCGGAGAGCCCGGTGCCGGAGAGGCACCCCCAAGGTGAGCGGGACGGGGGCAGCGGGGCCTCCGTGGCCCGGTGGGCGGGCCTGGCGGGGGGGCCCGGCGGGGAGGGCCGTGGCGGCCGCCTTGCTGCCGGCAGAGCGCGGGCAGCGCCGCGCCGTCCCTCCCGCCCAGGCTGCGCGGCCGCGGAGCGCTGCGCTGCCTCCCCGGAGCGGGTAAGGGCGGCGGCGAGGGGCCGCCGCGCTTCGGGCCGTGCCGGCGGCCGGTGTGCACCGAGGGGACGGGGGGGGGAGGGAGGGGTCGGAGAGGTGGCCCGAGGGGGTCCCGACCGGCCCGGGCGCTGCCGCAGCGCCGGGACCTGCCGCTCCCGGGGCCGGGCTGCCCCGAGGGCGTTTGCCGGGGAGCAGACGAGGGCACGGGAGTGCCCCTTGGTGACTAGTGCTTAACCCCCACCTCGTCACCGCCCGCTTCAGTGCGGCAGCGAGGGGGCCCGGAGAGAGTCCCCCGGGCGGCGAGTACCGTCCCTGGGCTGCGGGGGGCCGTGCGGAGGCGGCTCAGTGCGGGGGGAAGGCGGCCACCCCCTCGGCAACCCCGAGGGTCGCAGCTCTTTTCCTCCCTCCCGGTTCCTCTTGCTCTCGCCGAGACCTCTCGAGCATCAGTTGCCCTTTTTATTGGTTGCAGCTCTCCTCATCCTTCCAGCTGCGACAGGTGATCAGAGCATCGTGGCGGCTTTAGGTACTTACTTAGAATCTCATTGCTTTTAAGAAATCGATGAACTTTCTTTGGAATACCTCACATTGTTATTCTCTATTTGTATCTAATATAAAGATGTCCATGTTCCTTAGCAGAAATTTCCTACTGGTTAAGTAAGTTAGAAGCTGCTATTTTTTGCCACTTTAAAATGTCATGTTGGTCTTTACATTTGCAAATCCTTCCATGAAAAGGTTTCTGTAGGAATTCAGTCCACTACAAATGTTTGAAGCATTTTAATGTCTTTATTGTAGTATCAGACAGGTACTTAGTTGGAAGAAATGCCAATAAAAACTTGATAGAAGATACGATTTTAAAATGGTTTTATATTTTTAATATAGTTGCTCTTAAATAAAAAGCAGTTGCATTCATGCATGAAATGAAATTCGAAATTTAAAAATAAATTATTGCTCAGAATATATCCCTTATTTCTCGCTTTAAAAAAATGCAAAATGTAGTGCTCAACAGCTGTTGTTATCATTATTAAATATAATTGGTACTAGAGAGAGGAATTTATTTAGGCAATAGGAAGACTGGAAGATTACATTTAAGATTTATTTCTTCTAATGTGTAAAACTACACCAAAGCATAAGCTGCTCTTTGAGAAAGCAGATTTTATTCGATATTTAAGCATCTTTCAGTGTTTCAAAGCAAAGTAGAGCTGCCTTATAGAACTCTATAGAGAAGTCATCTTACAGAAAAAAATAGCTTACAGCCATGGAAATCTTAATGTAAAGTCAAAATATTACTTTAGCGTCTGTTATCTGAACATAATACAGCCAGATAAGAAAGTATAGAAATAAATTCTGTGTAAAGAATTACAGATTCCATGGAAGATTTTGCAGAAGAAATTACTTGGCTAAATCCTAGTATGTTATCTGCGGATATTTCTATGTCTGTAATGCTGTGAATCATTATATAATTTTCCTACAGCACAGTCATACGTTACTTGCAAATGCTATTAATAAACATCAGGTCAAAGAACAAAGTATTTTGTTGGGAAACAAATTATTTTAGGTCAGATCTATTTTAATTTATGAAATTCACTTTCACTTAAAAGATTTCTGTGCTTCATTGTTGTGTAAAATAAGTTGTTTATGTTTTTCTCCAGAATTTCACATTACATAGTGTTCTTCAGCTCAGTTACTTGCTGTTATTGCAGTTGACATTATGTAGTATTAATGTAAATAAGATTAATGTGAGTTAATGTTACTTAGTACTGTTGAAGAAATCTCCAGTATTAACCATGAGAAAGTGACTGCTCTTAGTTCTAAAATATTTATTTTCAAATACAGATTGTGAACATGCAAAATTGCAAAAGATTATATAGCTGTATGTAAAGCTATATGTATAGTTGTGAACACATGTATGTTGTACATATATATATGTATATGCTTTTACAATATTAGTTTCCTGTCAGAAAGAAACATCTGAACGGCTATAACATTTTTTAAAATCAAGAGCTACCAAAAATAAATAGCAAAACTGTTAAACAAGAATGTACCTTATATATCTTGAACATCAATCAGCTAATGTTATTTCTTTTAATTTGTAAAAAGGAGGCATGAATGTGAACTGTATGAAGAGAGAGGAAAAATGGTTTGTGACTGTTTTCACTAGTTACAAATTTTGGTTCAGTCAAGTCATGTTTGGTCCAGTCTGGTTGTGTTTGGGTTGCATAGGTTGTTTGGTTGGCTGGTTGTTTCTTCATTTTCCGTGGCATCTCTGAGATGACCATTGAGAACAATGCAGGCCTGGAATATGAAATACTATGTGTTCTGAACCGAACTAGTTCTATACAATGTATTACATGTACTATGCAGCTGCAAGGATGTTAATTTGTAACATTTACAGTCTGACAATCCTCAAACCTGGTGAAATATTAAAACATGCTCCTTTTATGCTACAGGAATCTTGCTTTTTAGGTCTTAGACCTTGAAACCACAAGACCAAAATGGTGAATAAAGGTAATGCTTCCATTGGACAGAACATCAGTAGCCCAGTGAAGAGTCAGCCATTCAGTACAGTGCCCTGCACACAGAAATTAAGTCTTTGAAAGCCAGCAGACTACAGAGCTGTAGTCAACTCCATTTTATCCACAGGTGGATTGTCTGAGTGATTGACTTGTACAAGCCAGTACCATCCACCAGGATCCATTAGATGAGATGCAGTGCCAGACAAAAGCACCAATTCTGCCTCTGGGTCAACCCAGCTGGAAAAGAGTATTGACATTCTGTGCATCATGGAACCTGACTCCTAGACCCAGTCTGTCTGAACCACTGGGGTAGCAGAAGATAAAGATATTTCATCCTTTCTAATTAGAGCAGCATAATATTGCTATTGCTCATTGTCCAGCGGGAAACATCAAGAGCCCTCCCAGTGCCTGCACTGCATTTCTTGTATTCAAGCACTGAGATTTGTGGAACAGACACCTCAGTGACTCTGTCACTCATGTTCCATCAGATTTAAAACCTCCAGTTTACTACAAGGTCTGCTAAATCAAAGGTGGCTTCACATGGAGCTATGCAGATACTCTTGTATCATATATCTCAGAAAATTGGTATTAACTAGGCTTTTCTGCAATGTGGGATAGTCAGTTCCTCTCCTGCCTCCCCTGTTTCCTGCCATGGAAGATGATGGCAGTAGAAATAGGAGTTCAATGTAGAAATTTCCTAAGAACATAGGGAAGTTTGGTGCTGAGCTGCCATTTGAAAGTCAGTGGGGCTAGGGTACAGGACTCTACTGGGACTTGTTCAAATCTCAGTTATTTTCTTGTCAGGCTAGATGTGATACTCAATCTCAGGCATTTTGTTCCTGGGCTTCAGGTGAAAGAGTGGAAGTTGCATCCTTGTGATGGTCTTGGGGAAGTGATTCAATCTGCATCTACTTTGGAAAGGCAGCTCTGCATGTCTGTGGGACAGCTACCATGCATCAGGAGACAGCCCACTTCAGCTTCCGCTATCCTCAGAGAAAATAAGAAGAAACTTGAAAGCTTTTCTTTAATCTGCACTTCCAAATGGCTCCTGTATTTCCCAAGACTTGCTTAAGGCAAATGTGGAGCTTCAGGTATTTACTCATTTCCAAGCAGGGATTTTAGCTCTGTCTTCTTCATTATTCCCACTGAAGTTTGAGAGATTGTTCATTATAAAAAGATTTGGCAGCTTCATGATTCAGTAGGCTGGGTATCCAGCCAAGATATAATGATGGTTCATCAAGAGCTGTCAGCTTACATTGCGTGTACTGGGGATTTCAGGTGATGGAAGACAGTATGAAGACCATAGAGCCTTAAGATAGTAAGAATTAGAGAACTGCTCCCTGAAGATATCATGAAGATACAACAACAAAATTGTGAGCACCTCATAAGCTTGGAGGTCTCTGATTCTCAATAAAACCTCCAGACTGAACTCGTACTCCAGAAGGGGCCAGTTTCTCGAAGCTCAAAGTAGATATCAGGCTCTTTGCTCCGAGCTGCCTCATGATCTTTTCAGGGAATGCTAGGCAGTGAGTTCCCCTGTTTCCACCAACTATTTTTAGGGGCTTGTCAGGTCAAAGTTGTGCAGCTGCTGTACAGGAAGATATGATAAAAGAAAGCTAGGGATGCCTGGAATGCCAAGGGAAAACCATTTTCATGTATCAGGCTAGTTCAGTCCTGATTTTATTCCACTCTCTTTAGATTCAGTTCATTTCTGCAGTCAGCAAATTCCTCCTTGGTGCATAGTTGCATTTCCTTCTGCTTCTTCCCAGATGCCTAGCTCAGGCAAGCTGCAGGAACTGAGTTGTCCCAGGAGTATGGGGGATGTGTTCAGAGCAGCAGTACATCAAGGGCTATGAGGAACTGAGGAGAGAGGCACTCACAATATGTCCCAGTTGTAGCCCTGGACAGCAAAAAAATTTCAGCCTCTACAGGTTTTATTATCAATAGCTCAGTTACTTTATCAGAGCTAATTGAGCTGTTCTTAGGGTATAGATGGGAAGTGGCTCACTGGCAGGAAAGGGCCCTCTTTGAGTCAGCTGCCCCCTTGCTTCTATGTAGAATCATTGCTGGGATCCAAATTTGCCATCAGTGAAAACAGGAGGATGAAAGAGCATGTTCAGAGCTCAGAAATTCAAGGAATATTGTCTATGGGCTGTTTCTCAAAGACAGACAGGTTGCTAAACTTGAAACTCAGAAATAAGTAACACATGACTAGTTTCTTTTTTAAAATCAACAGCAACTCCTTCCTTTTCAAGGTAATCCAGGATTTTTGTATGCTCTACTTGGGATATAATGGCTGTCTGAGGGATAGTAAACCCACAGCTGGCTTTGTTCATCCCAAACGCTGAGAATGCAGCACATGGCTATATCTGCATGTCCTCTTCATGTACATTTGTACAATTTTCTTCATGTACACGGGATTTTCAGCAGTAAAGGTACAAAGGAACCACTTCAAACCCAAAAGGGAATGACTCCCAGACCTGCACCCAAGCTGAAGCACAGAAGCTCTGTCTTGCAGCAGCAGTGAGCTAAAAGAAACAGCTTGTTTAGACTTTTCATCCTTTAAAAGGACCTTGTCAGCTTGTAATTTAATAGTTTAGAAAGCAGGTTGCAATTTCTTTCAGGATTTATTTTGTGGATTTTGAAATTACTTATTTTATCTTTTAAAACAAGAATTCTCTATTCCTTTCTTTGGTTTCCTGCTGGTTTCCTTCAGTTTTAGTTTTGATCCTTCTCCTTTGCAGTTCCCAACGTGAATAAAAAGAGAAGAAAACCTTGCACAGAAGGAAAGCAAATGTATAAAACCCAATAAGTGGCTATTCTCACTTTTCCACCTCTGATTCCCTTGGAATTCCCTTCGTGTGTTAAGAATCCTCAGTTCCTTATAACAATAGAGAATAATAAATGCTGCAGACAGAAGCACTCTGTCTTCATCAGCTCAATTCCTTTAATATCTGTAGTTTATTGTGCATGACACTGCATGTCAGATCACGGATTCCTCAGACCAACAAACCTCCTATTGAAATCAAAGGCAGTTTCGGCAGTGGCCACAGGAGTAGTGCATTGGCACAAAGTCACAGGTTATGCGCTTCAGGGAAAATGCCATCACACTTTTGAGTAGAGAGGAGTAAGTTAAAAGGTGAAGGAAATGATGGTTCCAGTATTTAATATTTCTTTTTTTTTTCTTTCTGTCTTTCAGTTTTGTTGACATGGCAAATGCAGAGCCATACTGTTTCCATTAATCCCTGCTTTGGAGATAGTCTGGAGTAGATGTAAAAATGGTTGGGAGACTGTGGGATGATGTTTTCCAGGATCAAATACTTTCATTAGTTTTTATAAGTTACTTCTGTGCTGTTTTTTTTTTCCCAACTATGGTAATTGCTTTGAAAATGTTATCACTGTATGCAAATGAATCCACAGTTAAAATGGAATGTAAAGGTGAACTAGAAGACACTATTTAAATTTTTAAAAATCAGATTAATTTAGGAGAAACAATTTTTATTATCTCCTTCCATTTAACATTGTGAAAAGCTGAACTAGCTAATTACATTCTGGCTGAAAAGATTCCCCTCTTGCAAAGGCGATTAATTTGTTTCCTTCACACTTGCAAAGTTGATCACAATATTAAGCAAGGCTACCAATGCTTTTATGACCACTGAGAAATTCCAAGTGATTCCGCAGTTCAACATTGTCGCTGTGGCAAGGACAATTGGGCCAAGTCCTATGAAAACAGGAGACAGAAGAGTTCTTGCTCAAATTGGTCTTTCTACGATTGGCCATTTCCAGACATTTCTTAGAAGAGCTTGCAGTGACATCTGAAGGCCATATAGTAGAAAATCAGGGATCTGGAAATTAGCTCTGAACTATTTCTATGCCCTTCTCTCATTTCTCTGCTCTAGAAACATATTTTTCTCATGAGGTGAGGGAGCTACATACCAATTTTTTCAGAAAGGCAGAAGTTTTAACCCCAGTTAGTTAATGGGATGATATGCAAGTGCTAGGAAAAGGTGGGAGAGAGAAGGCTATCTGCAGGGTTCCGTCTTGGAAGAGCATTCAGGAAAACAAAAGATGACTAGCAATTTGTGTGCTACTTCTGGAAGCAAGTGGGCTGGGAGCAGTTGCAGTGAGCACTGTCTATTTCATGTGCTTTTTGATGGAACATCCACAATTGCATAATCCATAGGGAGTTGCCTGCCCATAGGTTCTTGTTATTTGACAGATCTGTCACACTTCTCAGAAATCAAGATGCAAAATCAATCACTCAGGGGCATGGTATATGTGTATCAGATACTCTCTGGGGGATGAGGAGTCCATTAAATAGCAAGTCCTAAACTCATCCATATGAAGAATTCGCATCTGTGACAGATAGAATATGGAGAGTACCATCGTCTAACAGGTGATCTGACTCTCATGTGCTACTAAAGCACTATAAATATTCATTTTATTTCACCCTTTCAGAGACATGTGTGATGGTGAGCCCAGAGGGATAGGAACTGCTTATGCAGAACATGAGTGAGAACAGCGGGATTATGTTGCATGAGGGGGATCATATCTCTAGGAGGCAATGGCACTCCCAGCACTGGCAGTTTGGGCAAGCGTATAATTGCCTGCATGATATACAGCTGAAGATACGACCTTCACAAAGGGCTTAGGACAGTGTTCTATAAACTTTGCTATATAGTAGAAGAGTAGTGAATTAGTCAGATGTATGACAGGTTGTGAATCCGTAAGAAATGGGAGTATAGCAAAATTATTGCTCCTTAAAGGAGGTAGCCAAAGCATGAAAATCAATAACATAAGACAAGAGTAATCAGGTGAAGTCTTGGAGAATTCTCTGTTATGATCATTTTCTCTGTCTTTCACTCACTGCGAAGAATGTGAGCAATGCACCTACTTCAGTCTGTTGAAGAAAAATGCCAGGCATTCTGGTATACCTTCTCCATTTCTCATTATGACTCCATTCATAGTTTCTTAATAAGTATGACTTTCCTTAGACTATGAAGACTGGTGGCAGAGTTTTGCGAAAAATAAGCATTCTTGGTTTTGGCTGAAGTTTTGACTTTAGATTATAACCAAATGCAAAACATGTAGAGGTTAGTCTAAATCCAAATCAAACTTCCATCAAAACTGAAAGGTATTTCAGATTTGTATTCTGGCCTACTTACATGTGATATTATTTTGTCCTAGCTCGTTTCTGTCATCTGTTTTAAGCACTGCAGGCGGTGCTGCTGTATTTCAGCAATGCTAAGCTATCTGCTGGTGCTCTCAAGCTATGAGGTTGCATTGACTGTTATGCAGCAAGCCTTCTGCACTGCATGCTGCCATAGTGTAGTCTCACACGTGCTGACCTCCTCAGAGAACCCAGCAGGTGCCGTTTCAGCAGCAGTCAGACCTGACCTTGCATGCAGCATTTCCTTGGTTATCTCTGGGTTTGCAATGAGCGGTGGCAGGACTGAAAAGAGCAGAGCTGATTAGGGCCCTGGGCAATCTGATGCCCATACCCTGTTGAGATTTACTCCTGTAAAGTGTCAGTGAGTGTTACACTGTACTTACTAGGGGAAGACCACTGGGTGGATTTAGGCTTGGGATACACTTCAACTTTCCTGAGCTTTGCTGAAAATGCACCTCTGTGTGCACTTTCCAGACGCTACCATCCTCAAACTCAAGGGACAAAGATAAAATCTATGTTTGTAAACTCTTAAAAAGTGCCATGCGGCTTGGTAAGTTTCTTTAACAGCAACAACCTTAAAAAGTTTTTTAAAAAGTCTGCAATGTAGAAATACATCTCCTAGGTTTTCTCTGTGTGTGTGGGTGCCCTCTTTTATGCTGCAGCTGCTGAATTGCATGATACAACCATAGTGTTTCAGTGATGCCTGTAAAGCTTTTACAGATACTTAGCTCCCCTTCACCTCTTACTCCTGTTGTCCATTGCCCTTTTATCTCCCTTCAGCTCCACTGCTGTGTTTCCTTTTCTTCACCAGTGTTCAGGAAGTAAATCTGTTCCATTTCTTTCTCTCCTCTCAAGTAATGTTTCTTTACTTTTGAGGAGGTCAGCATTTCAGTTCTCCAAGATAATGGCTGTGGCTACCAGAGAAGCCCCTACCAGACCTCACCTGTGCAGAAGGCAGGACTCGTTCCAGTACTGTCCTGTAGATGAATCTGCACCTTGCAATGGAGACCTCTGAATGAGTGCTGACCCAAGTTGGAAAGCCCACAGGATGCAGCCCATCCCTTTGCAGAGGTAGCAGCTCATTTTTGAAAGCAGTACTGTCATGCTTGCTTGCTGTTACCCCTCAGCTGATGAACCTGTCTCTGTAACACAAGCTGAAAGCTTGTCCATGCACAGGGAAAAGCTTTCTCATGCTATTTGGAGATTGTAGAAAAAAGATTAATCCTTTTCTTCTAAAGATGCTGCAGAGTGTTACCACTCTCTACTCTGAGTACCAGCAGCACATCTTCAGCCTACCTTCTCTGTTTCAAAAAGAGAACCATGAAAATTTAAATTACACTCCCTTCCTGGCATAACCCTGACCAAACCCTATAAAAACTCGTGCCTTTGGAGGCACCTAAGCTCCTGTTTGAGCAGAGGGTGACAGAGAGAATGACCCACTCCTGAGAGAAGCGATTCATGCCTGACAGGGTGCTCGGAAGCTGTGGTGATGCAACAGGCTAACACCACCATGGACCTGAGGGATGTCCTACTGTCACTTTGTCTTGGGACTCTGTGTTATACTGAGATGTAACACTAGATGGAGCGTTCAACAAATTATTTGAAGAGATTGATCTGCCCAAGCTGAAAGCTTTTGGCATAAGGCTGGCCATAACAAGCCCATTTACTGTGCACACGCAGTACATCCTTTTCAAAACTTCACAAAGTTGACGTTTTTGTGCAAGAGCTGAATACGACCACAGCTGCCAAAGCAGCACTTTGAGACTTTGGCATTTATTCCTGTAGGTTTGAGGGATTTTTCTTTCCATCACAGATCTTTGACTAATTCTGAAGTCACTTAGAAACAAGCAAACTGCAATGGCATATTGAGTTTGAGGGATGTTTGAGCTTGGATGGGGGAAAGATGTGTTAGTCAGAAAATACCTGATGTTCCTTATTAAGCTGCGTTTTCCCCATCCCATCAATTTAGAAGAATTAAATGAAACCGAAGATGTGCACATATTGATTTATTTGCTGGAGAATAAGTATTGATTTATTTGCTCTCTGGCCAGACCCCTTTGCTATAGGGCAGTGCTGCTCATGAGGAGCAATGGCTTCCCTTCCCAGAAGGGAGGATTAGCCTGCAGGCAGGCCTGTGGGACAGTGCAGACAGGCAGAGACTCCTGTGTCCAGGGGATTAGTTCCTGCCCTTCCCTTTGGGTGTGTGGAAGCCCTTCTGTATTCAGGATTTGGGGCGGGGGAGTAGGCAGCACAAGGAGGAGCACAGACATTGCTGGGAACTGTTGAGACTTTCACCAAGGAGGTCCCAAGAGTGGTCCGGGTTGGAGGTGTGAGGTGTGAGCTGCTGGTTGCAGATCCGTCTTGCAGGTAAGCAAAATCAGAGTGGGTCAACAGTGGTAAAGCGCGTCCTGCCCCTTTGTGAGCCTTTCTTTGGGACGTATATCACAGCAGACATCACTGGGTGGTGCTGTTACCCGCAATTCGGACCCTTCCTTGGTATCTACACATTTTCAGTCTTTGGAGAAACGGTTCATATTGGGGTTGGGTTTAGGGTAGCTTTTTGAAAGCAGCTGAAATAGAGGAAAGTAGGAGGCAGCAGTAGCTAGCTGGAAGGGAGGGTAGCTTCTTCGAATCCTCTTGTCTGTGCTTTGGCTGAGGCTTCTGGAGGAAGAGACTCACTGCACACAAGTAGCACTCACCCTCTTCCTAGGAGAAGTGCGTGTGCTCAAATCCAGCACCCTTCCGCAGAGAAAACTCAGCTTTGAGGGCCCCAGATTCCTGTTTTCTCCGGAGTGTTTTCTCAGCAGTGTGCCAAGGCACAGCACTCTCCTAGTTTACAGGGAGAAATTCAGATGAATTTCAGAGAAAGAGACATCTTCATGAAAGGAGTTGCCTTCTAGTGTTGTAAGTGTGTAAGTAAAATAATGTTAGAAAAGATTAGGAATTTCCTGAATGTGAATTCTTTAGAAAAGGAACTGGCTTAGATTATAATTTAATTCTATACTTTTTCTCATTTGGAGCGACTTTTAAGCATTTTAGAACTCAAATTTATTTTCTGATGGCTCGGGTCTTTTATTTTTGGTATTATTTAAAATAAATATGCCTTAACTATTTCCATTTATTAAAAAAAATCTGTATAGTTTAAATAGACACACATGCATATGAATATGTTGTATTGATTTAGGTAGATCCTATATATTATACAAATGTACACATAGATCCCATCATTCTCTTCTCACAACGGTAGTAACTTTAGGAGATTATTGGGAAACCAGGCAATGAAAGTCATCATTAACAGAGAGCAGAGACCCAATCTGTCCTTCTCTTAGTGACTAATCTCTGGCAAGCCATCTGACCTTTTTTTTTTACTCCTTGACCTGCCACTCTTTGCCTTGGTTGTCTGGTTTAGGCCTTCATCCTTCAAATGTTTACTACTTACTGCATATGTAACCATTATTTTAATATTTTCAAGGCAGGGCTTTAGACCTTGCCTACCAGGAAGAAATTATACTGAGTTAACTATACTGATTTAGAAACTGATTTAGTTAAATCAGTGCGACTCTCCTGAGCACTTTATATCACTTCAGTTTAAGTCGTGAGTCAGTGAGTAACAAATCAATTCTGTTGGCAGAGAGTGAGAAAGATTAGACTGGATCTTTAGCCCTTCTGTCTCAGTATTTATTAGGCTAAGGCCTCTGCAGGGCTTGCTGCTGTTCTCTTTAATTTTCCCTGCCTAATGGACCTGATCCAGCTCTTGATGTCGTAAATGAGGGTTTTTTCATGACCTCCAGCTGGGAGCTGGAGATGGCAATATCTTTATTAAAAACCTAGAGAAGCTTAGAATGGCAAATAATTCAAACTTGCCTCCTCACTGCATACAGAGTTCTCAGATAGTGATTTATATCGCAGAAATCACCTCTGCTCTGAAAAATGTAATATTCTACACTCAGGGCAGGAAAATTCATCCTATAAATACAACAATTTCTACTAACACTATGCTAAGAGTATTACCATGCAAAGGGTCATAATCTGATTCAATTTTCCCAACAACAGTGGATAAGTAAGATCTCACATATATTTTGAGATGGAATGAAGATAATCTTTTTCCAATCTCCACAGATTTTGTGCATTCAACTTGGATAGACTTAGGACTCAAGCTATTCCTGGTTTCGCACTGGCTTAACCAGAAACTAGCCTGTCGTTGCACTCCTAAATCAAAAAGCACAGCTTTTTCAAAATGTTCTTCAAAAAGTGCTAGCTTTTCTTTTTCTTGTTCTCCTCTACCTTTCTTCACACTTCTACAAACTACTACTAATAAATAAGAATTTCTGAGAATTTGCTGAACAATAATATGCTGAGTTCCACTCACTGAAAATTTTGCTGACTGCTTCCAAAACTGCTTACTGCTGACTGTAGAGAGTAACAGTGTAGCAGGGGTTGAACTCTTGGAGTGTCTCCCCGTAAACAAGTAAGATTGACTTACGTGTTTGCGAGCCTAAGATTTTAGTTTAATGCAAAGTCATTTTTATCTTTCTGAACTGGATGTTAATAAAGCTGTAAACTCTGTAACCAACAATGTCCTGGCATGCTCTTAAAATTTTTCTACAGCTCCTGGAAGTCTTTATGTTGTAAGTAGTGATGCCCCCTTCCACTTCCATCTCTGTTCCAAATGTGATTTTGTGTTTATTTTACAGGCTTATGATGGAACTTACATCTTTGCCTAAATTCCTTTGGACAAGTGACAACAAACTTCTGCATCACCATTTTCCGGACATGTTGGCTACTGTTCATACCACACAAGACATACCTGAAGAAGTTGTTTTTGGACCATGCATACTCCAGAACACTCTGCTGGACACTGTAGCTTTTATTGCTCTCAAGTGTTCTGATAGACGGAACATCCACTATGTATTTAAGGTAGGAGAAAGCAGCACTGAATGTTAGTCATATCAACAAGGGTTACACCATCCCTGTGAAGGCAACTTTGCCAAGGGGTAGATTTTCATTTTGTTCAGCACAACTAACAGCTCCTTCAAAGGGGAGGAGTAGCCAGTGCATTTCTGATTTATGAGCTGTAGACCGGAGGGACCTCAGTGACAACTGTTTGCTTTGCAGGAAGAATAGAGAGTCCCACTTCTACGCTGATAATTGATGACCTGCTTCAGCACTGACTGGGAATAGGAGGAAAGAAGGACAAATAGTTTAGAAACTTCACAGTCGGGTTTCATCCTTACAAAGGAGGCTTATCAGGAGGTGTGACAGCCCTGTGAGAGCAGAGAGGGAAGACTGTGGCGTTGCACTGATTCATGCAGGTGGTACATTCGCAGCATTTATTAACAGATCTGAGCAAACGTTAACCTGGTTAGCTCAGTAATCCATAAAAGTAAAATCATAATGGCAGCGATCTTAATACAGGCTGTATGAACCGTAGAGGATATCATTCAGGCAACTAGTCCACACAGTGTTCAGGCAGCCACAACCTATTGCTATTAGTACATGGACCTCCTAAAGTTATGTTAGGTATGTCTGTGTTACAGCTGCACTTTTCAATCACTGCAGAGAAACCACAGAGATATGTCTGTGAAACAAAAGGAACTGTCATGTAGAGAAGATCAGAAACCCCAGGACTGCGATGGAGTGTTAACTCCCCAGCTCTAGTTCCCAAATTTTTTTTTTCCTTAGCCACTATTTATCATAACATTTTCATTTGGATAAGGTATATTCCTCATGCTGGCCTCTTACCTTGGCTTTCTGGGTCTTGGAATGCATGTCAGTCACCATTGGTCTAGATGAAGACGAGGAGGTAGTGTTTTACAAAGTGAGGCAAGCAAATTTCCCACATGCTGTGGTGTGGATGGAACTGGGAGAGATCCAGGTTCTCACTAGAATTTCTGCACTTTGGAAGAGAGAAATCCCAGAGAGTATGTGTAATATGGAAGATGCAGCTGTTGGGAGATGCCTGTTTCACACTTTTGCTTTCAGCAATTTAAGAAAGAGAAGAAGAGACTTCAGGGTTTTTCTGACTATTTGCTTGAGTCTCTAGCACAAGTTTTCTTGCTTGGACAGCGTTATTAGTACTCCAGGAGAACTACAAGCTCTTTGGAGAAACGCCTCTCCTGAAATGAGGCTGTATTTATGGAATATTTCTGTATTTCTCCTGGGAGTTTTGGAATGACTGTAGACTCAAGAAAGAGCCTTAAAGGGTTTCTACATTGAAAGAGCCCTCCAGAGGGATGGCTTTAGTGTTTTGCTACATTTGAGCTAAGTAATTGTTATGCAGCCATGAAATTGGATGCCTGAGTTGGCTCAGATCTCTGTCTTTTGGCAGTAAATACATCAAATTCTGTGCAAGTTGCTGTTTCAGATGCAATTGGTGGTCCCATATCATGTTAGCTACTCATAATTAATAAACTTTCCAGAAATCAGGAACTGTTGTTAAGCTCCTGACTCTAAGTATAGACAATTACTTAACAATTTAATCATGATACTTTGTTGTTATCATGGCACGGAGGTGCAAAACGAAAAATGGGTTTTGATATACTGGCTACGTTACAAACAGAATACACACAGGAATAATTTGGCAAGGTAGATTCTTCGCAGCTAAGGTTCATGTTCTTCATAGTTTGGCAGCACTCCTGCAAGGCTTTGAGGAATATTATTTCTTACAAGGGTTTCCTCATCTTGGGCTTTTATGTTTAGTCCAAAAGGGAGCTCTGTGTTTTTTCTCTTGTTCTCTTGGAGACTATAATTTGAACTCCTTGGGCCAATTTGTTCACTTGGGCAAAGAAAATGCCTTGGCAACCATTGGCACAGCACAGGTGGTTCTTTCCAGCCAATCGTTTACCCCAGCAAAGCAAACCAGCCCTTTACAAGGTTGTCTATACCACTAAGTTCCTCTGCTGCTTACAGCTTCTTGTGGGTTCCAAGGAAGAGTCTTCTCTCCTTTCTCCTCTGGCCTCTATCAAGGAAACCACATTGCCTCCATAGACCAGCTGTGATTGAACCTGTTGGGCTGTGAAGCCTTTACCTCATATACGGGTGCAAAGGATTCATCTGAGGGATTGCCATCTCCAGAAGAGAGTGGACTTGAAGGGTTTGTAGTGTCTCTATACACTTGGAAAAACTAAAGCTGATGCATGCTTCTAGTTGACAGCACCCAGATCTTATGTTCAGTCTCTTACTCCTCTCCACCTTCGTTAAGCTCTCTCAGCTCTTTCCCCACAGTCCTGGTTCCTGGAGGAGCTGTGTTCCCTTTGACTTTGCTTAGAGCGCCGGGTGGATGCTCAGTATTTCTGAAACACAGAAACTAATGAATGACAGCCTCTGTCATAGCTATAAGTTACAACCACTGTGTGTGGGTGGGTGTGCTTGTGTCGCTGTCAGGCTTTCGTATTTCTCAATCATAGTTAATTACCATGGCGTTTAGAAATAATCAGTTACAAGGCATTCTAATTTATTTTCTCCCTTATACTAGTTAACTCTTATCCTAACGGTCCCTTAATATTTCATTCTTGTATTCAAGATACTGATGTGGTCATACTTTTCATGGTAGGTAATAGTGAGAGAGAGTTAAAAACAGGGAAAAAAATAGCCAAAATACTGCTTCTGATACCAAACACCAATGAATGGCTGTCCTGCAATTAGTGGAAAACAAAGAGCTATACATTGCTTGGGGTGAAATTTAGATCATACTTGTCATTAGACATTTTTCATTTCCAAACTTCTTCCTTTCTAAACAATGACTTAGTGCTTCAACAATTAGTTGAGGCTTTTTATGCACGTAAATGTTGCCCTTGATCGTCCTATGTTTCAGCCTCCAAACTATGAAAATCTTCCCCATCTTTCGAATACTGCAGAGGACATAGATCTGCTGTGGTAAACACCAAGGAAAAACCTATAAAGAAATAAATCATTCCCTATTCAGAACAAATGCAATAAAGTAACTAAGACGGGAGCCACACACTAAATGAGGAAGACAAGTCAAATATTTTATGGTTATATTATTTCCAGACCATAGTCAACCTGTGACTAAATGACTCAGGAGTCCTGTGGAGAAAGGAATATATGTGACTGAGGACTATGCTGTAATATACAGGCAGAAGGGAAATTTAATTTGAGTAGTAGACTTAATATTATTTTTTAACTTCTGAATGCCTGACCTTGCAACCTAAGCAACATTTTTTAACTTAATCTGTTTGGTGTTTCTGAATGCACACATAGTGAAAATAAATCAAACCCTCATGAGTCTCAGAAGTAATTTAATGAAAAATATTCACCTGGTAAGTTTTTATCTGTTTAGATACCTTGAAATGAATTCAATCGATCTATCAAAGGCAGAAATAGGAATATATAATTTTATTTCTGAAAAAGGAAAGAGATCATATAAGCGCTTCTTAGTTATATTTATTAAAATCTAATTTTTATGTAATCTACCCAAACAGTTATATATGCAGATATTGTCTCCTTGGGGTCTTGAATCAAATAACCAGGATTATTATTACACCTCCTGAGCCATACCCTCCTATGTCAGTGAAAACTCCACATGCAACTGCCCAGAGTGTGTGTTCATTTCCAGGCTCACACTACACTGATCCAGGGGGTCTTCACATCTCACACCCCCCAAGCCACAGCACTCACACCTCTCCTGAGTCATATCCCATTTTCCCATGGAACCGAGATCCCTAGTTACAGAGGAGTGCACCTTCTGTACCTCTGTGATCCACACCTGACAGTCCCATGGGACACCCTGCACTGGATAGAGGACGTCATCTTTGCCATGAGTGGGCTAGAGATTGACCAACGCACCTGGCATTGCTATGAGAGGTTACATGTGGCATTGATGTCTCCTTCTCCCTCCCATGCAGCTGTATTTCCAGAGCTCTCAGCACTCACACCAAGGAAGCCTTCTCCCTATCATGACCTTGAATTTGGTGACACTGGCGTATGAATTGGGTGACAATGGTGTATGAATTGGGCTCACAGCTTTGGCATACTGTCTCTGTGAGAGGCAGAAAACAGGCTTTGTTCTTGAATTTGATGGAAATCTATTTTGGGTCCCAAGACCTGAAACTTCTCTTTTTTGTGTCCTGTCTCACAGGTAGATGTTACATCTGTGCACAGTCCCACAGGACTGCCTTGGATGAGACTTGTACAAGCAGCTTCCAATAGCAAGGAGCAGAACTTGGAAGCTTACTTAGAAAACAGTCAGTTATATTATCGCTCTACTAGGAAAATCAACAAAAATGAGGAACTGCTTGTCTGGTATGATGAGGAGCTTTCCAGCCTCTTGGGTTTCAATGAGATAAAAGCTCAGAGTCCCCAGAATGGTAAGTACTAAATTGTTGGCTGCAGGGGTCACTGAGGACTGAAGTGAGTCTGCAACTTCTTTAGTAGGTGGCGATCTTATAATACAGGAAATAAAACCTCTCTAAATCCTTAGCTGGTCAGCTAAAAGAAAAGACCTTCTGCTTTGGGGATTGAGCTGGAGGCATAGAACAAGAATAAATTTACAGTTCTTAATGCCATTTTCATTGCTACTTTCCAGCAGGAGATGGTGCACTAGCAATTAATGCTGAAATTTTTGAGTTGTGTAATGGATGTCTATGTACCTCGGAATCCTAAAAGCCTAAAATATAAATTGGAAATATGCCTTTTTTACCTCCTTGAAGAATCAGGTATAAGCTAGTGTTCAGCTTTAATCTTGTAAATGAGCAGGGCTGTAAAAAATACATAACAACCCAAACAGTACTACATATAGCACAGTCTGCCTATTTAGCTTCGGACACAGTGGGAGCAAGGGAAAAGGCATGATTTTCATTCTGAGATATTGCTAGAAATTTGTTGCTCTAAAAGGAATTGAATAGGCAATTGTTGAAAAAAAATAAATCTAGATTATGGAGAGATCAAGCAAATCACTATCATGTCTATGCCAAGGTTGACTCCAGCTATCATTTGCTCCAAACTTTGATCTAGTTAGATTGGAACAAAACCCTTTCTACATTTCTTTTGGTTGATTTAAACAGAGATAATATAGCTTGGTTAGTAAAAGTGTAGGTTGGTAAATTTATATGATAATGTACTTGCCTGTAAATTAATATTAAATTAATATAGACATAATCATAGCAGGAACCCTAAATCATAGAATCATAGCAGTTTAACTGATTTCAGCATATTCTGTAGGCTTCTGTGTAGACACACACTGTCAGCCCTATGAATTTACCAGCGCGAAGTTTTACCTACGCAACAAACACTTTATCTAGACTTGAGACTTTAAACTAGCAGGAATAATGCTTCACCCAAATCAGCAGCCTTATTTTCTTATAAAAAGTTCAGTTTCTGTAGTTTGAGAATTGATGTAAGCTGTGCTAAGCCTACAAATTAAGGGTTGAACTTTCCTACGTCTCCCAGGCCTCAGATGTTGTCTGGCATCATTTGCATTTAAAAACTTCTGTGTGTCATGCAATAACGTAGCATGGGTACTGTTTACAAAGGTTAAGATGTGCTATACGTGTTTTGATCACTGAATTATGTACTGTCTGTTCATGGGCAATCAATCATCCCAATGAACCAGAGTGCAGTACATCCGGAGGCCAGAAGGAAACAGTGTCATGCCAATGCACGTTCCTTGTTTCTCCTGCTCATCACTGGCATTGTTTAACTTCAAATGTTATTTTCTGTGCCACAGGCATCTGTGCCTGAGGCATACAGCAGTTTGCCAAATGAGCATGAGTAAGGACTTCAGGCATTGTCATGAGATGATTTGTGAAAAGTGTTAAACTTACACAATATCCTATGCAGAAAATAGAGGCTTATGCAGAAAATAGAGGCTCATGCCAAAATCTTTGAGTCCAGGTCTAAAACACATTATTACTTGGGTATACAGAATTTGCATTCAGCCTGTATTAAAACCAGTGACTTAGGAAATGTAGACTCAAATCTGGGTTCAGACTTCAAATTGTTATAAAATTCACAAGGTTTTATCTACCGTTTTTTACTGGCCATTTTGTGTAACACAAACTTGGCTTGAGAGTCTAAATGAAAGCATTTCTGCAAGTAGTACATGGAGACAAATATGGGTGAACCATTTTCTTTAGCAGCAAGGGGCCTGATTCTGCACTGGCATTAGCTTTACCATGTGTAATCTTGTATGATACAAGAAATGTTTCTGGGGTTTTTATTTGTGTCAATGACAGGGTCAGAGTCTGCCCATGATTCTAACTTCGCAAAACTCATCATCTGTTGTCTGTTTCTGCAGAGCTGAGATGCCAAGAATGTGACCAAGTCTTTAAATGCGAGCATTCCTATCTCTCCCATGTCCGCTTTCTTTGTGTCCCAGAGAAGAGCACCCTGCTATGGAGAAACTTCCAGGACCCTAAGACTGAAAAGAGCAACTTTGCTGAGCAGACCACAAATTTCCACAGCCTGGCAAGGGATCTGGAGGTCAAAATGGCAGCTTGTAAAGATGATGCCTGTGGTCTCACAGGAGAAAAGAGAGCAAAATCTGAAGAGGCTGAGAACAACAGGAGCAGGAAAACAGTGTTGTTGGAGAAAACCAATAATCTGAGTGAGGAACATAACTGTGGGGGCAAGGAAGAGGTTGAGGGAGAGCATGCATTGGATGGTTCTTTCTGGAAGCTTAGTTCAGGGAGGCAGTCAGCTAGGAAGGATGCTTTAGAGCAGAAGCAGAGCGCTTTCACCGAGGTCAGGAGGATGAAGGAGAAGCTGAGGAATGAGAGACTGAAGGAGTCAGAACAGGAGGATGGCATGGTCCCGCTTGGTAAAGAGCAGGTATCAAAGGAAATGTTGCTGAACTCCTCTGGTAGTGCATTCTCCTTTGTGTGGCCCACCAGAGCCCAAGGAGAACTGAAGAGTGCTTTCAGCAAACCCAGTAAGTGTCTAGTAGAAAGAGCTGCAATAAATTCTTCTCATCCCATGAGTGAGTCACCAAAGAGCCTGGGGGAGCTGTCCGGCTTCATTGCCACCACAGACATCATGTGCTGCAGCACTCTTCTGAATTCCAAGTTCTTTGTGAGTGATTTGTGTAACGCTCAGATGCTGCAGACAGGCATCGCTCAGAGCAATGTTTTCCCATATACCTCAGAACCATGGCCCAAACAAGCGGGAGGACAGTTACAAAACACAACCACCACTTCTTCTTCCTCCTCCTCTTCCTTGACTCTTCTTCCCCCCACCTTCACCTCCTTTGGAGTGGCTGCCCAGAACTGGTGTGCCAAATGCAACCTGTCGTTTCGCATGACATCTGATTTAGTCTTCCACATGCGGTCACATCACAAAAAAGAATACTCCTCAACTGAGTCCCAGTGCAAGAGGAGACGAGAGGAGAAGCTAACATGTCCCATTTGTCATGAGTACTTCCGAGAACGCCATCATTTATCCCGGCACATGACTTCTCATAATTAGAGCTGTGCAGACAGATCTCACTAAGTGACTGGGAAGGTTGGGTAAAGAGGGGGAACATGATTCACTTGTATCCATTTCTTTTTGAGTTTACATTAATTTCTTACAGGAAATCACTGTTTACAGTAATTTATAAGAGGTGCTTTGCAAAAAACCATAAAATGTTTACAAGAGTCTGAGTGGGTTGTAAGTTTTGACAACTCAACCTAGCCCTTGTCAATCTATTTTTGAGGAAATAAAATAGTGAAATGAATGCACATGCAGTATTAATTTGCAAAGAGTTGGGAAAAAAGTTATTGTTTTGCAAACAGTTTTCTTTGCTTGTATTTGATTTGCTGGTGTCTGTGCAGTACAATGTAAATACAGAAGTAACAACCGCCTCATTGAATGAGGAATCTTTAAGCGCTAAAAAATTCAGAGCTTATATGCTAGAAGAAAAGAAATTGCTGTTTCTAGCAGCTTCAGTGGACTCACTCCTTTATGCTAGCTGAATCAGCTCTCTTACCAGATTGTAAGTCTGAGCAAAAAACTTCTATCTCACTGTCTCCTTTTCTTTGAAAGGGACTTGAGACTCTATCTGAAATTTGTGATCATCAACAGCTGGCCAACAGACTGCCAATGAGGATGTGACTTGTAAATCAGTATATCTGAGTTCTGTTCTAGGTTCTGCCACTTTTGAAATATCTTTTACAAAGTCAAATCAACCTGGATCTGTATCAAAATGTGACCTGTTGCCAATATTATTGTGTAGACGAGGAGCACAAATTTTGCCTTAATGTGTGCTCACAAGATCTGTATGACTTTGGTAGGTGTACAGATCTGATTGGAGCAGAGTTTGGCCTGTAGCTTTCAGGTTTTGGATATGCTAAAGAAAGCAACTAGGGTATTTGAGTTACTATTACTTTAATTGTGGAAGATAGGCCCTGTTCTGCTAACACCTAGAAGAGGAATATCCTTCACAAAATGACACAGTCATACATTAAATGCATTACATTAGACCAACTCATCTATCCTCTGGTTTCTACATGGGCCAGTTCCAGCTTTTTTTAAAGAAGGTGCCAAATTCTTTCTATAGCCTGTCCATATGAGACATTTTTCTCTTGCCTCCTTTGGTGTGAGCTCTGCTTAGTCTTAGAGGCAGGTGATTTATATTGCTGGGAGCGAGGCAGAAGCAACAATCCTGTCTATTGTTCCTGCAGCTCATCTGGTTAGCCTTTTATTACTTTTTAAATCCACTTAGGGACTTGCTCTTGATAGTTTATGACAACCTGTTCTTCAAGTGAGCATCTCTCTCTCGTATAGTATTTTTTCAGGTTGTCTGTTGATTTTGTGGCCTATCTCTAAGCCTCATCTGATATTGTTCCGTAATAACAGAGAATAATCAGAAACCACTCATTTCCCACCTAAAAGTACCCCTTGGATTTGTAAAGGACATTGCAATATGCTCCTTATTATCTTCAACCATACTGATGGTATAGTCCAGACTGCTTCACACTGGACTGAAGTTTTCTTTGAGTTCCCATGATGATGCCTAGGCTGATAATGCAAGTATCAGCAAGTAAACATATCTGAGTGATAAAAGACAGCCTGAGAGTCTTAGGCTGTCAGCTGGGATCAACATATTACACTCATTTGCATCTCTTGGGAGATTTCTGTAAGTCATGAGACTGTATTCTTCCCACTATGTTGCTATTGAACACTAATACATGGCTGTTTCCTATTAGTGTAAACATTTTACTTTTTGCAGGCCAACCACTGGCTGTACACCCCAGCTTTATTTTCCCAACATATAGTGATTAAACTGTTACATTATGCTTTCGAGTTCAGAAGACATAAATTGAAACTGGAGATCTGGTTGGATTGTAACACAGCTTTTCAAGGTCAGTGGTGGAAGCTCTTTCACTGAAGTCATTAAAAACCAAAATGAACAAAACCTTTGAAACATGTAGCACAAGGAACAACCTTGCATTGAATAAGGGATGATGTGGTTTCCTTCTAATCTTTCCATTTCTATTTTGTGTCCAGTAACATTTACTGTGTAAGGAATATATTTATGGCATGATTTAATGGGCCAAATTTCACTCCATCTGGCTTCATCTGGGTGCCAGCCAGTTTACTGTGAAGTCAGTGTCCATAAAGTGTAATGAAGGACTCCATGGTGTAACTGCATTCATATGTGGTTAGGGTTATAGTTCCCATTAGTAGTTTAGGCCAGATTGTGATCTCACTTATTCCAGTGCAAATTCAGAATAATTCTATGTTGCTATTCCTGATTTACATCAATTACTTTAAGATCAGCCTGGCCAAGTATAAATAAGACTAAAGCATTTTTGGTACCAGTGCTGCAAAACATTCTCTTGTATACTTACTGAAAGATGCCATGTTTTCTTGACACTTTTATGGTTAGAAACCTTGCTTTAAATTTTTTCTGGAAAAAGACAAGACCAGCTGTGTAATGCTCCCCAGTATCATGTTGGTGCATCGCTTCAACATTACCCTGCTCCAAGGGCCTGTTTTGCCAGTGTGCTACACCTGGCATATCATTGAGATCAGAATGAAGCAGTACCAAACCCAATCGGTCGCATATTGTCACTGATTTTATGTTGGTGCGAGTGATCTTGAGAAACAGTTGAAAATCAGCCACTGATTAACAGCTGCTGAATCTCAAAGCCTCTTCTGATGGGGTGTTAGATCTACATCCCTAGAGGTCTCACCAGTAATTAAAATTCTTCACTCTGCTTATGGTATGAGGCTTAAGCAAGCAGTTACAGGGAGAGATAGCTTTCCTTTATGTCATTAAATTGTTTTCTTTGGGGGGAGGGGAAGCTAAATACTCTTACCCAGCTTCATTATGGGCATATCTCAGCCACAGCAACTTACATACTGTGATGACATGCAATGTATAAATGTCTTCTGCACACAGAAAGGCAAGAGAACCAGTTATGAAAAGTGGCAGAGCTGATTCAAAATGCAAAAATGCAGAAGAGAAGTTTTTAATCATCTTTATTTCTCGTACTGTCCTCACCTCCTCCAGCTGCAGGGGCAGCTATGCTTTGGTCCTAGCATGTAAAGATTGGGGATTTTCCTCTGGCAGCATGAAAATCACACTGCAGGCAAATATGTGCAATAATGCCCTTGTTCCTTTGTAGGTGGTGGCTGGCATTAAAATTGAGTGAACAAATTGCTTGTTATAGTGGACTAAAGTATTTTGTGAACTAAGGCTTGTTTACACACACAACTGAGCAATATGACATCTTGTTGCCTGCTACACCTGTGCTGACATCGGTGCGAAACAGCATAGATGCCAACAGAACCAGAACTTGATTTCCTTTGTGTAAAATGAGCTCTTATGGAAAGCCCCGTGTGCAGGCAGAGGGAATGTCTTCTATGTGTCTCAAGTTTAACTGAGTGTCTCATCTAAACTGGGTTACATAAACCAAGGGGCTTATCCAAAATTTTTGCAGATTTTATTTCTTTAAAGGAAAATATTCATATTAAAGCTGAGTGATATTGCACAGGCAGAAGGAAGCCTATCGAGACAAAGAAAAACAAACTTCCTATAATTGAGTCATGCTGGAAGCTTTTTTTCCGTTATGTCTAGTAGTCTGAACATTTAAATTGATGCAGATGAAAGGAAGTCCTGCTGGAGGAAAGGCACCCCACTAGAGCAGGGGGTTCGTGAAGAAATGAAGGAACTTAAGGAATTCATGAAGGACTGCATTCAGTCACAGTGCAATACTGTGATTTTACAGCAGGGATCTGTGTCTTTTCTACAAGGAGAAATGCTTGGAAGGAAAAAAAAAGATTTTGTTTTTTAAAACAGGAGGAGACAATTTGAAGTAAGCTGACTGGTTCTTTTGCTGTCTTTGCTAGAAACGGCTTGTGTCATTTTGATCAAACCATCGTTTCTCATGACATCTGTCTCTGGATCAGTGAAAAGGGACATAACACAATGCTGTCAAGCTTAGCTGTTCAGGCTGTGTTTCTGCAGTGGGTTGTGACTTTACTGATAGGGAATGCCAGATTAGGATATTTGTTCACTCATTTTGACCCCTGAACTTTCTCTAGTGAAAATGTGTTTCTCCATCGAAATGGCGCTCACATAGGCTTTTGAATAATATGTATTTACCTGTTTTTTCTGGAAGTAGTTTTTTGCTAATGAATGCAGTTTGTGGGCTCTCATTGGTCTACAGAGCACAGTTTGAAAATCACTGGACTATGGCAGCTTTTGTGATATGATCAGGGAAGACTGCATGAGAAGCACTCTACAGAGAGCAAAGAATGCATCGGTTTGTAGCAAAAAAATGAATAAGCTAGCTGCCATTCTTGGTCAGAGTTCTGTGAATGCTAAAAGGAGAAAGATCAACCGGCTAGGAGGCCTGATACACCAACTCCTTTCCTCCTGCCTTTAAAACGAACATGATTAGGATCAAACTTTAGGAAGTTATTCCAGATGGGATGGTAAGGATATAAACTGTTGAACGTCCACGTCAGCTGTGGAACCAGAAGAGAGAAGGGTGGCAGTTTCAGCATGTTTCCTGTTGTGTTGTGGAAGGGCACTTCAGAAATTGCTTGTCCCTCCCTAAGAAAACTTCTAATTTTCTCATTTAAACCACAAACCATGGATTTTCCATAACTAATTTTCATTCATAGTTTTTTGATGTTCCAACTTCTCAATGCAGTGTAATTTTCTGTACAATTACTGTCTGTAGTTTTGTGAGGTCTGTTGATCACATTGTGCTGTAGTCATGGTTTGGTTTGAGCTTACAGTTTTAGTGGTCATTAGAAACACAAAATGCCAGGTGGACAAACCTGGGAGACATACATACAAAGAGGTACATAGAGCTCAGGATCTATGTCTTCCTTGACACTGTAAAAGAAGGTGGAGGATTGTCCTGGTTTTGAACAGATCCATACAGAAAAGATCCATACAGAAAGCAGCTGTGGGAAAAAAAAAAGAAAGTTCTTGACTGCATAGATGATAGAGACCAGCTTTAGTTCTGAAAGTGCAGGTTTAGGTTTCAGGGAAAGTTCTGTTACCTATCATAATTCCAGATGTTCTAGAGGTGTTTGGTATCTCCAAACAATACAATATCACTAGGTTCCGTGCCACTTGCCTCAGGGAGTCCTGTAGGCTCTGCCTCTGCATGTGTTTCCTTTTTGTTCTGAATTTGCGTCCTTTCAACTTCACTGTATTAAAGTGAGATAGGATAGGATGTAGTTCATCTATCCTGCTTGTTATCACTCCGCTCTGAAATAAGAATGTTGGTATTTTCAGTGTTTTCACACAACATCTTGTTTCCTGTGACCCTACCTTGGGCAAAAAGTACAGTCTAACACAATTTACACTACACCGTGTGCAGGTTCTAAGCTGATTGAGATGGAAATAAATATGAAATAGCAGTTTGCGAAGAGAAGAAAAAATAGTTTTTTAACATACTGGCCTTTGTTAAGCCTGATAATTTCAGTGCCAATTAGCCAGTGGATGACCTATGAAATAGTAAACAGTATTTTGTCAATTAACAAAATTTGTTGAGGTTGCACTTTAATTTTCCAGTGAAATCGATCACTTCAGTGAACTAACAGCATTATTGATTTCAAACAGGCTTACTAGCAAATGCATCTTCATTGTTTGTTTTCCTAACTGAATTCCAGTTTCTAAACATATTCATTATTCATAAGTACTTACCATATTACTACAGGAAGAAATTATTTTCTATTTGTGCCCGTATGGTATAGCTTTTGGTCCTTGAAAGGATGGTTAAAATTTTTAAATGTTGGGTTTAACATCTACTATTGTTTGTACATGAAAGCACAACTGATTGTGTTTAGGAAAACAAAGCAGTATATCTGGATCATTTAGATATTAAAGAGGCTTCAAAGACATTAGAAGAAATACATTAGTGTTGTTTACTCATTTAGCGACTATTCCAGTCTTTTCTATATTAAGTATCTTTAATATTCTTCATACATATCTCACTTTACATAAATTTCTGAATGAGTTTTAATTTCATTTGAATCTTTTTCACAACACTGAGAAATTCAACAACTAGCTAGTGTGTAAAAATCAGAATATGAAGATGACTCAAAAGAGTCCAGGTTAGTGATTGCACTGAGTGTAGTTGGTAAGACAAACAAGTAGTAAAAAAGATGGAAAGTCTATTTGATTGTTAAAATTACTTTCCTGTAAATACTGAAAGAGATTCTCTGCAGTCAGATGTTTAAACATGATTTATAAAAAAAAGCAGTAACTTACAAATGAGCAAGCAAACAGCGCTGTGTAACAAGTACAGACTCTAACTGACTAAATTTGGGGACCATTTTCTTAATTTAATTGCCTTACAGCTGGCATTTTGTAGAGATGAGAAATGCTGAGATCTAGATTAGAGTTATATATATTTCTAAATCATTGCAAAGACAGATGGCTAGATAAGAATTATAAAAGACAAGGAACATTGTTCATTGATTAAGCTCATGTCAATAACTCTGTTAGTTGCCCTGGAATACACCATTACTTAATAAGCAGCTTGTTAGCAGAGTGCAAAGGATATTTCTCTGAATTCTTTTTGCCTTTAGGGCAGGACACAGCAATCTGTTTTTAGCCTTAAGTGAAAACATATGATTCTTTTCCCTGACTGTTGATCTGAGCACTGGGTGAAAGAGTCAATGTACTGCCTTCCTCCTGCTCAGTCCGTGTCTCTCTGCCAGATATGAGGGGAAAAGCAGGCATGCACCTAAGAAATACCAGGAGTCTGGGCAACCATGACAGACTGGGAATGATTATTTTTGGTACATCTAAATGATGACATGGAAAAGAGACTTAATCTAGCTCTTGTAGTTGAGAAACAGACTCTCCCAACTACTGTTAATTCTTCCTTAAGATGTATAAGTAGGAATGTACACCATTTCCAAAGGAGCAGAGGTGCCTTTTCTATCTTTGCATAAACGCTTTGAGGTGGTTCACATGCCTTCAATGCTGACGGATTAGATTTTCTAAGGGATCGAAGGAAATCTCTGTGATTTGGAGCTAAATCTTAATAAACAGACACTGCAACAACTACATTGGACCACAGGAGAGGAATCCAGAAACCCCAGTGAATTATCCCAGTGTCTCAAACATGCCCAGAAAGAGTTGGGTTCCACAGAATGGGGTAAAAAAGGCAGTCACTTCGAGCTATGTACCAGGAAACAACCACTGACCATAGAGATTGACATGAAGCCCCCCCTCCTTTCTAGGGTTTTCATTTGGGGAGGTAGCTTTCTTTCGCTAAGAACTTGGTTACTAAAAAACTCACACAAAAAATGAGACTCCACTGTGAAGCCTCCCTCAGCTGGTAGGAACTCAAATCTGCTTATGCTGCCCAGACCAGCACCATTGCTGATGCTTGTGAATTATTCTGGGTAGCAGAAGGGCTTTGCAACTTCTCCTGTTGGAACTGTGCTCTTGTGCATGGTTTATCGAGCCAGACATAACACAAGGAGCTCCTGTAGCCTGCCCATCCCCTCACATGCCATACGCACACATGCACATACGCAGATACACACACTGTGAGATTTTTGGGGGAGTCTCAATTTTGCATTAGTTACCTAAATGATGGCTAAATCCTGCTCTGAGTTCCCAGACCCATATTGGTTCAGCTTCTGAGAATGTAAGTCCCTTGGGTTCTTTTGAAAATTACAGCCTGCCTTTTTTCTAGAGACACTTTCCCCCACTGCACTATCTAGAGCTGTGCAGGTGAGCACTGAGCATCTCCTTTGCTTTGATGAGTGCTGTTTCAGCCGGTGTTTCCATGTGGGGAGGCACCCCATTCCCTTCCCAAGAAGTGCTCTCTGCGGAGGTGACTGATCTAGAGGTGGGGATGATGATGTAGAAGTTGGTATTGTCTACTTGATACGTCTGTGGGGGATGGCAGCCACCACTGGTCTGTTCTCCAATGATGAGAGCTCTGCCCAGTCTCTTCATTATGTATACAAACTCTTCGGCAGCCCCAGCTGTCATAGCACTGGTGAGGATTATTAGCCCCTTCTGAGAGCCATATCTCTCCCCTGCGAGAAAGGACAAAATGCATCAGAAAATACATCAGTTTTCAAAGATTTGCATAACGGAGCAAGAGAAGTCAAGATACAACACACTTCATTTCCTACTCGCCATTAATAACCAAAGAAGTTTGTAAATTTACTTTGTACCTATGATGGTATTAGCGCTCTTTTTACACTGGCTCAGCCTCTATACTGTAAAAAACAGTCACCCTATGTGGTGCTCTTGTGCCATCAGTTTCTGGTTATGAGCTCCAGCAGCTGGGAGGCCAGCTCAGGCTTACTACTGCTGGCTTTTCTGTGCCTTTGACTTTTATAGGAGCTCCAGATCCCATCAGAGGAGACAGGTGAGGAAAGCGACATTTTCCACTGCTCCATCAAGAATACTCAAAGCTCAGCCAGCAGCATCTTCAGTTTCATTCTCATCCCTGCTCTAGGAACACGGCTGTCATAGAGCTTGGCCTGCAAACTATACAGGTGGCATTTTATGAAATTATAATTAAAGTCATTTCCCACAGGCTTTTTATAGTCCGTAAATGGAAGCTGTTGCATGGCCTTTGTCTCAAGCTCTTCAACAAATACCTCTTTATTATTAAGATCTGAGCCAAGTTATCTCATTTTCTTATACAAACCAGCTGACAGGAGTAGGAGGGTTTTTGCACCTTATTTTCTATATATTTGAATACACTAGATACTTTTTGAGAGCTTAGTTCCTTTGAAAAAGTGGCCAGTGCATCATAACTGGGACGTGATAACTAAAAAACTACTCTAAATCACTCTAAAAATGTCATTCTTTAAGTAAGTTACAGTATGACATATAATTCTCATCCTAAAATTCAAGAGAGGGGCCAATAACATGGCAATTAACTTTCACATCTTTGCTCCTCTCATTTCACTATAGGTGTAATATCCATTAGAAGACCCTTTTCACAGCAGGCATATATAATACAGGACCAGATTCAGTTTCTTTGAAGTCAATATGAGCCTGCCTGTTCTCTCTGATGGGAACTGGAATGTGTCCATAGTAATCATATCCCTTAGCACAGCCCACCTCTGACTGCCTGGGAAAATAGATGGACCCTGCAGCCTGTAACAAAGTTTAATCATTTCAGCATGCTCCAAGCCACCAATTGCAGACACTGTAGTGACACCTTTTTTAGTACTGTCTTAGCTTTAAAGGGGAAAAGAATTAAAACCAATGGTTAAGGCTTCTTAGCATTCTAACTGCACTTTATGAGCGCTGAAGAGCTCTGTTTCTGCATGTTGCAGCGTCTTTTC
This sequence comes from Tauraco erythrolophus, assembly GCF_009769465.1. Taxonomy (NCBI): domain Eukaryota; kingdom Metazoa; phylum Chordata; class Aves; order Musophagiformes; family Musophagidae; genus Tauraco; species Tauraco erythrolophus. The sequence goes on along the minus strand of NC_141473.1, from coordinate 21,342,135 downwards.
AACTTCCATGAACAGCAAGGCAGGGTGTGTGTGTGTGATACATTGCCAAATGCTCCAGACTCACTCAGATGTGCTAAATTTAGTGCTTTTCTTTCTTTCTTGCAGTCTCTGGACAAACTGGGCTGTTGTGGGTGTGTTCATCTACTGTGGATTACACAGATAGGAAGTGAGGAGCTACGTATAAAACTATGTGTGAGCATTGGAAGAGATATTACTAGCAGCACAGGATTTATTTTTAATCTTAGCAACTTTTAAAAGCAGCAAGTCACAACTGCTCTACACAGTATTCAGCTAAACTTCTGGGGACCAGCTTACAAACCTCCGTGCCTAACACATCTCATTTCCAGGAGCAGTAAACTGTTACTTATAGACGGCATTGAGAGACATGGTTGAAATGCACATTTTTGTTTTTACACTCTCTGCACAGCTTGAGCTAATTGTGGCAGGTGCTTTCACCAAATGTGTTATGGTGTCATTTTAAAATACACAAGGAGGGACATCTGAAAGGAAAAGCTTCTCTAAAAAGAAATTGTCATGTTACCTTTGAGCTGTGGCTGGGTCCATATTTCCTTTACGGAGTTGCTGGGTCTGTCATAAACTTTGTCCAAGAGAATTTGGTGTCCTTCATCAAAGAAGTATGAGCATAGGATTTCTATGGAAGTAGTGGAGCCTCCAATATTGTACCTTTTAAAAAATTAAAAATATTAAGGAAACAGTTGATAATTTGTGGCAGACAGTAAATCTCCCTTCCAAGGATTGTTCCTTAACATCAGTCCTGAAAGGGCTTATGTCTACATTTTGATACATTTACATTCATTCTCCCCTATCAACATTTGCACATTTATCAGAGAAACAAAATCCTATCTAACTGTCTTGGACTGTTATTGCTCACAACTGACTTTAAAAGCAAACATAAAACTGAAGGGTCTATTTTTTTCTTGATTCAACCTGAGAAAAAAATCAGAAAGTAAGCAAAGACTCTTAATCTGCATAGAAACATCAGATTCTTGTTATTCTCCTACTCTGAATAACCCATGCTGTTACTGGCATAGGTAGCATAGGTAAATATCTAAACCCTAGTTTATAAATGTAGATCTCAATTTAAGCAACATATGTTTGTAGAACCATCGCGTTCTTATTTCCTGCTGCACACAACGGGAGTACTTGGTGTGTGGCAGCTTATAGGATCAGCCCATTTCTTTCTGTGCCCAAAGATTGCATTAGCTGTTTCATTTAGGACAGTCATGTTTGAAAACTTTGGTTGTAGTTGAATTTTACCAGTCTCTGAAGATGAAATTCACTGAAGAGTCAAAGTGTCATTGGAGTACCCCTGCTACAAATACACGCAATGGAATACGAAGTAATTTTTTGTGTGTGACTTTTCACTAATACTAGAGCACATACAGCACTGCGTATGTTTGCACTTTGCTCACTAGTAGGAGACAGATAGAGTGCTTTTCTGTAGTTGACGTTAGGAGCACCTGGCAACAGTCATTCCAGCAAAAACCTGCTAGAAAATGAGTTTTGTTCAGTCCAGTCTGTAACAAAGATTTTTTTTCACCTCCAGAAAATGATTAGACTATACAGGAGGCCTCTGTCCCAGTGAGTTCCTCCTTATTCTGCAGCATTTGGGAGCTCTATGCTGGATTCTCACTGTGACTGGCTAGAACTGAAATAAGCCTCTTGAGTGTGTCCCAGACAGTGCTGTGCTGCCAGTAGGTCCTGCTGCTGCGGCACAGCCCAGGAGGTAGCTAGACCCAGCAGAGCCCAGTTTCCCGCAGCTGCCATCATGGCTGAGTGAGAGGCAAGCAGGCAGCTAGAGCGATGCTGGAGAGCTGTTCCTGGGACTCTTTCAGACAGCGAAACTGCAGAAGCTTTGGTCAGGAATAATGACTGAGCAGTTGCTAGTTTTAGCTTAGCTCTTGGATGCAAGTACTTCCTTCATTACAGACTTCTTGTGTGACGTTATGGAAGCTGTTTAGTTTATCAGTGCCTCTTCTCAATTCTGTGAAGGTTAAAAATATGAAGTTCACGACTGACACAGCTGTTCCATGAAGGGGAACTATTAAGGTGAGAGACATTATGCATTATGGTTAATCCCATGCAAAATTGGAATTATCAAAATATGAAGTTCATTAGCTGCCCAGCTGTTCCAGTGAGGTAAACTTGTAAGATGAGAAACAGTATTCATTATGGTTAATCCCATGCAAAATTGAAATTATTAGCCTTGCCTTAAAATCATAACATTGGTTCAGGAAGAATTTCAAAAAGTAAAATATTTGGGGTTCTCTTTCATATGCCTTCAGAGACTGGGTCTTTTGTGTGCACTCAAAAGTCTGGAAATACATTAAAGATAAAAAAAAAAAAGCAAGGCAACCCAAGAAAAGAACTATAACGGGACCATTTGGTACCTGAGCCTTGATACAAGTTTTAGTTTGGGAGAAATCCAGGGCAGGAAAGAGGAAAGTCCCAGTCCTATCTCAAGTCTATTGGAAGATGGTGGTGCCTTTGATGAATTTGAATTATCATGGGTGTGTTTTGTTGGTTGCTGCCCTGCCACCTATGTGCTTACATAGTGAGATCTCTCTCTCTCTGCTCTCATCACCACGCTCATCTTTTCCTGCACATGTTGCAAGTCCTGGAAGAATATTAAGAAGATTACCAAACATTAAGAGCCCCATAATGGCAAGGTACACAAGTGGTTCTAGCATCAAAAATGAGTTCTTACGAAGGCCTTCTTTTCTTTAGTTGATATTTGTAATGTTCTGAGCTCACAAACAGTAGCTCTGGACCAAAAGAAGGGAATGACTTACCTGAATATTGTATGGGAAATGTATATTTGTGATATGCATCTGCTTTGATAGCTGGCAGCAAATGAATGACATCTTCTGGCTCATAAGATTTGGAGCACTGTTGACACACCAGAGTGTCCAACAGAATCCTAAGCTGAGAGCAGGCATATGACTCTGTCGCTTGCCGCAGCAGCGTCTGGGAGTGCTACAGTACCTTTAAGCCACCTTTGTGCTCTGCACAAGGGTCATTCTGTACAGGGCTGATTGTCCAGGGTAATTTAGCACTGCAGATGTGGCCAACTAGGTGTTGTAACACAGCCTTACACATGATGTGTTATTTTGACTGTTCAATCACTTGACCACTGCCTGCAGTAAAAGATTTAATAAAGCCATACATATACATATACATATAAAATCAATACAAGGCACATGCAGAGTTAGATTAGAAAGAAAACAGAGAAAGAATCCAGGACTGCATCCTGCAACATATTCCCTAAATTTACCTATTTAGTTCTAAACATCTCAAGTGATGGTACAATTTATTTTGAGATATACTTCCAGACTGTTACTGTTTTCCTTGGCTGTTTTCCTTTTCTCATTTAATCCCAGTAAAGTTAGCCTGTAAACAGGACAGTAAGCCATGTAAAGCTAATTCACTGTTACAAATGCTGTTTTGAAAGAGCTTTGGTTATTTGCCATGCAAAGGTTTACCTCATGTCTATGATTAATGCATCTGTGTGAACAATTTTCTTCCAAACACGCTCTACCAGTAGGCTGGACACCTGGGTTAGAAGTTCACAGTCTCCAAACATATCAAATCTCAGATAGCCGATGTTGTTTTCAAACACATTTGTATGGAATGAAAATTTAATCAAATCTTCAAATACTTCTGGGGAAGGGACCTGAAAGAGTTTGGAAAAACAAAACAAATCATTTGCTGGCACCAATAGCTTGGCATGAGATTTAAAAAGAATTATGTAGGTCAAGTTTAGTCCAGGTGGGACATATGTGAGGAATGCGACCAAGTCTGAAGATCATAATGAATGATATTAAGACTTTTGCATATTAAACATAGGTGAGCATTGGCTGCTGCACTGTTTGTCCAGTATAGGGTGCATCAACAGCATGACCAGAATCTGGATCAGGCACCTATTTTTCAGGGCTCAGTTTATTTTTCAAAAATACAGGAATTTCCTTGTACCAAAGAGGCTGAGCAGGCTACAAGAACCATTCCCTAGTCCGCAGCATAAGCACCTCTAGCCCAGTTGTGCCACCCAAGCCCACATTTTTCCTTTGGCAGTTCTTTCTAAATAAGGCACTCAGGACTTTTGTAATCTCTTGATTAGCCTCAGCTGATGAACCGCTGCTGGCTACAGGTGAGGTTGGCTTCAGCCCCTCTTAATGAGCTAGTCTCTCTGACAGTGAGGAACTGGATGTGTTGGGCATGTGCTAGAATACTCATGAGGTAGGTGTGTTAAATCTCTTATATGGTAGCCATGTGCCTGGAGTCTCACGTGTTAGGCTGTGATTAATTTTGTTTAGCTTATCTTATTAAACAGCAGACTTTTTTTAAATAGCAATGCGTAGCCAACTACTAAAGTTTTCATAGTAACCCCTACATAGTCTGCTCCCGTTGCCAAACTCATGTTTGACATGCACGTGTCTGAAAATGGAAGACTCTCCTTCAGCTTAAGGAGATGAGGCTTTGGGATATATATGACTTATATGACTTTCAGCAGTTTGGCCTTTTCTCCTCAGAGTTGCTATGAAAATGATTTTACACTTGCTTTTTAATCAGTTGCCCTCTGCCATAGCTCAGCCGCAGACAATCCATACTTTTACACACAAAAGAATAAGGAGTCAGCAGTGAGCCAGGTGCTAAAAGGTTCTCTCCCAGCCTGCAACATGCTGCAGTATTTGGGAGGCACTTGAGCTTTCTGCAGCTGTAGAGTCGTCAGATAATCTCCTGCCCTACATGTAGTGTTCTGGCCTGAGTTTGTGCTCCTGCCAAAAGCAGGTCTGCCATAGCAGAAAGAGGGTTTCCAAGGTGTGTGAATGCAGCTGTATTTGACTTAGCTCAAGCACTTTACCTTTACCTGGGGGAAAATTATCCCCAATATCACGCTTCTGGCTGCCCTGGGCTGCTTCATCATTCAGTACCTTCTATATGCCAAAATTGCCAAAAATTCAAACACTAATATAAAAGTCCTGTTGGCCAGTAGTTCTTGATCTGATGGTGAGAGCAAACTCTACTGAGTCCTTTTCTGTACCCTTGTCATTGTACCTTGTGAAAATAACCATTGTATCTGGACTGTAAAACATATCAGTCCAGCACTACTGGGTTTGTCATTTCCAATCCACTTCTCAGTGACAGCAATGCTACTTGATCTGCCCACTGTACTTTGATTAACAAATCACAATTTTGAAGGATATATCCAGCATGCATTGCATTGTTCTGACAGAGCTTATATCTAGTTCAGAGGTACCGGTCCCCCCAGGAGAAAAAAATCATCACTCATTGGTAACATCTACAAATAAAATTGATGTGTTACTCTCAGCCACTTAGTAACGATATTTGAGCTGAACACACAGATTTCTTAGCTCCATCTCCAACAATAATTGCTAGATGCATACCCCTAAGCATGTTGATTAAGAATAACCTTTGTGTCTGTCTGATATTTTTTTTCTTATTTGTTCTTTTTCTTTGTGCTGTATCACATCTTTGTTCACTGAGGACTTAAGAACACTAGCAGTGTTGCTAACTCTTGAAAATTCATTATAGATGGGCAGGTTGCTCTTAAAGCCTCAGGTCTCATGCGGTAAAAATGAATATGCAAGGATGTCAAAGAAACTCTTCTTCATCTTCATGGCTGCAGGAAAAGGTATGAAAATATATCTATTCTAAAGGCTCTAAGACCAGAAGTCAGATGAAAAGCACTCAATGTAATTTGGGCGGGGGGCGGGGGTAGCCTACTAATTTTTAAGCAAAAGAGAGGAGGAGGCTGGGACTGACAGTGGAGAGTTACTGACCTGGAAAACTGCAGGTTCATGATACTGCCACACAGGCCATGTGCTCCTGGTACCTAAAGAGGTTAAGTCTAGCTTCAGAGAGCAACAGTGTGCTCTCCTTTGGAAGGCAGGGCTCTGTCTGCAGGCCAAAGACAAGCTGGGACAGGATACAGCTGAAAGTAAGATCCTGCTGCTCAGCCGGCAATGTTTACATACAAATGATTTGATGTTAAATATAAACCCTCAGGTGCCTTAGTAAGAACACTATAAGCAATGTGGCTAGACTAAAGGACCTCCAAGATAACACCACTTAAGCCAAGGAAGGATTGTTTTTTGTTAACTATATAAAGTCTCCAGCCCTATTCTGCAGTCTCCTTCCACAAGTGGCCTAACTGGAACAAGTGACGTGATGCAAAATAGGACCTAGAACACTGCCCTTGGACACATGCATGGAATTTCATCCCTGGTTCCGCTACTGATACATACCCCAACCATGGGCAAACTCCTTTTCCAGCTGTGCCTCTCTTCCCTCTTTTCTCCCCTTTCACCTCTCCCCTAAGCTGTTTTCTTTATTTAGATGGAAACTGTATGTTCATAGCTAATTTTGTACTGACCATTGTAATGTAATTCTGATTTCTCTTAAGCCTGCTAGTTCTGTCAGCTGTTAAAATATTATCAGCAAACACCCTCGTGCCATTGCAAATCCTGAGATTGGTTTAAGAACCGTGAGATCTTGGGGGCTGCGTAGCAGGATTGTGCCTTTTTTTCTTAGACTAACATTTGGGTTCCTTGTGTACTCTCAGAGGCTAGAATGGAACCATCCATCCTAGTAGGTCCCTCAGCTCAAAGACTGAGCAGGATCAGCTGTATCCCTGACAGTTGATTCTCACTTGCTCTTAAAAACACCCATATCACTGGGTGATTTCCAGGCAATCCAGTCTGGTACGTCACTAGCCTTACTATCACAAAGATGCTTTTAACGTCTAGTGTAAACAGTCTAAGTTCACTACTTTCTACAGTTTAAGTGAATCACTTCTTGGCCTATTTACGATGAACAAGGGAACAGATTATACTCTTCATATTTGAAACAGCCTCTTACGTATCTGAAGACTGTTTCCATGTCTCCTCTCAGTTTTCTTCTCTCTGGAACACACAACTCGAATCTTTTAAACTTTTTCAAAATCACTCCTATTCAGTCATCTCTTTACTCCTGTTCCTGTTTTCTGCTGCGACCCCACTTGAGCCACATCTTTTCAGAAAAGCATTGCCCAAGACTGCGCATAGTATCCTCTAGCTGAATTTTCTTTAGAGCTGAATGTACTTCTCTGAAGAACTCATATACTTTTTCACAGGACTCCTCCTAAACAAGCTCTTTTCCTCCCAGAGTTGTGCATTCAATTGCTATCACCCTAGAAACTGTGTAAGAACCCTGTATATGTTCTTATTTAACATCACCCTGCTTTTCACAGATCGTTTCTCCAGTTTTTCCAGAACTGTAACTTTGAATTCTAATCCTGCCCTCCATTGCACCAAGACAGCCAGAATGGGGGAGCTACCACAAGCAAAAGCTGAAACCTTCTGGGATGGTGCTCTGGAAAGAATTAAGAGGTTTTTTAGGGCTCTGAGTCCCATTGATGGAGTGCAGGGCAGAATGAGAAGCTGTACTTTCACCCTGCAAAGGGCAGCACTGCATAGCAGTGTGTAAACCTGCTCTGACAACACACAGCTTCTAACGTATTCATTGCAAGCCAGTGAGCAGTTATTTTCTAGTCAATGCCCTGGAAAATTACATTTGCAAGGAAAAATGGAAAACAGAATTCATGGCTAAATTTTTATTTGCCTTCAAACCCCATTGAAAATCTTTAAAACTAATGGCCAAGTATGCCGTAACATTAATAACAATGGAAAAAAATGGGCACAAATGGATCTCTCTGGTGGGATTGTAACTGCAAATGTAGCATCAAGATCAAAAGATGAAAGGTACTAGAAAAAGAACAAAAGTGATTAACAAAGTGTCATATTCTTTTCTGAAGCAAATACAAGAAGCAAGCATGAATTGCAAAAGGTGAGGGGTCAATGAGAGTTAAACATGAGACCTTTCTTTGGCTTGCATAAATTTATATAGTTCCACTGACTTTACTGTGGTTATGTTGATACAAATCAGCATCATATAGGCCCAAAACATTTTTTTCCCTCCTGTTAGCAACAGATATAGCAATTTGATTATCTATCTTGGCACTTTGAGGCCGATTGTTTTGATTTCATTCATTAATGAAGGGACACAAGCAAACTACACTCCTTTCTGGTGAAACGTGTAACTATTGCCACCTTCAGCAAGGACAATACTCTGATACAAATACATATAATTTATATGGGAAAAGGAGGACTTCAAATGCAGGAACAATTTCTCTTTATAAAGGATTCCTTTTTGTCTTTTACTCTGATCATCATTTCAGACATTTATCGAAAACATTAATACAAAAATTTTCTTAGATGTGAAGACTGCATTAAAAGTATTTGGGCATTATTAAGGGGCTGAAAGAGTCACTCAGGGAGACACTTGTCACTTAAAATTAACATAACACATTTGCCAAAATAAAGCAGCAGTTCTTCCATAGGTAGTCTACAACACTCAGATATTCAAGAACAAAAATGTTTTGGCATGGGAAAGGAAGGTATGACTGGAGGGAGAGGCAAACAGAAGAATACGAAGCAGGGATTATTGAATGGTGCATCAGTGAGTTTACAGAGCTCTGCCTTATAAGCAAAATGCTGTTTTCTGAATCACAAACAATATACACAGCATTTGCCTCTGGGAAGTCTGACTTTGGATAGTGGCATTTATGCAGCAGACAACTCCGGCTAGCATTGACCTTGCTGCTGTCATAGAGGAGATACTCACTACCCTGCATTATGCTTCAGCAGCTATTCTAGTGTAGCAGATGCGAAGGACTATGCGCATTTCACTTGTCTGTCTCCTATGTCCCATCCCATCCTTCCTGCAGTTATTCATCATCACTTTCATTTAATTGTGTTGGATCTGCTTCACTGTCAAGGTCATCGTCAAGAAAATCCCACTGTCAAGGGAAAGGGTGGCTTGGAAGGTAGGTAGCACAAGAAAAAAACTAGGGTTTAGGTTTTTGAGGAATAAATGTGATATAGATTAAAAGAGCCACTATGTTTATGTATGACTGTCAAAAAAAATTTACAAATGCAATTAGTGCCATCATGTAAGCTTCATTGTAATCTTAAGGCATTTGCTCTTTGGGGTATTGGTATGGGGTATTCCTGAAATGCTCCACAGAAAGCATCCCTCTTGACCCTGCAAAAGCAAGGCAGGAAATGAAGGTACTCTTGCTGCTCAGTGCTCTGTGGAACAGGTGAATTTTCTTTTGCCTCTATCACAAGGAAAAAGCCTTCACTTCAATGACTTCAGTGTCTTTGTTCACTCACCCTCTTTCACCTTAAAATGTCTTAACATCACCCTCTTGTCCCTCTGCCTCCCAGTTTCCTGAAGCACTATGAGGGAATGCATAGACCTTTGGAAATGATTTTAGCCTTATAAGAGACCCGTGCTTCTCCTCTGCTGTTTATACATTATTTCCCCTTGAAGAAATCCCACATTTGTCATGATTTTCACCCACGCTGATGTGATTTCCTTCTTCCGGATGTATTCCCAACCTCTTCCAACCTTTTACTTGACAAAGAACTGGAGTAAACAGAGACATTAAATAGTACAGTGGCATTTCACCACTAGTTCTATCAGGATCAGAATTTCATGTTATGTGACAAATAAGATATTTGTCCTGTACATCCTGTTCTCAACATTCAAGGTCTGAATAAAGTAAGTAAGATTTGAACAAGTGAAAATAGCCAACAATATCCATTAACAGCTTTCAGTGAAAACAGTGACTAATTTGCAGGATGGGTCCCCTTTGTAGAATGGGGAGAAATTATGATGTATCACTACTGATATGTTGCTAATAGTTTAGCAGAGAGCTCTGTCAAAAACATATACAAAGTGAAGTTTTTTACACCCAAAAAATGTAGGAGGGAAAGAGAGTAATGGAATAGAAAAATCCTTTAATTATTTCCATTTAAGCTTAGAGAAAAGAATGAGGCCAGCACCCCTTGGTCAACAAACTTGAAGAAAATGTCCTCCCCTGGCAATGCTTAGACTTTGTCCTTGACCTTAGTGTTGGAGATAATAGCACAAAAGTCATGCCCACTTTAAATCATGCATGCCAAAAACTTCAGAGGGTGGAAGCCCACAGATTTCCTCCCCCAGGAAACATTTAATAGTTACCTGACACTTGGTATACTCTGGTTCATTGCAAAGGCAAATGCATTCTCTTCAAGAAGTAATTTTATGAGTCCTTGGAGAAAAGACATCTCTGATAGCCATGCTAGAGCAGTAGCCAGAAAGGAGCTCACTCCATCCAAGAAAGGGATCAGGTTATCCTAACCCTCCCTTTAATTTGAAGATGGAATTTTAACAAGTGCTCCTGGGAGCTCCCTCCAGCAAAACAATGAACAAGAAAGACTGCCAAGGCAGACCGGTGTATAAATACCTAGGCTCAGAACAAAGCCCAGACTGTTACGCAAACCACACAGCAAGGGCAAAAGTACATTATTAAAAATCAATTTCTCCCTGGGGTCACCTAGCTTCCACCCAGATACTTCTTCCAAAGTATTTCTAGGTTACTGGGAAACCGTCTGATACTGAGCATGAGATACAATCAGAACAACTTTCCACTGCCACTACCAAAGGAGTTGCTTGTTATTTTTGTGTAATAAAGTCCAGTACAGCAATTTTACATAGAAAAATCCATTAAAAAGTATGTGGCTGCATGTTTTGCAGGTGTATGCATTTACTCTGATCCAACCAAATTTTTCCTAAATTACAAACTCGGTTTGTAACCAGCGGGTTTCTGCATTAATTTATTACATCTTGAAAAGCCATAGCACTGAAAGAGAGAGGATCACAGAGACAATGAGATATCTTCTCTCTAACTGTGAAGCCCTGCATATTTGCTTGTGGCAGATGGCAACTGAAAGAGATTCACAGCCTGAAGGATGTTCCAAAAATGCATGCATCTGGAACCAACAGCTACTACCACAAGTTACTACCCTGACTTGCCTTAGCATCAGAGAGAGCTCAGCCTCCAAAATCCACTCAGGCACTGGCTTCTCTTGTGCGTACAGGTAAATCCTGGTGGGTTTATGACATGGGCTAGAAACAATATATCTGACTCAATTCTAGCTGGCATCAGTACAGCTGGGTACAAGAGAGCTGCTGTACCTGTTTTGGTCTGATCCCTGGGATGCTGTCCTTGGCGTGTTCAGGGATGTAGAGTAATTTGAGGTGCTCATCATCAGAGAGAGCTTGCAAGTTGGCAGTCACCTTCCTGGCCAGCTCCTCTTCTGTATTAATCCTTTTATAACTCTCTTTGTTGATGTTCTTGGTAAGGTTGGATGCTATAACAGTTCCAATGTCCACAAAAGCATAATTTTCTCCCACAAGTTTGGCTACAGTTTCCAGTGTCCGTGGCACCTGGGCACGCAGGTTGGCAATGTGCTGAGCTACAGCCATAGCTTCACTGGCCTGGATGGTGATGTGTGGCTCCAGCCCAGACACACTCCATACTTTACCAGTGACTGGGCTGAGCACCACTTGGCTGGGGATGGAGGCATATAGAGAACTGTTACCAACACGATAAATGCCCACTGAGAGGGAACCACCTACTGTGGGCTCACCAATAACTGTGGCCCGGTGTAGATCCTTCATAGAGCGAGTGAAAGCTTCAGCTGCTGAGCCACTCATATGGCTTGTTAGGATGTAGATGTCTTTGAGTGAGCCGTATCTCTTGCCTGTGACTTGGGGGAGAGTCCACACCTCTGTGCTGCGGGAGGTACTACGATCGAAGACAGTGTAGAGGTGTTTCCGAGGCTCAGGCTCAAAGAAGTAGGAGCAAAGTATTGGGATGGCAGTGGAGTAGCCACCTGTGTTGTACCTCATGTCAATAATCATGGCATCTGTGTCCACCAGCTTGTTCCATACCATCTGTAGCAGCTGGGGTCCAATGGCCTTCACTGTTTCTGCCTCAGCCATCATATCAAAGCGAAGGTAGCCCAGGTTGCCTGGCAATACCTCAATTTTGAAGAGTGCCTCAATGATGTAGCTCAGCTCCTCAGGGCTGGGAATCATGTTGGGAAGCTGTTCTTCTGGTGTTGGTTCCACATGGCTGTGGAAGACATGAAGCCGATGGTCCCCCGAGGCCTCCTGTAAGTCACTGGTAAGCTGGGAAGCCAGTGTCTCAAAGTCTACAGCTGATCGATAACCTCCTTGGGCCCGTTTGGTGCTGAGCATAGCACTGGCCTTACCAGCCACTTCTGGAATGGCATAGTGAGCCTCTAGGAGTTGACCAGTACCCTCCAAAAGTACTCCCATATTCTTGTGGAAAGCTAGCACCTCTTCAGCCTTCTGCAGTGCATCCTCAGCCAACACTATGGCATCAGGCACAACTCCTCCACCCATCCAGCTTTCTCCATGGTTGTCAATGAAGGTGATAACAGGAACTGTGATAGTTAGGCCACGGGTTATTCCCTGCTCAGGCTGCAGCAGAGGGAAGGTACGGGTATGTGAGAGGCTTCCTGCTGTGATCTCGCCAATCAGTGTGGCACGACCCAGGGATTGCATGAGGTAAGCAAATTCCTCAGCAGCTGTAGCAGTGTGGTGGCTGGTGAGCAGATAGATGCCACGCTGAGCCCCATAGGGCTGGCCCAGCAGTTCTACCTGGCTATTGTGCTCCTGTGTGTGGTTGGTGCGCCTGTCATAGGTTGTGAAGAGATGGACAGGGCCAGCAGCAGGATCTTGGAAATAGGAGAGTAGCAGAGGCACAGCAGAGGAGGAAGGGCCCCCAGGGTTGTAACGTAGGTCCACGATCAAGTTCTCTGTATTTTGGAGGGGCTCCCACACTTTTTGGACAATGTAAGGTCCTAGCTTAGCAAGCACAGAGGCATCTGCAAATTCATCAAAGCGCATGTACCCAACATTGCCCGGCAACACTGACACCTTGAAGACAGTATCCACCAAGGCGTGTAGCAGTTGCTCATTGTCAGGTAAGTTGGCTGCCACTGCAATTGGCTTCTCAGCAAGGGGGGGAGCAGCTTCACCAGGCATCATGACTCGGACCAGCAGGCGGGGGTCTTCAGATAAGGCCTGCATCTCAGTGTTGAGCTTGGTGGCCAGGTTCTCTGCTGACTGCACGGAAGAGAAGTCAGAGATGACGAGGTGTCGCAGCAGTGCTGGCACCCGCTCCACTAAACTGTAATAGTCTTTTAAGATGTTTGTGAGGTGGTTTAGGGTGCCAGGCACTGCTCTGCGCACTGCCAGGATGTCCAGCGATTTCTGCAAGGCTTGCTCTGCCTCAGTAGCTACACATGGCATCACTCCACTCACCTCCCAGCTCTGTCCACCCCCGCTCAAGGGGCTCACGGATCGTGACACAGGAACCATCATATAGAAATTGGAGGGGCCAATACGCAGCTTCTGGATGTCCAGTGAGCCCCCAGCTGTCTTCTCCCCGACAGTGATAGCCCTGTTCATGTGCTTGAGGATGTAAGCCACATCTTCAGCCACTCCTGTGGTGTGGCGACTGATCAAAACAATGACATCTTTGTCTTTGCTGTACCTCTCTCCCAACACCTTTGGCAATGTCCATATCTCTGTGGTGGTGTTGGAGGGCCGATTGTACACAGTCTCAACATGCAGTATCTTTTCTGCTTCATGCAAGTATGAGATGATGAAGGGGAGGCCAGAAATCTGTCCCCCAGAGCTGTGACGAAGATCTATCACCAGAGCAGATGTCTCTATCAGCGTCTTCCACACCTTATCCACCAGAAAAGCGCCAACTTTCTGCACAACTTCCTGTCCTATGATATAATCAATCCTCAGATAGCCAACGTTGCCCTCCAGCTTGTCATACATGACCACATGCTCAATAAGACTCAGGAGTTGCTCACGAGTGGGGGAAGCCTCAGCTTCTTGTTTGGGAGCTGCATGCGGCGATGGCTCATAGGAAATCACCAGTCTTGGGTCATTCAGAGCACCCTGCACTCCAGCTGTCAAGACACTGGCCAGCATTTTTGGATCTGAGATGTCCAAGATCTCCCCACTCTTGATTGCTTGTTCAATGGCTTCTTGCATTCCCACTAGGTTTTCAGGATAGCAGTAATTATCCAGAAGGACTTTAGCCATGTCCAGCACTAGAGTTGGCTGAAAGATTTCCTCAGCAGGTATACTGAACATGATCAGTGCTGAAAACAGGAAGAAACGTGTCCTGATCATTTTGTCTTTGTATGGAATCAAAAAGAAGGAAAGAAGTCAGAAGTTCTTATTGATTGAGATGAACGAAGTTCTCCGATGACTGTCTGTGAATCACACTGAAATCCCTGTGTTGAATCCAGGTGCACTGAACAGATAAAAATCTTTTATCTGCATTAAACCTTTAATCTCATTAAAATGAAGTGCATCATCTGAAGTGCACCAATAGATGAAGTTCAGCTCCTTACTACTTCACAGCCCTCTTATGAAACAGTAATAAACTTCAACCATCAACGAAGATCTTTCTGGCAGTTAATTGTTCCCGAAAGGTAATGCATTGCCTGTTATAAACTGGTGCTGGCTTATCCTGACAGTGGCTTGTTTAAATGCAAAACTTTGATTTTAACCACAATTAGAACAGCAGTCATCCTGTCTTTTACTAATATTTATGAAAAGCTTATACCAGGAGATTCTTCAGTGACTTAGTTGTATCAATATTTAATATTTTTTCAAAACTTGTTGACAACACACTGTCTTTGGTGTTTTTCAGTCTGAACTGCAAAGGGCTGTTCTTACATTCTATGACTAAGGACTCCAAACAAGGAACTCCAGACATTTAGAACAGCTCATAAAATCCAAGGTAATGACAGCCTGTTAATTTCTGTGCTGAGAATTGCCAGCATTTTAAACAGGACTTGGAAATACATTTGCCTCAACATAATACAGCTAAATCTGAGGTGACTTTAATCTTCACAATTTGCACTCAATTAGGATTTACTTGTAATACCATTGAGTAACATATGGCCATGTCTGATGACAGCTCCCAGCCAATAGACTTTAGGCTCAATATACCAAAATAGAATGTGGGGGGTTGTTTTCTTCTGCTCACAATGTATTTGAGACCCCATTGTATTAAGAGTTTGAAAGAGGATCAGAACACGCGGGATGCAGCTGCAGGCTGTACCCATGTGAGTTGTTAACATTCAGAGCTTCAGTATGACATGCCAAAGACATACAAGAACAGATTCTTGGCTTTAAGTCTGAAATGAGTTGCTACCCCAGCCATTCTGCTTGCTGGAGGCAACTGCAAGAATAGACTAGGGAATCTGGGAAGAGCATGCTTTTGTATTGCTTTCAAAACATCACTTGTTGCTACAAAAGAATACACATGGAGGGAAGAATCTAAAGATGGTCTGCCCTGGCTGGGTGCACTCTGTTGTTGACATGTGTGAGTGTCATGAGTGAAGCCTGTCACTCACATGGGCAAAGTTTAGTGCAGTCCTCTTTCTGGGTCATTCAGTTGTAGTAATAAAGGAGGTTTGTGAAGTTCTTTCCTGTAGCACGTCTATATAGGAATAGCCTCATCTATATATGCAGGTACTATTTTATCCCATGGTTGATTTGTATCTGTGTGTATGTAAATGTACAACTGTAAATCCATTGAAGGGAACAATTAAATTGTTCTAAAAGTCCATTAGAGAAAGGACTGCTTTATGGTAAAAGCTGTAAAACTTGATGTTATAATCACAGGTATCTCTGGCAACCAGGCTGTGCTATCATCTGTAGAATACCCTAGTCTAAAAAATGTTGTCACTTCCCTTGTCAAAGCAGAAGCCTAGGATATAGTTGAAATTGTTGTTGATAATGTATAAATAGGTAATCGAGCTTCAAGTGTCCCACAGCAACATTCTCTGTGCCTCATTGGTAGAGAAGCAGTGAGATTCAGATCTGTTGTACCTTCTTAATTTCAGGAGGCTGTCATTGTGGGACATCCATCACAGACTTAACTCCAGGGCATTATCACCAGTTCAAATTGTTCTTCTCGCTTTCTGACTGCACAGAATAATCCAGCACTCTAGGTCAAAGGTAGCTGGAACGAAAACTCTCCAGCGTAACCACATGTTGTCCAGAAATTGACTTTTGAGCTACAGGATTTATTACCAGAGCTGCATTAATTCCTCATGTAGGCAACACAGTGGACAGGACCCTGGGCAAATCGATTTCTATTGCTTTTCTAACCCACAGCTCTTCAGTCTGACTAACCTGGAAAGTTTTCAGGGCAAGGGATCTTTTTTGCTACATTAATGTCTACCACATAGTCTGCCTTTACTCCCAGCCTCTGATAGCATCTCTAAATGCTGTTACCACAGGAATAATTGCACACACTGTAGTGTACGTTAAGATAATCAATTCAGTAGACAAGATATTGTACTTCATAAATCCCCAACTTAATTCTTAAGCACTATGTGCTATGTGCTGTGTGCACTAAGACAGAGGGTATCTGAAATAAAAATGTTATGAGCTGCGATTGTGTAATTAGTGCATATGAACAAGAGGGAGATGATGTATAGACAATCCTAATTCTGACATTTCCTACTTTGGAGTGCTTAACATTTTAATGTTACTTGCAATTTTTGTGTGTTCCAACATCTTTCAATTAACTTGAAAGGGAAGATATAGACTGACTAATTTTGTTATGATGGAAACAAAGCATAATGGTAAAGAAAACATATATATGATCTTAAACAATTAAGTAAATATGTGTAAACATGGAAGGGTTAGATATTTTGCCTGCTGGGCTAGGGGGCTGGGTTGTTCCATGGGTCCCCTTTTTTGTTTCTTACTTCTTTCTTCCTTTTACTCCTGCTGGGTGCTGGACGAGGGCATGCCCGGGAGCCAAGGAGCAGGGTTACAAAATGGATCCATTGTGACAGGAATTGGGAAAAAAAGTACAATAATCCATGTCCCTAAGAATATGTCAGGATGGGTCTCTATTTATGTCTGTCTCTACAGTAGCTTTAAGCATGCAGCTTTCTGTCCCAGAAAAAAAAAGAATGACATTGCATGTTTATGGGGTACACATAGTACTTTCTTGTTTAATCCTTCAGTACATAGTACATAATGGACACTTATGTTTATATGAAGCTATTTACCAAGTATGGGATGGTAGTGGAAATAAGGTTAAATTGTTTACCACAGAAATTAGAGAAATGTGTATTTTCTGGATTTTTTTAAAGTAATTTCATTCTGCTGTTTAAATCACAGCAAATATTTTTTAAAAAAATCCTTATTTTTTTAGAAGGGCCTTCTTTTTCACTATATTCTTCTCTGCCACTTTCTACTTCTAGAATAGAAATTAATATAACATGAAATGACAAAGTATTACTCAAATTACCTCAATTTCAACTTGCTGTGCAGAGTGTTATAGGGTGTTATAGTTGTCATATACGAGGTGTTAACAGTCACCTCATCTTAGTCTGAATATAGCAGACATAGATGAATTGCCATGAAGATTATACTCAGAAAGGAGACAGTAACAGACAGTAACAGAGCACTTTTAATAAGGATATGTGCCAGATAATTACCTTCATATCTAAATAAGTTCTATATATACACTGCTAAACTCATTATACGATAATGGTTTTCCTAGCATTTAAGGAAGTATTTCCACAGATTCACAATTTTCTTCTCCAGTGAGGCCTTATCTAGAGGTTAAAAATCGTGAAACAGATGTTTCCTGCCTGGGATTGTCATAAAATCATAAGATTAAAAAAATAATTTTTCTCTGTTTTTCTAATGTTTATTGTGCATTGTATCATGTTCTAAAGATTTTCATATCAGAAGGGCTGGAAACTGTAGCTGAGGTTTTTATGAAGCTAGGGTTCTGAGAAATTTATACAGGATTGTGATTAGTTTTCCACAGTAAAAGCCAAGATATGGCAACACTCCACTGTTCAATTTATTCCTCAAGTTCAGGTACATATTCTTCCTCATGCGCTTTATTACTAGCACACAGAAACAAAACTAGCTTCACAATGTAAATGTAAAATAAATGCTTTTCTCAGCATGCACAGTTTAAAATGTAGGACAGTGGAAAGAAGTATTTTTCCACACTGGATCTGTTCAGTGATCTGTTTCTCTTGCCCTGAATTCAATATGACATATATCACTCACTGCTATCTTTGTAATTCTTTGTAGATGGTTTTAGAATGTAAGAATCCTTCCTTGTGTGGTGTGGATTCTTCAGGCTTTGGAGAACGACTCTCTACTTACTCATTTCTTGATATAAATATAGCTTAAATTTTTATCAAACATGTTATTTAATGCAACTCTGTTCATTGAACTCTGAGTACCTAGATCCACAATGTAACTCTACCATCAATTCTATTTCTAATATAACCCAAGCCAAATTCTTATTTTGATTTTAGTTTTGAGCTGAACTCAATAGCTCAGGCCTAGCTCTAGCTTTTATAACGCATAAAACTTTATGATCCTTTAAAATCTGTCCACAAGTATTTCATTTTCTGACTTCCTGTGGGTATGAGCTTCCCACATACTCTGAGAAGAGGTATTTTCTTTTATGTGTCCCAGACTAGTCTGCACGTACAGTCTGCATCATTCAGATCACATGCTAAAAAGGTTCCACAAGAGCAAGATTAAATGTTTTACTATGTATTTTTTCTTTATGTATTTTGTTTCAATACTCCCTGGTTCTCATCTGCGCAGGTCTAACCATTCCCTCATCAGGCCCATGTAGCCCATTTGGTCACCGATAAACCGCAGTAGCAGGAGACTCATCTGAAGGTGGCAGCAAGAGCAATTCTTTCACTGGCAGAAATGCCAACAGGAAAAAGGTGAAATTTGGAAATAAACTACTTCTGGTTTTAGTATAGCCTTCTAATACAGCCATATTTTAAATTATATGTATGAATTAATACAGGGTTTATTAGCTGAAGCACAGGACTATGTTAATGAAATATTTAATGCTTCCAGGACTTTGGTAAGTGTTCCTAGACAAACCTTCACTGCCTTTTATAGATGTACAAGTCTGGGTCAGTGCTACTTCACGGCTGTCTGCAACAGGCATAACTGGATTACATAGGTATGGTCTAAGACTGTCTTTACTGTTCTGTTCTTGTACTATTTGGTACAAAGGAAACCTTGTCCCTGAGTAGGCTTTCTAGGCCCCTTAGAAATACAAATAATGAATAATGTCACCCTTAGATTCCTTTATAATTCTCATGCCAAAAGCAGTAATGTTAGTTTTTTGTCCCTAAGTTTTTCAGTTCTTACGCTGTACAAACCTGTATAGATTAAAATTAAAGATGTTGGAAGATTCTTTTCACTTTTTTTTTAATATTAAAAGCTTTCACTTTTACGAAAATGGAAGCAGCACTTCAAGTGAGTTCTTGAATGATTACATTTGTAATGAGAAATGTGGGATTTTTATTTTCTTCTATTAATATTTCCCTTCCCTTCCCGTCCTGTCCCTTCCCTTCCCTCTCCTTCCCTTCTGTCTTTATACAGAGACCAAGAAAGAGGAAAGGAAAAAAAATAGAATGAGAAGACAATTTATTTTTATTGAAAGGTTGGTGGAGGGCATAAAACGTATATTCCCATTTTGAAACCTCTCTAATTTCAGGCAGGAACAGGTGAAGAGTCATCGCAGCTCACAGAGCACAGCTGTGATAAACTCACATTGACCAACTCTGCTGAACAGATGAACTGCCGTGTTCTAAGAAAGTAGAAGATTCAGGAGGGCTTCCGGAAAATGTATTGCATCTATCCAACCTGAACTAATTCAGGAACATAGTTTTGGATTGTGGCAATAATTTTTCAACAAGAAGGGGAAATTGATGTGCAGTCCTTGGAGAACTGGTATATTATGTGTTTCCATTCTATTGTCTATATCCTCTAGATCCTACATTTCTGATAGATTTACATGTTTGTTCAGCATGGTGCACTAAACAGTTGGCCCATAATAAGTAGTGAATATTAAATACTGCATCGAGGGTCCTCCTATCCTGAGGTTACTATTTGAAACAGTGAGAACTGCAGCCAGCCGTCGCAGCCTTTGTTTAGTGGCCAGGCACCATGAACGGCTGCTGCCAAAGTGATCCAGCTCCTGCAGACTGTGCTGCAGAGGGCCCGGCGCCTCCAAGGAATGCTCAAACATGTCCTGGCACTGCTATCCACCATGCTGACACAGGACAGGAGCGCCCAGGGCATTCTGGCAGACCAGCTGTTGGCATCTTGAACTGTTCAGTTTGTTGTGAAGAGCCAGGTTTCTTCCCCGCTGCTGGATCGGAAGTTTTGTTGCCAGCCTGGTACCAAGGCCCAGGCAGTGGGAACATCACTCGCCCCGCTCTTCTGGTGTGCTGGGCCAGCGTCAGGGTTTTGTGAGAGCTAATGGCGCGTCCGCCCCTCTCCAGTCACACCTCGCGCGCCAGGGAGGGGACTGACTCACGGCCTCCTGTTTTCCAGGGCTACACTGGAGCCATTCTCTCGCGAGGCTTTTAGCCGAATTATGACAGGTAGTCCAGCAGAAGCTTTAAGGGAAGGGACAAAAAAATAAACAGGAGCCGCTCTGAGGCAGCTCAGAGGGACAATGTGTTGCTGAGGCAGCTTGGAAGCAGCATCCAGCACTGAGATGGCAGCAGGACAGCTTGGAGACACGGGAAGAGCAATTTTTCCCTTGGAAAAACTGGGGAGCCCAGAAGGAAATGGCAGGAGGCACCTTTAAGATAAGAGATTTTAAAGTACTGTGTGAAGGAGAATAAGAAAAGGCGTGAACACGTCCGGGGAGTAAAGAGCAGAGCCGGTGCGGAAGCAGTGCGGAGGCACCGCGCAGGCCGAAGATGGCGCCGAGGCAGCCTGGAGGCTCCTCACAGCCTGGCAGTGGCACCGAGAGCATGAAGGCAGGGCTCGGAGAAAGCGCTGAAGGCTGAAGAGAGGCCAGAGATGGCTCTGAGGCGGCGGGACGGCAGTGAGGAGGTTTGTAGACACCTCAGACACCTACAGTTAGAGCCTTCAGCCTTGGAGATGGACAGGCAGAGCTCTGAGCCCCTCGTTCTCTAGAGACTGCAGGAGGACCTGCCCTGGTTTTGTCTCTGCTAAACACAGAACAAATGGTATGTTGGGGAGTCAGCACAGGGAGAAGGGAGGTGGTTAGTAGTCAGATGCTGTGTCCTATTAGCTGTTCAGAGCAGCCAGAGGGGATGCAGAGCTGTTGTTACGCTGTTTGAGGATGCAGTTTTGCCTCACAGGCATTGTTCATTTACTACTTGTTGGCTTTGCCAGCTTGTTCTGCGTTCCCATCTGTACTCTTCAGCTCTTCTTTGCAGTAACAGACTTTGATTCAGTGCTGCCTGTGAGGAGCTACAGCACGGTACTGATACCTCATGGAGCTCACAGTGCATGGCCATGTGGGCCTAGGTGGTGCATGGCCACGCACCTACGTGCATTACCTACGTGGTAATGGCCCGGCTCTCAGGAGGCTGGAGAGAAGAATCAACTGTGGTCTGGGAACAGCGTTAATCGTGTTAGAGCACAATTGTGTCTAAAATGGTAAGCCTCCTTAAGAGGCAGTATAAAACTATTATTCTGAATATCAGGAATTGACAATTCTAGCTTAATATTTCTATATTGTCAGGATCTTTTCAGTATAACACTGTCTGAGCAGATACCAGCTGAACACCTCCAGATTCCCGTGAGGCCATTGCCTCTTCACCTGTGGAAAAGAATAGGGAAAATTGAGATCTTTTTGACTTTTAGTGATCGATGGTGTTAAGTGGTGAATTGCATCTCTGTTCTTCTGTGTTGGGACATGGCACAGAGGAGTGGATACAATCAGAGGACACTGTGCCTGCTGTGTACACAGACAAGATGGGAAGCTATGTAAAAATAGCAACAGCTCTATCTCCTGACCAGCTTCCACCAGCTTCCTATGTTTATCTATTAAGATTGAAGTGCCATAGAGTAGCCTTAAAATTGGCTGTGGAGTTATCTCGTGATTCTGTTGTTACAGGGCTGTTACACAGATAGCTAATGGGCCTGAGAAGGAGAGCGTGCTCCAGCCATGTGTTTATGTTTAACAAATAAGTTTTAATTTTCACTGTGCATCTGCTGGACAGTGCACAAGCCCCAACCTGCTCCTCAGTAGCTGCAAGCTGCTGGTTGATGTTCAGAATCAAGTGATGAGAGGAGTTTTTCTGTGTCCAATGGGGCCCAGCTTGAAGCAGGGGGCAAGGTGCTTTGCCTGCTCTTTTGCAGCCTCGATGCTCTCCAGCACATCTTGGCCACCTGGCTGATCTGCTGCATCCCAAAGCAGTTGAAACATGAAGGAACTTGAGCAATTGTTTAAAATCAAATGTTCAAAACTACGTAAATTAAGCTGGTAAATTTACAATGTAAAACCAAGCATCAATTTGACACACACTTCAGCCATGCTGTAGGTAGCATCTGTAGTTCTCATTTCTTCTTGACCCTGATCATCACCCTATGGAAATACTCATGTTTTGATTTATTACTGTACCAACCAAAACTTTAATCCTATGGGAATGTGATAATTAAAGCTGGATGGAAGAGCAATTGATTTTTTTGACTAAAATACAAAAGTGACTTGTAGTCCAATTTTGGGACGGGATCTGTAGAGCTTCTCTGGAATTTTGATAGCATAGCTAGGAGCTGAGTTTTTTAGCCCAAAATGGCTTTGGGTCTTTTTATTTTTTTTCATCTCCCCTCCAAGTAAGCTTGGGAACAAAGATCAACATTTGACTTCAGAATGTGAAAAAAAAAAAAGAAAAATTGATTCTTGAGAATTTCTCTCTGTGAGCATGTGGGTACTGGTCTTTCCCCTTCTCCACTTTTTCATTTAATTATGGACAAAGTCCTTTATTCAGTGAAGTCAAAATATAACTAGGACCTTGTGTTTAGATGACTTCAGGGAACACAGCTACAATTACCTTGACACATGGGTGAATAACTTTTCTAATGTGACCACACCAAGTGCTTGTTTGGTGGTTTCTTTTACTTGATTAAGAAAAGTTGTGCAAAATGTCGTGAGCTTAGGAGACATGAACAAAACAGGGACAGAATACCAGGAGTTCTGAAAGGACGAAAACATAATGATGACTGTAAGATGACAGAAGCCAGTGGGGAGTGGTAAAATGAGAGAACTGCCATGGGAAGCTTCGGAAGTTAATGATGTGCAGCTATGGATGGATGGAGTTTGCATGGGCCCAGATCTCAGATCTGATCCAATTGCAGCCCAATTCTAAAAGAAAAGGCTATAAATCAATCCAAGGATTCTGGTGAATTGTGCTTTGTGCTCATGGTTTGTACTGTAACCAGCAGTTCTTCTGCTCACACTCACCTGCTATTTGCTCTGTATTAAGTTAACAATAGTAAATAAACTGTGTATTACATTTCAAGCTGACCTGTTCATGGCAAATGAATTCGTCTTGCCCACAGGCTGCCCTAATTTAAAACATATGTAGCCATTTAAATCCTGTTGCTTCCATTCATTAAGCTACTGTTTAGATTTTTGCCTCATCAGTATTGTTCACCATTTTGAACAGATGTGTAGTGTGCCGTTGGTTTGGATCAAAACTGTTCCCTGATATAATTTTTTTTGTGTGTGTGTGTGTGTGTAAGGCGGTGGAGGAGTAGAAATGAGGTGGACTACGGTGGCATTGTACAGCACTTACACCTATCACCTGAAACCAACAGAAGACACCTTGTCTGTTCTTGTACAGGCAAAACCTTCATTAGAATCAAAGGAAGTTTACTTTGATTGCAGGAAAGGTGGTGTCCTTGTTTAGTGAAAATATAAGTGAAGTCAGGAGAAGTATTGTTTGATAGTGTATTTCTCATACAGCAGTGTAAGTCTCATAGAACACAGATAGAAGTTTTCATTTTTTTCCCAGACTTCTAAGGGGTGAAAGAATTTTATATGTAAAACAGAGTTTCTGCTAAGAAGAAATTTTTAAGAAATCAGAGCCTAATGTCAGACTCCAAAGAACATATTTAGGCCTCTAAGTAAGTAGCCCGGGCTTTTTGCAAGTGCTGAGCTCTGCCAACCCCCACTGCTCTCAGGATACCACTTCCAAGGCTGAGCGTCGTTTGGCTGCATGTTCTTGCAAAGAAATACTAAGAATATGCAGTAGGTCAAAGTGGCTCCTTATCTTTGTGCGGAGATAAGGGCTGCTGTTCCTCCAAGGAAACAGTGTCTTAGAAGCGGAAGGCTGCACTTCTTATCGTTCAAGTATGTGCCATAAAGGGGTAAAAATAGGGACATTGAGGATAAGCAAGCTGAAACCAAGGCACCTGCTACCAACAGAAGGAAACTCGGGAACGAAAGAAGACCAAGAGTCTCTTCTGTTTTGAATGCTGCAAATCTTCACTTACAGGAGTAAATAATTTGCCTGTAAAAGTGTCTGATACAAGAAAAGGCTTGCACAATTTAGACTCCTGACTTTACCATGCAGACTAAATTCCATTTACTGAGTTTTACAGAAGTCGAAAATGTCAGAGTTGGCTGATAGAATTAGATTTCCATACCTATGAAACATGTACAGGACACCCTAAATTCCATTGAAAGTCCTTTAGTTTGTGACCTAAACAGAATTAATTAAACAGAAAAGTTGAAATAAGATATTCCAATTGCATCCCTTTTGCCAAATAATGTGTAGTTCATTTAATCTCACGATATTGTAATCCAGTATTCACTTTGCCATGATATATAATGCAGACTATTTACAATGATTGCCATTCTTTACATGCCAGTTTTCCTTTAAAACAAGCAGCAACAACAACCACCAGCCCCATTCCCTGCTCCAAACCTTGTTTGCAAGGATTTTAATCTGCATCACTAATGTACAGATTTACATAGAGCAGAAAAAGGGGGCATTCTTATTCTTAGAGATTCTGCCTTGTGTACTACCTGCAGCCACATTCTGCCACTTTCATCCCTTCATAGTTATATATCAAAGTGGGCACACCAGCATCATCCTTATAAAGAATGGAGATTGAATCTAATTTGGTTGGAACACAGCAGGCCTTGGAAGCTTTCTTTGGGTTTTGGAGATGCACCAGAGTTTGGACAATAGCATGTTTTGTTGGGGTAACGTTATCTGTCAGAGGGAAGAAGCAACCTCCTTTACACTCAAAAGCCTCATAATCTTTCGGTGCAATGATCCAGGAATCCCAGCCAATTTCTTCGAAGTTCACATGGAGGGAAGTTCTCCGGCAGTGATTGGCTCCGATGCTTCTCTTGCTTCTGGAGGAATGCTGGTGGGGCCCAGTGATGGTATTTTCCTCTGCCTGTTCTTCCTCTTCAGATGAAGTGGTGTTCTTTCCTAATTTCTTTAGCACACTTTCTTGTTCATGAACAATCATCTCCCGGAGCTCCACTTTGGTCTCTTTTGTCCCATTGCTGCGGTCATTGGAGAACACTATTAACAGGGGCAGATTTTTAGTGTCAGGGGTAACACTGATATCCAGCTTCCCACAAGTGAAATCACCCAGAGCCTTACTCTCTATAACAACCTCTAGCTTGTTTTTAGTCTTCAGTTTGTCTGCCCTGACCCATCTTTTCACAGCGCTAGACACTTCAAACATCTCCCAACCACACTCCTGGATATTGTGGGACACAAGGAAAGATTTGGTACTTTCTGAGTTTTCCCAGTGGTCACCATCTAGAACATCATAAATGACCATGTTGCCTTCCAGCCTAGAGAGAGACCCAGCTTCCCTGTGACAGGAAATATAAATTCTCAGTTCAGCTCTGGTGATTTCCTCGTATCGTGGAATAGAGATGTTGAAGAGCAAGATGTGTTTCTGAAATGGGTTTTCTTCTGGTGAAGCTAAAGAAACAACATCTGCAATAGGAAATTAAAACACGTGGTTACAGTGCTTCTGACTGTTCAAGTAACTTCCTTTAAAAGAATCATGATGTATTTGGGGGGTAAAATAAGAGCATGGCTACGCAGCATTTAAAAAAAAAAAACATAATACCATCTTCTGGCCAAGTTTCAATGGCAGGGAGTGAGAAGTGGAAATGGAAGTCCCTAGTGTTGGTAGTATTTTCACCAAGATTGCGTGGTCAGGTGAGTATGTGGAGAGTGTTAACGTGTCTGCCTAGAACAAGCTGTGGATGATGCTGTTCAGTATTAAGTACATAAATAAGGCACTGGGGAGTGTTCAGATTTAGCAATTCCTAAAGAGATTTTTACACACAGAATTCCTAAAAAACCCTATGAATTTCCTACTCTTATAATCATGCAATGGGATGAACTGCCCTCCTAATACAGAGAAGTATACTACATATACTAAGAACTAGCTGTGCTGAGGCTTTTGTTGTTGTCTTCAGACAACTTTGAAAGCAGCTTGGATTACTGGGAGTTTGGGGAAATAGAAAAGTTTTGAAAATCCTGAATTGAAGCTTCACGGTCTGTCTAACTTGGGACTTGGTGATGAACAGCCTTTCATGCCCAGGTCCCAGTCCATTCCAGGCTGGACTCACTAAGCTTGCGTGGGTTTTGTTTGCTTTTCTTTTTCTGCAAATGTATGTGCAGTACCAGCAACTCTGCCTTGGGAGGGGCAGATATTTGGCTGGAAGATCAGATTAGTAGTGTTTACAAGTCATCACTGACTGATGTCTATTTGATGATCAATGTAAGATAATGACTCAGTCATGATAGGGTTTTAGGGCAATTTGAATTGTCTAATGCTTAGATTTCTTCATAGTGTTTGCCCGCTAAGGCAGTTAGAGAGGAGTGTGAGATATGAAAACTATAATCTAGCTCATACTGTTAAGGTTTCTTTCAATTTCAGGACTAGGGGCACTAATTTGGGAATTTTGAGTTCTCCCTAGTGCTGTTACCTTTGTATGTCTATTTTTCATATAAACAGAAGCTTTGATTCTCACTGTCTCATTTTTGTCACAAAGATTGCATTTACTTCTATCTTTTTTACTGCTTCTTTTGTTTTCTTAAACAAAAGAAATCTATGTTACACAGACAGGGATCTTAAATGTTTTTAAGTTGAGACAAGCTTGACTACCCGTTTCCATATAAATCTTTCCATCTAAACCAGGATTTTGGGAGAGCACTGCTGTTCCTTGCTTGAATCCAGAGAGACATTTCTCAGTTGGCTGCTGTGGTTTTTAAGTATAAGAGCCTACCTGAAAGAACAGCTCTCTAGCGAGGATGTCTCAGTTACAGATAATCAAAACTTTGCATTCTAACATTACAAGTCAGTTCCAGATCTCTAGCTTTGAGAAATATGATTTATGTAAACTCTATTATTCAGTGCATCATCTCAGTTGATGTGTTTGAGAAGAGTATACTGTATAGTTAAAATATCAAAGAGGAAAACTAAAGGTAATTATATTTTTTTTAAAGATTAAAAGAAACTACAGAGCAAGACTGCAATCCAAAATTTTAATTTGTTTCTTTTCTAAAGAATCTGTGGAAGTTAGGCACTCAGTTCCCGCTGAATTTCAAAAGAATCCAAGTACCTACTGTCCATGTACTTCTTTAAAAATTCTAGTCCATGTATTTAGGACTTCTCCTACCTTCAGTACTGAAGCTCCTTACAATATTGGATGCAGGGATGGAGGACTTGTCTGCAGCATATCTGTTGTATAAATCAATCATGAACTGTGGTGGTTCTTCTTTGGTCTTCACATGTGAGGGAACTCTTGACAAATTCAAACTCCGTAGTAAATCCGTCTTCATATTCTCCAGGAAAGATTTAAAGTTGAAATGAGTCTCATGTTCCCCTTCCCCAGGACCATGAAAGTGTGCATCAGACTTTCCCATAGCTGATAGCTTGTTCCAATCTTCCAAAGGCTTGCCTCTTGTCAAACAGGCAATGATGTTGAAAACAGACAGCGCAGCTAATACTCCAAAATAATGCATTTCTTCCACATGTACTTTCTGATGGAGATACAAGAGTATTTTAGCCGATTAAAAATCTTGTTTCATTACAGACAGAGGAAAAGAGATGGAAGGCAAACAACTGGAATGCCCGTTGCAAATCACTTTCCTGTGTTCTTTTTGCAGCCTGCTTCAAACCCCAGCCTCTTGTCAGTTGTCAAGCAGATTGGTTGTACACTTGCCCTTATCAGAGTCATTGATGCCATGCTTCAGCTTCTGTTATCTAGCAAAGCTCTTAGTTAATGAAGGTTCTGTAAACATCTGACAAACACATGTGGCTAGGGGGAAGGACATTGTATATTGTAAAGAATCCACATTTTGCTTTCGGGTCATCATTGCTTAATTACACTCTTCTATCATTTCCTTGCCAACACAAAGAGAAACTTTCTTAGGGACGTAGAAGATTATGCTGTTTTCATCAAGACTAGAAAATAGAGATCTAGAACAAAATTAACTCTATTAGCAAATAACATCTCACAAATCTTTTTCACAGTCCCTTCATATGCCATCAGAAAATCCCTGATCATTTGATGGAGACCTGTGATTCTGCAAGAGGTGATCTCGTAACAGTACAAACAACCTTAAAACTTCTTTCCTTTTATCAGCCAAGAGCTGTTGTTTGTACACAGTGAAATATCTGTTTTGTGTCAAGTTGGCTTGCTTGCAGGCTTGTCCGTTTTCGGTTTGATTCTTTTGGTGTATGGGAATTCAGTCTTGTTTTTACAGTATTTTATGTAATATATTTCTTAGATTCTTGATGGTCAAGCCAGTCCAAGGAATCAGTCATTTCAGTGACCTCAAAATGAAGACAGAACTAGGCCTTCTAAGGCCACATGGAAAGTAAAAGGTCTCCGTGAAGATACAGAAGATTATCTATGGAGATATTGTTATCCATGAGAAGAATGGGCCAAGGCAAAAATACAAGACTGATGATAGGATTTTCTCATGATACAGAAGAAAAAAACTTAGTTTATTTATAGATAAAAATATCACTTAATATATTTTTTTTCTGAGCACAACTCAATCCATACTGTACACGTGCCATAAAGTCTGAATAGTATTATGAGCTTTTACATTAAAAAAAATCTCATTGCAAAGATGCAGACAATATTTTGTCCTTTATGGACATTCTTTGCCAGTTTTCTAGCAGTGCATACACAGTGTTTAAAGTGAGCCCAGACTTCTTAAATACTCACTTACATGTCTGTTCAAGTGACAACTGGGATCCAAAATTCTATTGTGTTCCTATGGCGTAAAGTCAAAAAGGATTATTTAGGATTGATCCTGGTCTCCTGCGTAGCAAGACTGTTAGTGCTCAAGGCCTTTGTGTTTCCTACCTGCATGCAAATCCTAGTTGCTTCTGTTTGGCTAAAAATTAACTTCTTAAGGATCTCCAGAACTTATCTGAAGATGTTAAAGAATCAAAGATTTCCTCAATTTTTCTAGTATGTACTCTAAAAGAGTGTCACACTTAAAAGCCCACGGTGCTTCATTTATTGTCTCATTGTGCCTGGCTTCGCCTTCTAGACAGGAGTTTTTGTAACTTTCCAGCAGGCTTAAGGAGCCCCGCATCACTAGCATTTTCTCTCTGTCGAAGTACTTGTACAGGGTAATCAAGTTACTTCTCAGTTTACTTTATGATAAAATAAACAGATTGTGCTTTTTAGTCACATATTATAAGACATTTTATCTGTTTTTGTTTCTTTTTTGTGTCTCTTTCAGAATTTGAATGTCTTTTTGAAAAGGTGAACACTGGGGCTATACATAGTTTTTTAGTGGCCGTCCACCAGTGCAAAAATAAAATCTCCTTTCCTTACGTGGTTCGCTACTCCAGTGTGTTATCTTTTCAAAGTTTCATTAACTCTCTTTACATAGCATCACCCTGGATGCTCATACTGTGCCTTAAGTCCATGATATCCACCAAAATTGTTTTAAGAGTTACAGCTTTCAAGGGTACAGTCTTCTACTCAGTAGGAGCAGACTCCATTCCTTGTGCCTAGGTGCTGAGTTCTGCATCTGTCTACCTTAAAATGAATTTTGATTATATGAAGTGCAGCTAGATCAAGTGATCTATATAAATACCTCTCTCCTAAATGCTGTCTTCTGCAAATACTGTTGGGGTTGTTATATACAGGCTTCCAGTTTATATATAAAGATGTCAAATACTGTCAGGCCAAGTGTCAGTTTTGCAGAAACTTTACAAAACAGTTTCATTCAGTAGCAATTCCTTTTGAAAGCTACTGTTTGAGGTTTGGCAGTGAGACAATTGTTAATTCACGTGATACACAAATATATTAATATTGTCCAGTGATTTATTTTAATTATGCAGCCTTATGCTAATGAATTGAAATACTCCACAAAAACCTGGTAAATATTAGCTGTTGCTGTTACCTCTGGCAATTAAACTGTGGCCTCAAAGAATGAAATTGGATTTGTTTTAGAAAAAATGTTCTTAACACTTTGCTGGCTAGTATCAGCTGTTTTCCTGCTTTATCTGTCTTCAATCATCCCATATTAATATACTCTCAGTTCTTTTAGGATTAGTTAGTAGAATTATCTTGACCTGCTATTTATTCGAAGTGTTTGTCAAAGTAACTTTCTCTAGAAACTTAAACCTTGGGTGGAATGGTTTACAGCATGTTCACAGAAATCAAAAGATCTGTTGGAACCAAGAGAGTAAGGGTATCCGTGTCTTCCAACAGCAGCTGACTGCATTTGTGCCATTTAAATGCAAAATTTCCTTTTCTAGAGGAAAATTAGACATCCAAATACCAAAGACTCATAAAGTAGTAGCCACTTTTAAACAAATAGTGATTTAAGACTTTGTTTGCATTAGAGAATTGACTAGTACGGCTGAACTCCAGAAGAAATAAACTTTACTAGTAAGAGAATTGTATTGCTTGTGTATAAGGGTATGCCTCAAGAGCTTTGCCACTTAGAGGTATAATTTTGTTTTGCGCATGCTAAATAACACAGATATGCCAACAAACCTCTAAATGCAGACTAAACCTTTCAAGGTTTCGTACGTATCCTAATGAGTATAGGAGTAGCATTTTCCCCTATGTCCTACAGACCTTATAACAGATCATAGGATGGTATCTCTTTCCTAATTGCTTGTATCAGCACATCTCGGAAGGAAAGTTTGTACCCAAGGACTAATTCAAGACATAGAAAAGATTCCTTAAGGAAAACAAAATGCAATAGATGAGAACATAAGCACACTTAGGCTAATATATCATTCTGTTGAGAGCTGGTGCTAAATGGGAGCAAGACTAGACCTACAGAACATGGCAGATTTTCATAGAGAACAGAAATGACAATGATTTAAGGTACTTCGAAAAGTTTTATGCTTATGGCTGTTCTGAGTATCAATGACGAATTTTTGAGAACTTTTTAAAATTTTCTTTATGCATTAGCATTTACTTGTCAACTGTAGTGGAGTTTTTCATAATTTATAAAAACACAAGACCCTGCATTTTAAGGGGAGATCTTTAACAGCAACAGTAAACAAACGTTTATCCCGGTAGCTCCAGTGTAAATTATTTAGTACTTTGGAAGAAGAAGAAATGCCTAGTTGGATCCAGGATCTTTTGGCAGTCATAACTAGAAGTCACTACAAGGTGCCTTAGAACTATCTTCTTCTTATTGAGAGGTGTTCAGGAGGAACTAGAAAGAACTGCTGTGAGAGTAACCTTGCCAACACTTCCATACACACTGAATCTTGCTTTTATGTAGGTTAGCAGGAAGTACCACATTTACACACCTCTGTTGTCCGAGAATCTGTAGCACATAAACATAGAATATTGGTGGCAGAAGTCACCTAGCATCTTAGCAGACAGGAGCCTTCCAGTTAGTCATTCATAGGAAGATAGTGTGTGTAGTATCTTTCCCCTAAACAATACAACTCTTAATAAGAGAAAACAGTGCAGAAGGTCAAACTGTCTCTTGAGGAAGAAACACTCCATATCTTGCACTCCCTGTTACCTCATAGACTTCAGAAGTTTCATCCGCTCCTGCCGATGCTAGTGTACAGCAGGTAGGTGAAAATGGAACGTGTGGCAGGGACACTGAGAAAAAGGATTGACAGGCACAATTATGGCTATCACCCAGCTGGCTTGTATTGGTAATTACCTAATTAAGGTTTAGGCCCTGCCTACAAAAGGCAGGCCATTTCTTCCTGGCTGTGGAAGATGCAATGACATCCTTGGAGCCATAGCCTAGTGAGCAACACACAATGATGGAACATCAGCTCTTAAAGGAGTGCTGCAGTTACAAGGGCTACCATGAATGTATCAACAGACGATTGTATAGGAGTTAGAGGGATGCAGAGACTTTATTTCTATCAAGACTTCTAATGGAACCACTGCCAAATATTGTGTCCCATTTTGATGTTCACTGTTGGAAAAGAAAGCTGATGAAAGTTCTGGAAAGAGTTCAGAAAAGAGCTGTGAGAAATTGTTTTGAGGCTTACAATAAGAAATCAAAGTACCTATTTAAATCTTAGCCAAAATGTAATTTGACCCTGCTCCGTGTACTAAAAATACACAGTGAAAGTATTTTGGATTATAGATAAAAGGGATCTAATAAAATAGGTTACAGTAAGATCCAGTGAATTGAAGCTAAAGCTAAACAAATTCAGACTAGGATTAAGCCACTGCAATTGAACGAAAGAGCACCAATTTTTGGAACAGCTACTTGTAGTCCAGTAGAGATATTCTATCCCATGAAATCTTTAAAGCCAAATTTATGCATGATTTTCAAAGATATTCCCAAGCTCAAAAGAGAAGTTCCATAATGCATGGTGCAGAAACTACTGGGCAAGGTTCTTTGATCTGTGCTATGCAGGAGGTCGGTCTAGATGATCGTAGTGTTCCCTTCTGTCTTCACTCTGTTGAGGTGCATTGTGACAAGCTTAACATGTATTGACATGCTTCCGCCTAATTAACAGAATGTAACAGAGCGCATTTATAGAAAGACAATTCAACTATTTTTAGATACTACTGTACCTTTAATTTATTAGCTTTTGTTAAAAACTTGTAACAATCTAGAGGATATAAAGATATATTTACAAAAATATAAATCTTGGTTATTT
The DNA here is from genome assembly GCF_009769465.1 of Tauraco erythrolophus. Lineage (NCBI taxonomy): Eukaryota > Metazoa > Chordata > Aves > Musophagiformes > Musophagidae > Tauraco > Tauraco erythrolophus. The sequence goes on along the minus strand of NC_141473.1, from coordinate 21,309,195 downwards.
TATTTTTAGTATTTCAACATATTACTATGTATTATGTATTACTCAGAGAATATGTTTAACAACCTGACATTATCCAGCAAACCAAAAGCGTGGGATATTACATATGTCTTTTGTAGAACAAATTATATATTAGGGAAGGGTAACCAAAAATGGCTATATTAACATACTGTTTATATGAAAGGTTATGCAGTGCACTATACCTGCATCCTGAAGAAAATACACATTTTAAGCCCTTTATTACAGCATTTTTCAGTATAAATATGCAGATTAAGAGCATGAGTGTTTTAGGCAAAAAGTTTTGATTTGTGTACAAAAGTGATACTCTAAAATAAGCCTGCCTTTGCAAGTTCACTTCCCATCTTCTCGGTTAACTGAAGAGATAAAAGAGTCAGAAAAATAGCATATAAAAACATATTTTAGTCCTTTGATTATGGAAAACTTTACACTTAAATTTCTCACTAACACCAAGTGTCTTGGCTAGGTGGATTAGGAAGATATTTGTGAATTATTGAATTCCTGGAAGATGAATATGAAAGACAAATGATGACAGTAAGACACATTCTTCCAGGTGAGCATGTGTATCATTTTAGTCTCTCCACATGCTTTCTGTAGAGGAATTGTAGGCTTGCATTTACTTATCAACACAAGTGGATTCATTTCCCATTCACGACTTTCCCAGTGTAGCTGGGCAGGATGCGTAGGTCTCGTTAAAGACGTGTTTGTGTGAACTTATCGGCAGGCGCAAGTTTCAACCGACATACTGGGATACACCTTTAAAACAACGTTTTTGTTCTCATCTAAGAACAGGACACTGAGTGAGCTCATTTTGTCAGGAACACAGCAGGGTTCTGGGATGCCAGGAATGATTCCCACTGCTTTTACGATGCTCTGGATTGTAGCATGATTTGATGGCCGGACAATCTGGAACAGAAAAGGAAATAGTGATCACTTCATTTATGAGCAGTCACTTTCTCAGATGGACATGGAAAATGACAACAATTTTGTTTTTTTGTTTCTCAAAAAGTGAATATATGTGATTGAGTCACAGGGCCATGCAGTGCAGTCAGTCCCTTACACTTCCAGCTTTCCTGTGCAGTGTGCATCTGACAGATTATTTTGTGTTCCTTATGCTGCCTTCATAAATACCAGAGGAGGGCACTGGTGACACAGCCAGCAGTCAGTAGCTTGAAGAAACAATGTCCCTGACTGCAACTACTAGATGCTGGAGGCAGGCCTGCAGGAGAAAAGGACTAAGGTGGGGCACACATCTCAGTCATAAAATGTTATCTTTTGTTTTCTTAACCTCTTGTCTGACTTGGAAAATTGGCTACTGCAAGTATTTCTAAAATAACTACGCCTATGTTCCAGTAGTATTTCTTCTCATGTATGCTGACCTGGAATGAGTTACTTTTTACTGGAGTCATTACTGTCTTTGAAAAGAGCAGAGCACTCCAGAAGTAATGTCCACAGAGGGGAGTTAGTGTAGAATAGTCAGACAACCTGATGGAGCCTTTCTGATCATAACTCCATGACAAACAAATACTTCATACCTGAAGTCTTTGTCTGCTTCCCTCTGCTTTCCTCAACAGGCTTTTCTCCCCCCCCCCCCCCCCACCTCAAGCTAGCCTCAGAGTGGGAGAAGAAAACAAAAGGCTGGGAGGACAGGAAAAGTATGAAGTGAGGTTTCACAGCAGCTTTACATCTATATACCATTCAGGGTACTGAGCAACAATTTTATTCTACTATTGATTTTTGGAAGCAGTAAACAACACAAGGAAAAATATTTGAGAAGAGGAGGCAGCCATTAGGCGTAACAGCATAAGAATAAGAAAATGAAAGCATTAATACATGTAAATATTATACTGTTTAGTAGTTTATGTGAACTTGGCAGTGTTATGTTAATGGTTGGACTTGATGATCATAAAGGTCCTTAAGGTCCTTTCCAACTGAAGTGATTCTATGATTCTATGTAACTCTTTTTTCGTTTTTAGCCTTCATTCACAAGCTACTCTTGACGCTTGTAGTCTGAGCAACTGATAGTACTAAACAGTTTTCACCACTTCTCTTGCTTGAGGTACATAGATTCAAGCACAAGGTTACTGGTGACGGAGTGACAGCCTTTCTTTGTCATTGCCTCAGCATAGCATGGAATGCATGTGCTCCAGTTACACAAGGCAATGGTGTGGCATGCAACCCACCACTGAGGCTGAAGGTTCAGACTCCTGTTCAGTTGTCATGCTTGAATACTGTCCCAGCAAATGAGTACAGTAACAGTAGTAAAAGTGTGTTAGTCATGTCAGGCTTTTTTCTACAGTTTCATGAGTTTTCTGCACAGATCTAGTACACGTGGCACATGAAATCTTTCATCACTATTGGCACATAGCTGTATATCGGGTGAAAAATAACATCTGTGGGACAACAAATAGGGACTTTTCATAGCTCCATGGGGAAAGAGATACTTTAAGTGTGAAGAATTAATGTCTCCTATATCTTCTTTATTTTTTCAAAAAATAATTGAGTATAGGCAAAACACGATTTTTCATTTGAACATGAAAAGTTATGTAGTCCACTTGTATAAAAAAGTAGCTATTTTTTAGGATAATTCAGTTTTGATACATTTGCTTTAAGTGTAACATATCAGCAAATCAGATCCAAATCTTAATTGCTGTTAAGGCTTTCAGATGTTCCTTAACTAAAGCAACCTCATTTGAGCCATTAGGATGAGAAACTGAAATCCGTCCTTGATCCTTTGGGCTTCAAGACAACATCCCTACAGCCAAGACCCAACAAGTGACAAATCCTGGAAAGTGCCTTTCTGTAACTGGCATATGTTGGCATAATTAGCAACAGCTTGCTCTCGCATGCCACACTTCATCTTTAGATTTCAAAGCTGTCCACAAACAAGCAGTAGTGAATTAGCCTCACAGCTGCTATGTGAAGTAGACACAAGCTTCTACCTGCGTTGGCCACGTCAGCAAATCAGGACAGCAAGAGAGAGACAGAAGTAGCTTTCATGTGTTTAAGCAACTGCAGAGTCTAGAAATTCAAAGAACGGGAGCTTCTGGAATCAAGTTATTACTTTAACTTTTATGAAGAACCTCCTGAAGTGTTTCTAGTACCTTTATTATTTCATATTGTTATTTGAAACAGTCACAGATCCTAATATGCTACTGAAACAGAATTTGTTGACACCATGCAGTGGATAGCCATCGTTGTCCTCAGTGCCAGTTACTGACTCACAGGATTCTTGCGTATGAACCTGCAGAAGATCCTCCTAGGATCTTCTTCAGCTGTGCAGTCTCTAATATTTGCAAGGAACAGACAGATGTGTGCAAAGTCTAGCATGAGCAGCTGTCTACCAAGACAACAGCACTAATCAGGTTTCTAATGTGTGCAAGCGTATACGCTATGCACAAAAATGTTTATTACGGACTATTACTCTGTACAGAATCTGGCTGCCTGGGCCCTACATCCACAGCAGAGCCGGACAGCACACCCATCCCACATCCAGCCAGGCTCTGAATTTTCCAGCCCTTCCGGAAACCTGGCGTGAGTGTTCAGTGACTGTGGGCTAGGCTTCACATTAGCCTTTGTACCGATGTGCTAAAGTGGAAAGCTTGAAATAATGAGTTGAGTGCCCAGTAGCGATGGTCCTGAGGAAGTGCTAAGGTTTTACATGCTGGCTACTGAGTTATATACAGCAGGTCAGGTTCTGCTCTTAATCTTTAAGACAATCCTAGCTTGGGAACATTTTGGGCCTCAGAAAATAGAAGGACGGTAATGTAGCTGAAAAGCAGTTGAACAGCAGGTTTGAAATACTTTACACCCTCTCCTTCTGTCTGGCTTACACTCCCTTTAAAGTCTGTTTAATAATGAATTTGCCTCTCAAAAAACAGTCGTCGTGTCCCCCCCCCCCCCCCCCCCCCCCATTTTAATAAGCAATACTTCTTAGCTTCAGGGAAGTTTTGTTTTCAGGTTTGAATTCAACTCTCAAAATGAAACTGATGAACTGATATGCTTACAGAGGTGAAATCAAGAAAATTCTAATTCCTGTATACCAGGGAAAGAATTCCTGTACACCAGGGAAAGAATTCTAATTCCTGTATACCAGGGAAAGAATTAGGTGTTCCCACCTAATTCTACCACACATAAGACTAGCATTTATTTGGCAAACGCAGTCGTGCAGCCAGCCATTATTAACAATATAAACTAGTCTTCCCCCTTGCTGTTCAAGGAACAAGAACTTCAGCAGTAGGGTAGGTGAACTTGTTCTGCCAAGATTTGTACCAGAGCTGTTTTGTTTCTAGATCAAGAACTGCAATTAAAATAGATGTGCAGAGTGATGTACTACTGATACTTGAAAAAAAATAATCATATGACGTTATGATTCTCAACATGCCAGGTATATAAGTATAATTCTATCTCCACAGTTCTAAAAGAGTACCTTGGAAGTATGTGGTCTGTTGTCCATCACAGGTTGACTGTGTAGACCAAGTCTTCATGAGTAGCCTTAATCTGGCCTTTGATTTAGGAGTGCCAAGATCATATGCATGCTTTCCTGACTTAAGGTAGATGTGCAAGAACAAAAGCTATTTCATAATATTTAGCAATTCTTATGCTCTGACCTGAAGCTTCATTCATGCTGATGTCTTAGTTATCTCTGTTTGGAAACAGTAAATTTAAAAAGTTACAACTGTGAATCTGCCTCTATTATTTCCCCCCTCTTAAAAATACAAATCTAACAAAAACTAAAACTCCTCCAAATCAAATCCAATCAAAGAGTGAGTCAAGCCAAAAATCTCCCATCTATATATCTGTGATTTAGTTTTAAATTAGTCTGGTTTTTGGTTGGATTTTTTTTTGGTTTTTTTTTTTTGGCATCAAGATGCTAGTGCAGCCATACTAATTTGTCTAGAAAACAAGTATCAAAATGAGAACTAAAGTGTTTTTAATTTACAAGGGAATCTTTGTTCTAGACCAAGTAATATTTCTAGATAAGACATTAAATAAGTCAGCAATATAAGCTTATTTAACTATTCCAGCTAGAAATGGATCTACTCTCTTTTGGTGCTATCAGCTTTTGCGTCATGCTGTTTTGTTTACAAGAAGACAGATGTGTTAAAGGTATCTTCCCTTTTTTTTTCTCTTTTTTTTTTTTTCTTTGGTATGTATTAATGGTGCATTAGGCTGTGAGCCTATGGCAGAAGACCCATATTCCCAGGCTGTATTTTGTTTTGGATAGATAAAATGATGACTGTGTTGCATAATTTCTTCATACTGAAACAAAAAGATGAAGTTGTATGTAAGCCTCTGCAAGCTTTAATTTTCACCAGACCATGTATCAGTTTATGTATTCGTGGTCCAGCATCAGTCAGCTACACAAGAACATGCAGTCAGATTTGTACATTCTACCCTCATGTCTGGATTTCCACTGTTTATGGACTTAAACGAGTCTGAATATCTACTTTTCCTGAAATCATACTACTTATTTCAACACAAACTTACACCAATTTCCCTGTATGTAAAGTAGGGCAGATTCCCGTCTCAGAGCTTTGAAATTCTCTGTTTTAAGCACTATCCATTATTTATGTGCTGAGTGACCACAAGCAAAAATGGCAGTTGAATAAATAATCAGGCCGTTTGTAAGTAGAATGGCAAGATAATTGCAGTTTCTAAGCATGCAGGTTATGCAGTGGTTCAAAGCCTCCCCTCGCCCATTACTTGAAATTCCTATAAAATGCCAATAATTCTTGTGTTACATAGGATTGCCAGAATTTCTACTTCTTGCCACAGAGCAAGTGAGTGGGAGTGGGCCAAATCAAAATTCCATTGGAGCAGCAGTTCATGTTTGCCTTTTTATGAGCAAATTTCACACTGCTTCTATAGAAGGAATTCAGTACCCTGGCTTTAAAGTGTTACAGACAGCTCTTTGGCATTTCCAGCCATATAAGGTAAATCAACTTGTTTGTTCTAGCAATATTACCTTAATTTTAAGAATTTAATGAATTAAAAAAGCACTAGAGAATTTTGAGATGCAAATATCAGTGTAAGCAGAATTCTTATTTTCAAAGTGACAAGCAGTTTCTTAAAATTAAAATACCTCAGGGTTACTACTCTGCATTTTCTCCTAAGGTATTACCAGTGGAATTCAGAAATACTTCAATACAGTAGCTTCTTTTGTTATTAGCATGTAATACTCTATACTTCTGCTACCACAACAGAGTAGTTTGATGACTCAGTGTGTATAACCATATTTTAACAAGCTGCATAAGTCTTTATGTTATGGTTTCAAGATATAAGATGAGAAATTGTAAGATAAAAAATAAAAAGATCATTGTAAGAGATAAAGATCACAGATTACATTTAAAGATAACTTGGAATCTTTTTGTACTATGATGAATAAGTTGATGGAAATGATATTGCTAAAATTATTTAGGCTGAACAAGGCAACAGAACACAGTGAAAAAGGTAAAAATCTGAAGGAAAATCTAACTAAATAAAGTAGTTGGATATGCAGAACAATAGATCTACTGTTTGCAAACTAACAATAAAAATGCACACTACCTTGGGCATTGGAAATTCACATGCCCCTGCACAGTAGTAGGCATCAAACGATTTGGGAGATATGATCCATTCATTCCAGCCAATATCAGCAAAGTCAACTTTCATGTATCTTCTTGAACAAATCCTTGGCTCGTTCCATTGTTTTCGCCTTGCTTTCTTCATTGTTTTCTCATCAAAATTTAGCACCTGAGACTTTGTAAGTACCTCTGTATTTTCTTGCCCTTTTCTCCTTCGGTCTTTGCGTGAGGCTTTTGGTTTCAAGGACTTGTAGGCATTCTCCCATATGTCATGTTTGTTGTATTTATTGTTGTTATAATGTTCTTCTGGCAACTCATTGTTCTGAATAGAGCTAGAAAGGTACGTATCCCTCCTTACTCGAGTATCAGTAGAAGCATTAGAGGATAGATTTGGGTCCCCATCGTTGGAAGGGAACGGGTCATAACGCTGTAGGGTGACTGCCACACTGTTAGGTTCAGAGATTGCAAGATCATTGGCATAAACTAGTATATAAGGTAAATGACTGGTGACCTGTTCGGGGAAGCCCTGGTGTTTCTCCCCAGAATCAAGCTCAGCACAGAGAATGAGCTCGCCAGCCCATTTTGATTCTTTTATGATGTGTGAAATGTCCTTTGCATGCCAAGCCCCTCGCCTTTGAAGAAACACAGTGATGTTTCCTTTCACTAGTCCATAAGCAGAATTCTGGTGAATGCTTTGGAAAACAAGGTTGAGCTGCACGATCGGAGGCAAGTGAAGGAGGCGGCAGGATGAGTTCTTGGACCGCTTACAAAACACTTCCCGGTGCCGAGGGCGTTTATCAGCATAGAAGTGAAAAGTGGCAGCAAGTATCATCTCTGAATCCTGCATGGATGTCAGATTGAAGCAGTATAAGGGCTTATGGGCCAAGAATTCTGCAAGAGAGCAAGGAAAACATTGATAAACATCTGAAACCAAAAATGGTAGTCAAACCCTTATTCCTATACAAATGGATTAGCAAATTTTGCTTTTCACTTACCTGCTTCAAATTGGTTAGTATAGTGAGCTTGTCTCTTCAGCTTAAAAATATGGTGATCACAAGGAGCAAAAAACCCCTAACAATATTTAATAGCAATATCATGATAACATTGGGAGCGTCCAACACACTGGGCACCTTTTGTATATATGAGAGACAAATCTCTTCCCAGAGATTTTCAGTTTTAGACTGCCTTTCATTCTAGAGAAGAAAGAAATCCTTGCTTTCATTTCATTTATAATGAAGTCAAGCTCAGAGAAGCTGTGGCAGAGCAGTACTTTACGCAGTATACTAGCTGAAGACCAGGTTTACAGTTAATATTCAAGGTGGTCTAATCTAAAGCTGACTGCAAAGACTCCTGAAAGATCTCTGTGTGCTATCTCTGTGGGCGACAGCATATGAAGTTCATCATCTGTAAACAGTGCACAAGAGACATTTCACAAGGGGGCTGGAAGTAAGCAGGGCAACACATTTTGGAGGCCATTACTCTTAAAGTACTCCTCCTTTCCAGTACACATCATGTAGGAGCTTTGTTTAAAGCACTGTGAAACCTCCTTGGTTTCTAAGACTTGTGTTTTGATCTGCTTGAAGTTAGTGTTGAATAGGAGCTGACTTAAAATTCAAACTCCATTTGATATACCTTCTTTTTAGCTAGTTGAACAATGTGTGCTCAGGTTACATCTCTCCTCTCAAGGAAGATGAGCAATTTTACACTAATAACTGTTTATACCATCTTTATTTAAACACTAGAAACCCCTCTTAGTGTTAAAATGGAATCCCAGAATAAAAAGACCATGCCTTCACAGTCTATCATTGTGAAAAGTTGTTTTTTTTTTTATTTTTTACTAGCTCAAGAGTATACAGGAAAGTGGTGGCAGAACCAAGAAACGATTCCTGTTCTCCCAAGATTAGACTGGTACTTGGAATGCATGAAAGGACTACTGGGGGTAAGTCTGTATCTTTAATTAATCCAGGTGGACAAACCCTCTGGCAGTACTTCTTGACATACCTGGAAATTTCTTTGACAGCAGGGAGAAAAAAGAACAAAACCAAAAAGAAATAAAAAAAACAACAAACCCAACAGCCTGTCTTCCCAGAAACACCTAGGTTTCATTTTCAATGCACTGTGGATGATGCGCCACAAAAACTTTGCTTTGGCAACAACAGAAAGGCAGTACTGTTAACTGCCACCTGTCAGAATGTTCTTCGTTTTAAACAGTTTAACTTGAAAGACAGAAATTAATAGTGCTACATCTCACTAAATTGGTGCTTGCTGTCTTCCAGTTCATGCTGGACAGGACCATCATTTGGACTAAACCACAGCAGGTTAGGATGTTCGTTAATCCCAGGCCCACATAGACTGAAAGTACAAATGTTCAAGCACGCAATTTCCATCTACACCATCTGTATTTTTTTCCCCGATGCAGGGAAGCAGAACAGCCTGTACTATGGTTTCATAGGTGGCAGAGACGCTAACAGAAACAGTATTCTGTGATGAGAACCTATTTGTTTCTGTTGGTTCAGGACAGAATTCCTGTCAGTAAACTTTTAATCAACGCTAGTCTTATGCACAGGTGCTTATACTGTGAAAAACTTTAGTTTTGGTTTAGATTCAAGTTAGGTTTGGTTCAAGTCTGTGAAGCATAGAAATTTCACAAGGCTGCCAGGCTATTTTTCAAACCAAGAAAGAGAATAATCGTAGTACTTCCTTCAGGACACTAGGCTGTTATTAATGTTTGTTCATTTCAGAAGGCATATTTTTTTAAAAAGAAGTCTATCCACTGCCTCTCCCCACCTGAGCTGTGCGCAGTTGAAATTTTTAGTATTTTTTTTTGTTTCAGTAGTAGAATGCTCCTAGCACCATCAGTTCTAGAGATATGACTGTGAAGCATATGCATCGCTGGGATAAAGGGATTTCAAACACCAGATCCCCAGGTTTTCAGATGGGAAGATAACCTGTAATGATAGCTCAGAGGAAGAGAATTTTAATTCATATAAATTAATTCTGCATTCTAGAGTGAAACAAATCCTTCAAAAGCCAAATTTCTTCATCGAACAGAGTAAGAATCTGTGAATGTGCAGCTACTGAAAAGCCAGAAGCTTTTAAGAAATTGAGGAGACTTAAGTTTTAGATGGAGCATAGTCATATTTATCATATTGCATCAGATCACTCAGGCTTTTACGAAATTCTCAAGGAAGCATTGTTAAATTTTCCAGATCTACTCTGAGTTGAACTGTACTAGCTGTATACATCAAAGCTGCTAATATTTTATTGATTGTATCTACCTCTCATTACTTTAGACAGCTTCCAGTTAGGAACACAGTAAAAATGTGTGGAGGATACACACAAGAGATTGGTGGAGAAAAAAAATGCAAGTGGCCAAGGAAAGAAAATAACTAGCCTTTAGTAGGTTATCCACACAGGAGAATGTGGCATTGCAGTAAGTGAAGATTAGCAAAACAGATTTACATAGCATTTCTGATGACACATTTGTGAGAAAGAAATGTGCAGAGAACTTAATTTAAAATACTTTAAGCTGTGAAATCATGTTAAAGCAATGCTCCGTGGACCAGAATTACAGTTCCCTAGGTAATCTTTATTTACTTTTCTTGCACATAGGCACTATGATATAGTCTTAATTAAATTGCTGCTCTTTTCTGCTATTCATCATGGCCTTTGCTTCATTTAGCACAGAGGATAGATGGTGCTCACTCAGGGACTGAGCTTGAGCTGCAAGCATCAATTTATGGGGAAGTTTTCATGGCTTAGGCAGCAGATTGTTGCCATGAAGACTAATTCCCCCTAATCTCAGCAACCTACGTGAAGTTGGACAGTAACTTAATATTTCACATTTGGTCACAAATCATTTATGACTTGACTGTGTAACTAACTTTGGTCAATTGGTGAAGTTTCCTAAAGCTACTAAGCTCCCTGGAAACTGGAAAACACATAAAGAAAAAAGGAACTTGAGAAATTGGTTCATAGACTCTCTCAGCTTCTTATCAGAGAAATAATGAACTCCTGTGAACACATATAGAGGTAAGCTGAGAGGAGGTCATCAGATGTTTTTGAAGCAGTCTTCCTGAAGTGGATAAGTACTGCTAGAGAAACATGAAGAAGTTGCATGTGGAACATGTGCAAATAGCACATGCATACGTATAGCAAGTGCCTCATGCTGAATATGGAGAAATATTACATATTCAATAACACAGTCAACACCATCTATACCCTGTAAGGATTATGTAGGATGGCAATACGATTGTGTAGTTGAGGAGACCTCAGTAATACATACGACAAAGGAGAAAACTAAGTCTGGACTGACGTTTTACACCTCTGGAGCCCTCATCTTGACAACAGCAACTTTAACACTGATACTCAAGTGTCCCCTAACAAACAGCTTTAAGCTGCAGCATAAGAACAGAAGGCTACAGATTTTCTGAAAGGTACGTGTTTAAAGAAAAAATAAAGTAGTAAGTCCATTGCTTGGGATAATGAAGAGGAAATTACTGTATGTGTAGCCTGTTTTGCTTGTCTCAATAGGATCAAAATTACCATCCATATTTTATAAAGAACAGACATTCTGGATGTCTTCTTGTAAGAAAATACCAGTTTCTTCTTTCAGAAGAACACTACAATTTCTTGGAGGAGAGAAAGAAAATGATAATACCAGATAAGGCTCTTCTCCCCTCCCTCATCTTGTGTCATTCTGTGGTTGATTTCAGACTGTTTATCACTAGGTTGATGAGTTACAAAGAAATAAAATTTATTGTCATATCATATCAAGGGAACATTGCAGAGGAGTTTCTGCTTTCATGCCATGTTACTGGGAAGAGAAGGGATCCAGTAGAGAAGGTACACAGATGGCACACAGGAGATAGGACTTTTGGACATAGATGTGCTTTATTTCCATTGCATGGAAAGACAAGCTACCTCCAACCATCTCAACCTTGGATTCATGATCTGACAGTAAGCAAAATAATACTGATTTGTAATAGTTCAGTACAGTCTAGCTGTGGGTAGAAAATGCTGATATTTTAGTGTTTTAAACCAGAATTTAAGCCACTTAGATGCAAGTAACTTGTCCAGCAGATTAATTGAAAAATGAAGAAAAAGAATCCTTGCATTCTTCCCAAATCATTCTTGTGGTCCGGGGCCTTGGGTAGCAGCTAGTATCGGCTGCTCAGTTCACAGAAGAATGAGTGATAGCAGGAGGTCATGGAAAAACTATCCACAGTGGAACTTCCTTCCTAACCCCTATTAGTTAGCAGCTAATGATCTAGAGCATGACAATTTCTCTCCCAAACGTCTGCGATTGCTTTACATCCTAACTCCTAGATTTCTAGACTTTTTCATTAGCCGCTGACCCTTTCATGGGATCTCCTCCTCCTCAAACACAATTACTTTTTAATATTACACTTGACATAGGATAGAAATTAACTTGGAGCACACTAGAGAATATGAGTTATTGTGCAACATTATAGTAACTGTTCCCTAAAACACTGTATGCTGCATTGTATTCTATACATGAGACTTATAAATGTGGGACAAACAGATTGAAACTCAAAATCAGATGTTCCTATAAAAATATGAATATTTCTGGCAATATAACACAAAATACGTTCTAGAAGCTCTTAAAATATGAATTATATCAGTTAAGATTTTACCTACAGTCTGTAATAGTTAACCGAAGAAGGAAGACATTTTCCAGAAAAGATATTTTGTGTTTCCTTGGCAATGGATAACATGCAACCCTCCTCTTTCTTATTTTGAAGTAAGACTGTGATGATGAAAGTGTGATTTTGACACAGCATATATGCTCTTCCGCCCTCATAATTGAGCCAAGTAAAGCTGGGGAGAGGGAGGTCAGAGATTTTGCTTCTCAGGTATGGGCAGTGCAATGAATTTGAGATCCCGAGCAGTTTGAGGTGGTCCCGTAGGCGGCACTCTTCCTAACAGAAACTTGCGAGCCTGCGAGAGGAGCCGGAGGAGAGGACCTGCGGCTGGAGCGCTCGCTACTAGTTTTACGCTCCAAGAATCTCTGAAAAGATCTTTCCACCCAGTGCGATGTGCACTGGGAACAGCACTTCTTCTGCCGATGGTCTGCATCCGCAGCAAGGGAAGCTTCTGAAGGGAGATGCCCTGTTGCGGATAGCGTCGGGGGAGGAGAGGGAGCTGGGGAAGGTGGGAAGCCGTCCGCAGAGCGAAGGGGAAGACACCGTGTCCGCGTAGTTAGCGAGGGTCCCCCCGGTATTCACCCTGCGTGACCCCCCCCGCCGTCACCGACAACCTGGGCGCAAACCCGTCGCTTCAAAGCGGAAGAGGAGCGGGGGGGCTCCGGCGGTGCCCCCGCGCCCGGCTCGCCTTACCCGGCCTGGCTTTGAAGCTGCGGACCGTGTTGCCGTCGCCGGGCCGGCGCCCCTCCCGGTTGTACTTCTCGTAGAGCTTAAGCATGTGGACAGCTACCGTGTCCTGAGCGAGGCTGCCCAGCGCGGGGGGCGGCGGAGAGCCCCAGCCGCGGCCTTGGCCGCCCGGGGAGGGCGAGTCGCGGGCGGCCGGTGGCTGGACGGGGCAGGCGGGCTGGCTGCCGGCGGCCTCCCCCGGCGGCGAGCGGCAGCCCCCATGGCCCAGGGCCCACAGCAGGAGGCAGCAGGTCAGGCGGCCGGCCATCGGCGGGGTGCTGCGGGGCGGCCGGGCGCGGAGCGGCGGCGGCTCGGTCGCTGCCTGCGTCTGCGTCTCCCGGTTGGCCCTGCCGCACCGGGGCGAGGGGACGGCGGGGCCGGGGAGGGCGGGAGGGTGGGGGCGGCCCCCCCCGCCGCCGCTGATGCCGTGTCCGCCGGGCCAATCCCCGGGCCCGGGGGTGAGGAGCCCCGGCCCGGGGGCGGCGGAGCGGTGGCAGCGCCAGGGGTCCGGGTGCGGGGGGAGCTCGTGGGAGGGGACGCTGCATTCCTCCAACGTGGGGCTTCCCCGCTTCTTAAAGCGTGACGGGGAAAGGATCTAAATTAATTAGCGCACAGCCGCTCATTGGAGACATGTCACCGCCGCCGCTGTGGCAGCGAGCGCTGCGGCAGGACGGCACCTTGGCTGCCTGTACCAGCGAGGAGAGAGGGGCTTGAAAATAACTTCTGAAAGATAGAAGCGAATGCACAACAAGCGGGCAGGCAGGCGGTGGGACAGGACGGGAGGGTGGGTGAATGGCAGGGGCAGGATGAGCAGGAAAGGGTACGCACGTACGTGCAGAAAGAAGTGTCTTTTCTGTTTCCATCGGCGGAGCTGACAGTGCCGTCTTGAAAAGGCGACGCTGTAAATAGTGTTTGTTTCAAGGATCCCGGAGAAAAGAGAAGTCCCCGGTGGGTCCACACTCTGGAAGACCCAGTGTGAACTAGCCAGGAGTGCAACAAGGGTCACTGATAATTCCAAGCAGATACTTAAATAGTGGAGGTTAAAGGGGCTGTGCATGGGTAAACTTTTGTCGTTGGGCTATTTCTATGTGTAATCTGAAGAAGAATACTGGTGTGAATTTCTGAAGGATTTACATGGCTTAGGTCGGAGGGGGTTGATTTAAAAGGGAATGGTGCATGTTGCACTTATTCATCATGTGACACAGGTAGTTCTGAATCATAGTTTATAGTCACCCAGCGGGTATAAATGCAGCCATAACGAATAGCAATTTTAAAGACAACCTATAAGGGGACTGGTATATTTTAAGGGCATACGTTCATTCTACCTCCTTTTTTAAAGCTTGTCCTTCAGCAGCCAAGACAGTTACTTTTCTTGGAGAGTATACAATGCAATAATTGAAAAATTGTTGGAAAAAGCTACTGTTGCTGTGTATAACACAACTCTTTTGTGATTTTTTAACCTTGGAGTGTCAAATCTGAGCAGATACTATTGAAAGCCTATGAACCACAAGTTTGTAGTTTTTGGATCATGGCAAAGAATGGTTTGATTCATTTTTAAAATTAGCACCAGGCCGCATTGCTCTGTGCCCCTTGAATGTATTAAACGAGCAATTTGCAAATACAAATTTGCCCAAATGTACGCTACTAAAGTATCAAAACTCCTATTAATTAATCTTTGCTTATAAATAAGCCAAACCGTCCTTTGATGCTTTTTTTTTTTTTTTTCCCCTCCTCTCCATGGTAGCATGCTCATGACCTCCACTGGGGGTGTGAGCAAACCTTTTGTTGTTTGTGGTTTTTGTCTGTACTGTTTCTATACAATCAAGGTCCTGTGAAAAGGAGGAAGAGGCAGCAGGAGGTAGGAACAAGCTGGGCTATTTTGGACCAATGTCCCATTAAAATGTTCTCTCTCTCCTTAACTCACTCCAAACTCCTATTCAGGCATACACTTTGTATCAGTCTTTAACCTGCACTAAAACCTGTAGGACACTGATACTTTGACATTGTTGGGAAAGAATTAAAGAATCAACCAGGGATGGCTAGTATTTCTTGCCTTATTTTATTGCAGAACAGCAGGAATTCAGAGTCTTTAAAGCTCTGGTACTTTGACTCTTTTATGCAGCTGAGATGATGAAATAAAAATGTGTTTGGTAAAGGAATTCAAATTAGCACTGGGTCACATAATTCCCCTGTTCTGAATATGGCCAATCAATGGCATCTCTAAGGCATCTAGAGGCAAGAGCTATGCAATTTCTGCTCATGCAGAATAATATTCCTAGCGTGGAAATTTCTGCTAATTAAAGCTCTTGCCAAGTAGAGTCTCTCTTTTTTTTTTTTTTTTTTTTTCTTCATCTTAAATAGCTCGAGTCAAAGCTTTGCAAGCTAGGACTTGGAGAAAGTCTCCCTATAGTTAGAGCAATGCATTCAACATTTTAAACTGCAGATCTAAGCTTCCTGCTAAAATCATTGTGATATAAATAGTGTTACACACTCTGAAGAACAGCTTATATATGAAAAAAAAAGTTTTCTTATGGAATTAAAGACATCTGTACAAAGGAACTATTGTGACCTGTGCTTGTGTTTTGTTGTAGAACATCATGTGGGAAATACATAGGAAATATACAAAACGAAATACAGTGCACCAAGAGTAATGTCTCTTCTTTTTGTTCTACAGTAATGTAACTTATGAAGTCCCTTTAGGGTTAGATCTATCTATATTAAAATAATTTTGCCCGACTCTTTATTTTTAATAATAAAGTCAGTAGCAGGGATAATGAAGGTTAAAACTCCAGGGAAGTTAATCAAACATAAATTATTACTGAATTTGGGCTTCAGTCCAAATTTCTGGTTACTACTTATTGTAGGACAGCTCATTCATTTTTCACTCACAAAAGTACCTCGCTATGTATAATGCTACACAGTTAGCTTGGACCGTACAAGACCATTCCTTAAGTATATAACTTATTAATTAGAAATTAACTGAATGAAATGCTGTGGGCTGCAGGTTCTCATAGAAACTGATGGCAGAACTCTAAAAATCCTTTTCACATTCCATCCAAAATCACATGGTGTGACAAGAATGATATATGGTCAGTAAAAAAGGCTTTTGTGTTTTTTTCAGTTTTTCTGAACAAAAGTGAAATTATTTTAATACCCAAAAAAGAACAAAGAGGCATAGTGCTGTTTAGGTGTTACAGCAAGCAGAATGCTCAGAGCTGATCCAGAGCCTTGGAAAGCTCTTACTGTTGAGAGAAGAGTTTGGGCATATTGGGCAGTGCTTATTGTTTGCAGGGAAAGCTTTGCCTCTTGAGAAACAGCACTGACTGTCCCAGGCCATCCCATCAGCTCAATAACAAGCTCTCACCTTGGATTTCCATTCTGGATCCACACTCACTCATATTCCAGTCTGTGGCAAGAATAGCCTTTCCCCCTGCCAGGCTCCCCATCCTTCATCTTTAGGGACAAAAGTTTAGTTCGTCTGTCTTTCTAAGAAGCAGGAATTGCCTCTATTTGCATCATACCACATTATCAATGGTGCACAATTACAGAAAGTAAGGAACTAGGAACCAAGATACACATACTCAGTTCAATATAGCATAATTTGTCCCACCCTACTATAGAAGTCCAAAACTGTTCCTATGCTTTGTGCTCTAGGGGTGCCTGTTGCTTTTCATTGGCTGTAAAAGAAGCCTATGTCAGCTAGCTGAGACGTGCAGAAGATGAATTTCACTCTAAGGGGGCGGTTATATGAGGTAGAGAGCACCGTCCTCTTCCATTAGTTTCACTGGCATATGATAACACATGCACTATTCAGACTCAGAATTAGCATTTTGCAAGACTGGAATTAACTTTAGTTTCTCATTACACAATTGGCATGTAACAGGTATTGGCATATTAATCCCTTATGCCCATCAATGATGAAAATGTCACGATTATCTATAACTTTTCCAGTTTTACCTTATTGAGAGTTCAGGACTTGTTTTTCTATATTTGAAGACTTTTGGAACATGTGTTTATGACAGGTCTATTTGGACCCAGACTTGTACTTGTACCTTGAGGTCCGCCATTTATGCTTGTAATGAGGATGGCATAGGCAATTAACTGCTGCTGCAGTTCAGGTGAGTTGTAGTAATTCTGTGATGTTGCTAGGCACTGGCTTGAAACAGAAAACCTGTTTGTTTTTTGTTTGTTTGTTTTGTGGTGGGTTGTTTTTGGTTTTTTGTGTTTTTTTTTTTTTTTTCCAGCAGCCACTTTCAACTTTTCAGTGACCCATGAACTGCCACATAAAGTCATTTAGGAAGAAAAAAGACTAGGTATTTTTTTCCCATTTAGAAAGGGAAGCAAATTTTACCCGTGGAAATTCCAGTGGTAACTCATGCTTGTTGAAAACCCAGTTCAGCCAGATTGGTAGTGCTGCCTTGGAACTCGCCTGAACAGCAGTAGCTCCTGTCATTGTTTGAGACATGTCTCTGTACTGTGAGAGGATGCACCACAAGTGCCTGGCCAACACGCTTTCTGGGATACATACTCTTTTTTTTCCATGGGAGGGGGAAGCTACGGACCATGCAGGAGAATGAGAGCACAAGGCAATCAAACTGCTCAGATTGTGGCTGAAGCAAAAGTAGAAAGCGTTAGGAAGGAAAGGGGAAAAGGGTGGTGGGGTTTAAATCCAATTTCCTGTTCAAAAGCAATTTTAAGGAAATATTTCAAGCAGTCCTAGGCACCAGTCTTTAAGTTCCAGCCAGCAACCTATAGAGCTTTGAATTCACTGTCCTTTTACTCCGTTTGTTTCCTAGGCAGCAAAGACTCTTGCTGAGGTCGGTGTTGAATACAAGTTGAGAGCTCAACCTGATGCACTTAACAGGCAGGATCCATACCTGCTGAGCCACAGTTGCCAGTGAAAACACGAGTGCTTTCCGAGAGAACAAGTGGGGATGGGAGATGGATTAGATAGACTGGGTGAGACCACAGCGTACCATTATATACCCTGCATCAGCGCTATGATGGCCAGCTGTAATACACATCTTCAGATTCCTGTTTACAAGCGGAATTTGAAGGCTGTGGAAAGAGGGTGGGGGAAAGGCAGCCGCAGCTGGGAACCATCCATGACCACAGCTGGTTTTGCAAAGATCCTCTTGCAAACTGGGTTGGGATCTCTCCAGGATTTTCTTGGTCTGAGTAATGCTGCAGAGGAGAGGAGAATGTATTGTGCTGATAGTACAGAAAGGTTTCTGCACATGGTGGACTCGATTAGACACATACTGTGGAAGTATTTCAGAAGCGTGATAAGCAGCTGCTGACCAGTAGGTGGCAAGCGTGCCCCTAAGTCAAGGCTAACCCATTTCTCTTGTGCATGGGACACTGTCGTGTCCTTAGGGTGACAGTTGGGATGACTTATGATCCTGTAGCATTGCATTTTCCCAGCGAGCAGCTCTGTCAGGTAGCCTCAGTGTTTCTAGCTTGCATGTTCATAGCCTTCTAAGCCTTCTGATAGCTTTGGCTGACCTCCTGCTGGCAGGAGAACCTGGCCCAGTGGGGTACACTTGGTGCTCACAACTCTCCCCTGAGCTATAACAGCTGTATTAAGGATCCATGCTTTCTTAATTGCAAGTGATAGAGAGGTCACAACAACAATTATATTTTCATTAATACTTAAGATTTACATGTTATTTGTATTACAAATGTGTTGGGTTTTAGTTCCCCTGCAGGTTCAGACACAACTCTTTATTTCTTTGAGCTGCGGTATGGTTTCTGTGCAAGAATACGTGGTTCTCATGCTCTTCCTAGAAGGGATAGCACTGCAGTAATGAGTGAAGGCAACTATGAATGTCCTAAAGCCTGATTCAGATCAGTGATGTCTCTTGGGTCATCTTGCATCTCATCCAGATACAATTGGATGTTGGTTTAGGTTCAGAGTGTATTAAGTACTGTGGGACAGAAGATGCTGCAGATATTTAAGCAGAGCCGATCCTGCCCTGAGGTAGGGTGAAAAATGAAATGGTCTCCTGGAGAGCTTTAGTTCCTAAAAATTCTGTAGTTATATTAATGGAAATTACGATAATTTATGCTAGTTAAAAAAACCCAAACCCTAAATATGATAGATATGCCAGGGCATTTCCTCCCTGTAAAAACTTACCAAGCATCTGTGTTTGACCCAAATACACTAAAACTATATTGCATCTTAAGCTTCTCTTAGTCTGTATGAGATGCAGAAGCATCTTTTTGCCTAGGTCCATTTGTCATCTTTTTGGAACGCTTGCTTTTTCTTCCGCCATCAGATAGATGACAGTGTGTGGTCTTACTATTGTAATTGTCTAGGTCCATGCTGACATCCTTCCCTCAACTCTTCAAATACTGCAAAATACATACTTTTAGATGCATTCTTTCCCTAGGCAGATGATCTGAATGTGAAGGTAACTTTTTCAGGATAGATGAAAGCAAAGGGATTGGGAACTTTTGACAGATTTCCAAGCATGCTTTTTTAAAAAAAAAAACAACAAAAAACCACTTCTACAGGAAACATATTGTTCCAGGCAAAAGAGTAAATGCATGTACATGTTATTTTGACCATAATTCCATACCGACCTTGTGGTTTTTTTGTAGTAGATCAGAATGCTTTTAGGAGTACAGGATCCTTTTGTGGCTTTGCTCTGAATCAGTGGTAGTCATATAGTGGCCATGATGGTCAGACTCAAGGCAAGATTTGAGGATAGAGGCAGTATTTTTTATTAGATAACTAGTATAGGGAGGCTGGAAATTCTTCTGAATTTTCCAGCCATACTTTTTGGTCTAATGAGAGCTATTGCCTCTACCTGCCTTGCTTCGTGGATGAAGTCTCTTCTCTTGTTTCTTATTCAATGTAAGCACTTACTTTCCTCTTCCGGCATTTCAACAATTCAGCAGAATTTATGACTCTCTATATATCCCTTTTTCTATATTTCCTCCATCCGTATGTATCTTTCTCATTTTCTCAGATTCAACCAACATCTCTCACTTCTTTCTGAGGAAATCTTATTCTGTCCTTCAGCCTTCAGCAGAAAGGTACTTGAGTGGGTATGTGCAGAACACTAGTTTTCCTGAGGATTTCACCATTCAGCTGTCTCATTTGAAAGAGTCATTCAGGTTATCATCCCACATTATATTCAACATACTTAAAAAAAAACCCCAACAACCAACACAGAAGGTGTCCAGAGATCAAAGTGGAGTTTTTATTCTGATTTCCGTAGGCAGAATCCCTGGTAGTAAACAGAATTCACACATAGTGTATAAACTGACTCCACAGATTGCTGATGAGTAGTTTGAGTCCATGTGCGTATTTTACTTGTTGTGAAAGAATACTAAGGGATTGTTTTCTGTTTTTCTGTTAAACTGAGTTTTGGGCCAAAATGTAATGTCACTGCATTAACTTTGGAGTTGCACCCAAGATGAATTTGGCCCCATCAGTTGTTAAATTCTTGCTAAGATTGATCTCAGCTTGCTCAGAAAGGGATCATGCCAGACTAGCAACCACAGAAATCATCAGTTGAAACTCCACCAAAATTCTCATTCCTTGTAAATTGAAAAATTAAGCTTTGAAATAAAATGCTTTGTTCTTCAATCTTGCACTAACTTTTCATTAACATTATATAACTCTCAAGCTATTA
This sequence comes from Tauraco erythrolophus, assembly GCF_009769465.1. Taxonomy (NCBI): domain Eukaryota; kingdom Metazoa; phylum Chordata; class Aves; order Musophagiformes; family Musophagidae; genus Tauraco; species Tauraco erythrolophus. Next base: position 21,288,579 of record NC_141473.1, on the reverse strand, counting down.
GGAAGATGCCAATTAAAACAAAATAGATTGAAGTGTGTGGTGGGTGTTTGAGTGGAGAAAAGTAGGAACACGATTCTAAATGAAGTATCGTACTACTTCTTGGCGTCTTGTGGCATCTTACCTCTGATATTTTCAGTTGTAAATTTCATTACCCTCCACCCCAATTTATCATAAATGTACACAGATGTAGTAAACTAAGGCCTATTCTTGGCATTTTTATTTTATGAATTCAAAACCACTCATCATGTGTAGGAATGACACAATGTGAACACTTTACCAGCTCTTTCTCCCATATTCTATGCGGAGAGATTTTTTCTGCAGAAAGAAGAAATACCATAAATTCCATAAGGCTCACTTAGAATCACTTTGTAGCAATGTGCTGTTTTTGGCTGGGATGGAGTTAATTTTCTTCATAGTAGCTATTATGGGGCTATGTTTTGGATTTGTGCTGAAAACAGTGCTGATAATACAGGGATGTTTTAGTTACTGCTCAGCAATGCTTACACAGCGTAAAGGCCTTTTCTGCTTCTCACTCCACCCCACCAAGCGAGTAGACTGGAGGTGCACAAGAAGTTGGGAGAGGATGCAGCTGGGACAGCTGACTCCCACTGACAAAAGCGATATTCCATACCATATGACATCATACTCAGCATGTAAAGCTGGAGGAAGGGGAGGATGTTTGGAGCGATGGTGTCAGTCTTCCCAGGTAACTGTTACGTGTGATGGAGCCCTGTTTTCCTGGAGATAGCTGAACACCTGCCTGCTGATGCAAAGTAGTGAATGGATTCCTTGTTTTGCTTTACTTGCATGTGTGGCTTTTGCTTTACCTATTAAATAGTTTTTATCTCAGCCCACAAGTTTTCTCACTTTTACCCTTCTGATTCTCTCCTCCATCACACTGAGGGGGAGCGAGTGAGCAGCTGTGTGGTGTTTAGTTGCTGGCTGGGTTTAAACCATGACAAACAGATTAATGAAAAAAGCTTGTAGATGAATATTGAAGCAGAAGAATTGTGAAGCTAACACTAGATTTTCTTTTTCGGTACTTAGAGGTATACTTGCATGTGACTTCAATATATTTCTACTCTGAAAAGTAGTTCTTCTAAGAACACGTTTTAGATTATCAACACATCAGTGGAACAAAAGGAACAAACAGATGCTAAAAAATCTGCTGTCAGTAATTGATGGTTTAACATTGGATTAAAAGGACTGCTGATCTAATGGCATGGTAATCCCTTTATGCACCCATAATGGCATTGTATGTTCATGATTATTTACATGCTAGTGATTTCCACATCAAATAGTTATTTTCACTTTATACACCAGCACTGGTAATTTTCTGCAAGCTAACATGAATTCCCTGGGCTGTCTGTACTGCGTTCCTGGTGGGGATGGTAGGACAGAAAAATTCAGAAATACAGGTAATCAGCTTGTAATTAGAATACAGTAAACTATCATACTGACTCTCAGATAGGCATAAACCCTACATTCCTAATGCATATAGGTAGAAACTCAGTAAATGTTTATTAATTATCCCTAATGTCAGAAAATAAGAAATGCAGGGAGCAAGTTATTTTACTTGAAATCACTACTTTTCAGAAGGGAAAGCTAGGTTGAAACTACTTGTATGCATTAATGATGTTCAGCATTGTTTTTATATTTTGTTTGGTCTTGTATTCCAAGTTTTATTACGTTCAAAAGAATACCTGTGCAACCTCATAAATACAGCATTTGGAGAAGCAGTGCGGAATGGTTGTGTCAAATCTGCTAGATTTCCTGTCATTGAGAAGGCTAACAGAAATTTTTAGCTGAAAGACTCTGATGCACTAGAAGAGATGTGTACTCTTAGAGACTGGAACTTTTTACGGAAATGAAGGACGAACATCTGAGATGAATGGTTAGGTGGAATTGAACCTGCTGTGGGACAGGAGAGTGGTATGGGTGACCTTCTGATGTTCTTCCCAACCCTATTTCCTATATATCATTTGCAAATGGAAAAAATGAGTCTTATCCAGCCTTGTATTTATAAAGTGATGGGGTGATATGTACCAGTCTGGGTAGTGAACTTAACAAAGCTGTGCACAAAGAAGTGAATTTGTGAAGTAAATTCCTATTTCAGCCTTTGTTAATGTAATAAGATGGTAGCAGTAGCAAGCGTAGACACTAAATATGTGTGCAATTGTGCCCAGCAGAGCCACATTAAATGCTTTGTAAACTCTAGATCTTCAGTAACATCTGTATCTTCTGTTTCAGGGTTATCAGCGTCTTAGTTTAAGAAAGATCTGAGCAGCTGTGCAGATCAAATAAAATGTTAAATCTGATTTCAGTTCTTCATCTGGCTTGACCTGTCATCTTGAGCTTCCTTAGAAGGATTCTGAAGTGCAGAACAAGTTGCACATGGCTTGCATGAAAAGAAGGCATCTCAAAACTGCTAAATTAATTAGCAGATCCTAAGTAAATTGAGTACCTTGCTTTAAATATGAGATAAGTAATTGCTGATTGTTAGTGATAGTCTTATGGACACTTTCCTCACACCTTCCCATCAGCTGGATATCTGACTTGCTTGATTAGTTGAAAATGAGTTCAATAAAGCATTCAGCTGCAGTTCTTTGGCAGCACATCGCCTTCTGGGGATTTCAAGAGATGTAGGTTTCTTCAGGGCTATTTGAAACAGTAGAAAGAACCCTCTGAGTAACTAAGGGCTACTGAAACCTTCACCAGCTTTTGCTATAAATGTAAGATACATTTCCAAGGCATAGTGTGCTTTCTTTTACTTAACTAAAAGACCACATATATTGGCTTGTGGTTTTTTTTTGTATATAAACTCCGAACAAATAAGAAACTTCCATAACCAGAGAAATAAGTTTATTTTCTTCATTCATGCTGCTTTTCTTGAGGAAATATTGCAAAAAGGAACAGAAGACATGCCTGAACTCTGTTGCTTAGTATACCGTTGGATGGCATTCTCATGCTAAAGTGATGTAGCACAATGTGCATAGGTTAGAGCAGGTATTCTGGACCTTTATTGCCAGCATCTTAGTATCTCCCAGAGCTCCACTAGAGAAACAGGGATGATCTAATAAAGTCGTCCAAATGAGATGGTGGAAGTAGCAGACTTCTGGCTCCACCAAGGTCTAATGTCCATGGTTCTGGTCAGTGAGACAGCTTTGAAGCAATGAAGCAATGTGTTCTGAAATTGGAAAGGGCTGCAGCAGGCAGTAAAAGTTTGTAGTCAAACAAAGCTCTAAGCCTCTACTTTGTGATTTTGGTGGGTTCAGCTCCTTCCATTGGAGCTGAAAGCAGCCGCGGTGCCGCCACGTCCCAGAGCTGGGAGTCAGAGCGCTAGTAAAGTGGCTCAGCAGGGTTGTGCTGGAGCAGAGGCAACTTCCAGTGGCCCTGTCTTTACTGAGGAGTGTCAAGTTTTTATGAGCATCGTTACATTTTTATAGTTTAATGGGTTTGACTATTAAAGCATAACAAAGCACGTTAAAAACTTGACACGGCTCATTTCTGCACTCAGTAGCAAGTCCTTGCTATGTGTAGTGTGGGTCCCTAGGAAATATTAAATAACAAAGGCCAGCTTAACACAGTGCTTTTCACATCTTCCTTATCCACTTTAATCATCTTGGTCCCTTTCTATTTAAAAACAGTCTTGATTTGAGGTGTGTTTTATTCAGCTTCAAAGCTCTCAGCACAGTGGCTGGTCTGGAATTCACACCTATGGGTTGAGTTTTCCAGGAAAAAAGATGGTAGTTTGTAGGTAAACTGCAGATGAGAAGAGAGGTCATTAGAAAACATGTTTTGAAAGACACAGTCATGGGAACTAAGGAGCAGTGGATTAAAGAGTAAGGTGAGGAGTTTCAGTAAAGAAGCAGTAAAGAAAAGGATGCAGTAAAGAAAGCAACTGTAACTAGTTGCTGACACTGAAAGTTTGACAGAATGGAGAATGATGTATTAGTTTTAAACAGTGGTATTGGCATCTTCAGTTACAAGAAGATGGAGGTGGATCCAGGCTGCAGTTCAAGGGAAGTTTAGTGTAGCAGTAATTCAGAATTCACTCTAGCTGTGGCCCATGAGATCTATAAATCACTAAATAGTGTTAAATTGAGATGGGCACTACTCCCAAGGATGGCAGTGTTACAGAGAACATGGCAGGGCACTGAGATATTCAAAGCTGGCAGGAACTCCAATACTAGAGCTAGGCAGAGGAACAAGTACATCAAGGACAATAGAAAATATGTTGCAGAATATGAAGAGCAGTTCCTTAGGGTAGGTGAGGGGCAGCACGGACTTTTTGGCACTTGTGGATGTAAGATAGGGTGCTCTGTGTGGCTGTTTCTTTGCATCTCTTTCTGCATTTATAGAGAAAAGTTAGAAATTGTGATAATTCAGTTAAAATCTCATAGGGGGAATTTGAAATGTCTTTTATTTGTAAAAGGCAGCTTCAGGAAATAGATAAACAGAATAGTTAAAGCTTAGATTTGATTTTGGTTTGCTATTTCAATAAGGTCTTTGCTAAACAGGTTTCTATTGAAGTAAAATCTATAGAGCAACTTAAATGTAGTGGAGCATCTACGTACTTGTATTGTTTTTTAAAAAGATATTTAGATGTCTTAAGATGCAGATGCATATGTACCTAATGGCATTTTCAGAAGAAAACTAGTATCTGTATCAGGAATTTTGGAAAATCTTACAAGTTGCTAATTGACAATGTTTCGTGCATAAATATGATTATAATTATGTTTCTCGTGAGCTTTAGGATCAAAGTGCTTTGAAAATGTAAAGTATTTTATTTACTGCCTTCACTTAATTTGCTCATAAGTTTTATAAGCTCTTGAAAGCCATTGCAGAGTTATGGCAACATGATCCAGACCTGGAATAAACCCACTGATGATGATACATTCAGAAAGGATGTATTTACCACAAGACATTCCAGTGCTTGTCAGTGGTGCCCAGTCCCCAAAGATGGTTTGTTATTACATTCATCTTCCTGCTAACAGTCTGCATTTAATACCACTTGCACTCATGACTCAGTGAACACAAGTTCATCATGGGGTTACTTATCATTGCCAGAGAAACTTCACTCATTCTTTTCTCCTTGTTCCCAGAAAAGAAGTAAGGATTCTAGCAAACTATTCCAAAGGGAACCAGTAAGTTCAGGGATTCTGCTTCATGACCCACATGTTACAGGATCTTTTACAGCAGAAGGGAGTTATAATAAATGTCACTGAAAACATATTGCAGATCACTGTTAAATAATCTCTGCTTTATTGCAGTGAAAAGTGATTCAACAGTACAATGATGAACGTGGAAGAAAATCCTCCTAGTGATAGGACATATGGTCTTTTTAAGGTTCTAGAATGGTAGCTGACCTTCCATGGGAGAAAAGTAAACACAAATGACAAGGATCCCAGTTGGCAAAATTTAAAAGCTTCCAGCTTGGGAAAGAAGGAGAAGGACCAATTATGCAGAGGGTGTTTCAAAGGAGAGTGTCCCTGCTTGATGGAAAGGAGGAGAAAGTAGCTTATTCTTTTGTTTGACAGCAAATAAAAGATTGATTCTGAGATTTCACACCAGAGTAACAATACTACGTTGTCATCCCCAACAGGAGGTATATGATCTGCTTAAGTATGCATGTTGGCCAAGTGGCAAAACTAAACAGACATCACAAGAAAGTAAAGAAAAATCTTACAGAAATGTTATCATTGGTTATTAAGTGCTCCTGAACAGTTTTGTCTTCTCTCTACCCCCTTCCAGATAGTAAGTACTATTAGCTGCTGTAAATATGAACTGTGGTTTTACCAAGAAATGTAGAAAGTAATTCCAACTTGACTATGCGTCTTCGTATATGGAGTCTTCAGGTGGCAGTGGATGAGATGTGAATAGCAAAAATGTGAAGTTTCCCTTTCTGATCTCACCAAAAGTTGATTTGTCAATGCAAGCATGTTCCAGGAGCAGGAGCTGAGAGGAGAGGTAGGAAGAAGTGAGGCAGAGAATGCCACGGGACTGAATGATGAAAGGAATGATGCAATATGAGATTAGTGCAATGCAGGGAGAGAAGCTGCTTAGAGTGAATATGATAATTACATCTAACTATCAATAAGGGGGTGAGAAAGTATGTACACAATGATGTCACAAGTGAAGCAAAAGAAATGTTACAGTACTGATATTATAGTCCTACTGAAACTGTGGTCATCTAAGTAGAGAGTGAATAGCTTGGAAGGGTCATCTGCTGAAAGTAGTATTTTTGTTGAGCTCTCAGCCTCAAACTCTTCTCCAAAAGGTTTCAAAGTGTCATTGAAAATATCTGAATTGTCACAGAGAAAAGAGATTTGAAGTTCCATTGAGATCTAGTTCCCTAAATATTCTTTCCAACTTTTTCACCAGCATCTGTGGGGAGAAGATTGGTGATTTCTGTTAGATTTGGGTAAAGTGTTTGATTGAGCTGAATAATCTAATGCTTCTGCTTATTTGTAGTATAAAAGGTTATAATCTTTTCCTTTCAATCCTACAACCAGTGTCTAATTGTCCATGCAATATAGTTGTCTTTTATCCCAGTCAAATTAATAGGGTTGACTTCATACGCCTGACAACAAAGGGCTAATGTGAGTAAGGATTCATTCCTCTTATTGTTATACTGTGCATGCCAAAGAATTATTTTGATAAGATTGATTTCTGCAGAATCTGGATGTGGCTGGTTGTGACCACCACAGATTAAAGCTATAGTTCTCTGGAAAGATGAGGCATCTGGCTTTTACACGTCCAGCATTATGTGAGATGGATTCCACCACACAGATAGCTAAATTAGATGACTGAAACTGGATCCTGTGAATATCCTTAAGGATGGGGAGCTATAGCTGCCTAAACTTAATGTGTTAGTGACCATTCCACTTGTATTTTCACTGACTAAATGGCAGCACTGAAAGTGAAATCAAAGCTAAACATGATGAAACTCATATGCTAATAATGCAAGTACCGTCAATGTATCAGGTATTGTAATCTTCCCGTGACATGTAATGCGTTATTTGGTATGCATTACATCCATCAGTTGCCTACAATCTACTGTCACTTGCCAGGCAGCAAGTGATACCCTTTACTGCTTGTGCCCTCTCTTAACACACTAATACAGAATTATTGTATGACACAATTACTGAAGAGATTTCATTCAACTGTAAAATAAACCCGTGGATTGTTTTCATTGACTGTCTCCATCCCTCAGGCAGGAAGTACTGTTGGTGCTATCTGCATATATGCAAAGTGATTTCCCATCTTTCCTGTATCAAAAACTGTTCAGTACAGAAATTACCCTTGTACGCATATACAAGCACACTTTCATACCTGTATCATACATTTTACATAGCAATGTTTGTTAAAAAAAAGGTCTCTGTATGTGTTTCTTTTCATATTCACTTTAAAATGAAATGGAAAAAGCTCCCTTTGCAAGGAATTTTTATTGGCGAAACATATCGTTTACTTTGGCTCCATAAATCAAAGTGCAGTCATTCTGCAAAATATGGGCAGCCCATTTAGAAATATTCCATCAGGAGGTATAGAGGTACAGTATGTTATACCTGCTGTTTCAAATAAATAGCATTCTCAATTCCTCTTCATCTGTATGTGATATCTTTTATTGCAATGTGGTGCTTTCCATCAAGTTAGTTAATTTTGTTCCTGCAATTCAAGATGTAATTGATCGCTACAGTACTTGCCCCTGGGACAAAGTATCTTTTTATCCAATGTGCTGTTTCAACTTCTCACCATTCGTTTAAAAATATTCTATATGAAATATCGTAGCCTGTGCAATAAGTTTTATAGTTCTTTTTTTAAAATTGTTTTTTCTATCTTCAGCATACGTATGTAGTCTGTAATGTGTACTACATACATCCTTCTGTTCTCTACCTGCGCTTAGTTTTGCAAAAAGATGCATTTCGACATAATTTGCTTGAAGCCTGTGGATAATTTCAGTTGGCTTTAGATCACAAGGCTTCAGTTCAGCAAATTACTTAATTTGTGCCTAATCTCATGTTGTTTTTATAGAGCTACTCAAATAGAAAGCAATGCAGAGCTGGGTTTTCAATTTCAAGATATTATGATTAATTTTGGTTTTAAATGATTACTTTGAAATAATTGCAATGGTTTTCTATCGATCTTTTAAAATCTTGTCAATGTTTTATACATTAAAATAATTTTTGTTTTGAAAGTAATTCCAAATGAAAAATTCATGAGAAGGCTGGGTCAGACTTTATAACTAAGATGAGTCTATAGCCCCAAGTAAGGTAAGAAATAGCTCAGAAGAGATAGAGGTGTATATCTTTTGGTGAGCTGCTAAAAGAAGTATTGACTCACTTACTGAAGCGAAGTAAGTCAGAATGCCTGAAGAGTGATGACATATTTCAGACAAAACCATAATGGATCAGAAGTGTAGTTATCTTACACTTCAACTGTAAACAGTTTGGGGCAGGGACTGTACATATAGTGGGTCCTCCAAGGTACTATTTCAGTGCAAATAAATAATAATAAATAACTCTGTGCCATTAGAAAGGCCAGCGAGTGGTCAAAGGAGACTGTATGCTCAGCACTTGGCATTAGGGGCAATGCCTGTAGAACAGCAGGTGATATGCTGGGAAGATTTGAATGAGAGCGACTTATGTGGTCAAGTGTGTTCTGTGGATTGAAAATTCTAGCTCTATCCAGCTAATCTAGATTAGCTAGAGATTTAAAAAAAAATCAGGTTTTCTAAGAAATTCAATTGAAATTTTAAACAGGCATGAAAAAATAGAACAGTGATGGGGTTTGCTACTTTTGAATACATTTTTGGCCAACCAGTTGAAGTAAAATAATTGGAGGGAATTATATGGCTATATGTTAAAATTTTCCTGCACAATGCATTTTAATTTGGAGATAATAATTCAAATTTTTATTGCTGTACCAAACTGAAGAGAAAGGCTTTCTCTTTAAAAAGAAAATTATACAAAAATATTTTAGTACGAGAGTCATAAATTACTTCGGAAATATGAGTTAACTAACCTTTCTAATGCACATATGCATCTCTTGTACAGCCAACAGATAATGGTGGAAATTCCAGAAATAGTTTTTAGGTACTAGAATTGAGACTTAATTAAGGCATAGCCTGTGTATTTTTGTGTTTGTCTTATGTTAGGATTTCTAGCAATTGAGCTATTGGAAAGAATACTCATAAATCAAGAAGTTAGTTCAAAATAGTTACTTTATATGCATACAGTTTCTAATTTTGAACAGATAGTGTTTCTGATTGAGGTGGTCAGTTACATTTCTGATTCCCAAAATCTGTGTTTTTAAACAACTGGGAGATAATTAATGCAGCATGAATTGCTAAACCAGATCTTCAGTAGAAAGTGAAATCTGTTGTTAATAGTAATGAAAACAAAATTATAAAATTAAATTCTAAACAATTCAATTTCCAGTATACTTTCGAAGGTAAAGAAAAATGTCTATGTAGTAGCAGGAAAACTTGTACTTTTTAATAGTAGTGTATGAGCAGGAAAAGTTACTAAAAAAAATGTTCCAGAGTAAACATAAGTAATTTCCCTTTTACAAAACCCTAGTAGAATAGCCTGAATATTTCTTTAAATGTCATTGGTGCAGCTTAGCCAGTAACACTTTCTCCATTGAACCACATACTTAGCACTGGAATTTTCTTGCCAGTGTAACTGTACTGGCTGGCTATAATTGTCTGGTGAGCTATAATGCGTTGCATACATCCCCATTCCTTCAGTGAGACTGACGACTGGAAGACTTCTGGAATAGACTTCGTGTTATCAGGTGACTACAAGTGTGTACTCGGAGCACTAAACTCTAGGTCTGGCATGCTTAAAACTGGCATTGATTTTGAGAAGTTCCTAGTTAATCAAATAGTGCCAAAGTCTCAGACTAGCCCATGGAAGTGTAGTCATTAAAGAAATGTTACGGCACTTATCCAATACCTTTAAGACTCTTTAGGAGTATTTTAATTTATTTTCCACAAATACTGAGTTGGTCTGTGTGCTTACAGTCCCTGACAGCCCTTGGAGATCATCACCCACATATGTGTGTATGGACTGTATTTATGTGTTCTTACTTTGGCATTTGATTTTGCTTCTGTAAATAAGATTCGTGGGCTACTTTGCTCTTATTTATCATGGTTTCCTGTCTTTTCACTGCATCTGCAAGGTGAAGCTCTAGTGGTCTCTTCAGGATATTTTCCTGATTGTTTTGACTCTGGTTACGGAACTAAGGATTCCTTTTCTTTTATCCTTCTCTCATCGGGTAGTACACAGTGTGGGTCCATAAGCATTGCTTGTTGACTGATGTCACTGTTTTACCGGCACCATATATATAATTTTCATCATTCGATGAAAAAGTGTTGCCAGCAAGAATTACGGAGTTTAGGGCTTGGAAAATAATACTTCATTTTGTAACAAAATGTTTCAGGAAGGTACTTTGCTGTTATGTGTCCTATACCACTTCATAAACATTCATTACTGTTTGAATATAGCATCATATAGGTAGGCCATTGCTTTTCACATACTCTCTCGAGTAATTTTTACTTCTGAGCTTCTGAAACAGAGAAGTTCTGTCTGTCTTTCAGGTGTTATAGGAATCTTGCGCTGCTTATAATAAGAACGATAGAAAACTACTCTTATTTTTATGTTCTTGACAATTACCTGTTGTTATGGTTGTCAGACATTGCACATTATAAGTATGTTTTGCACATAAACAATGGAGGCAAAAGTGACATGAATTGAAAATTATTTAGGCATCTTGGGAAAAAGAAGGGAATAGATAATGTGGGCATGTAACAGTTCAGGTGCTGACACTGTGGCTAGTTTGGAAAGAGAAGAGATGGAGAGAAAGTGAAAGCTGGAAATGGCTGGAAAATGAGTTTAAGATCAGAATGAAGAACTAAGCAAGGTGACTGAGTCTACAATATAGAGAGACTGCAAAGGGAAGTTTTGAGTGAAGAGACATGCTGGATCAAGGATGTAATCATTTTGTAATCAGCTGCCTCATCCTCTAAAAAGCAACCAGCTTTTGCAGTAAATGAGGCAGAAGACTCCTTTGCCATGCAGCCTTCTAGTGCCTTGAGCACTGAATTGGAAATCTATAGATGTGATTTTAGGTTATCTTAGCAGATACACATACACAGAGTCATAATTCAGGACGAGCAAGCAGACTAAATTATAGTATTGCCACGTGTCTGCTGTTTGACTTTGCAACTTTAATAATACTTTTGAAATAATCTTTTCTGTATATACTAAAAGGATAGGGTACACAGAAGGACATATATCCCTTCACATTGACAAATGTGCATATTCAGGTGTATACAGACTATACAAATAGATGCGCAGTGGAAGTATATGCACGTAGGTACAGACATACTCACAAAATCAGGAGGGCATAGGATCATGCACGCACATGTGCACATATAGAAGCAAATTCACATACAAGTGGGAAGCACATAGCCATGAACAGCATTGCATGAATACACACATACTTACACACCACAGTTCCCTTCACAGCTATATAAAGTGACAGAAAGGCCTGGAGCTATACAAACATCATTAAAAGACACCCACACAGCCATGACTGTCTCAGGCTGAAAAAAAGGAAATTCTGAAAAATACTGTCTGGGAGAACAAAATAGGAGAGTCAACCCATCAAACGTCTGGAACTAAAATAATGCCAAAGAGTATACCCCGGCCAAAAGCACTGCCAGCAACTAAGTCAGTCACACAGCAAGAGCAGTCATCCACACATACATATGCAGAAGAAAAATATCCACCAGCTGCCAACTGGCTACTAGCAACCATGACCTGTGTGTGTGTGGCCAGTGTGTTGGCACCAGTGTTGGAAGAGGAAGAGGAGTGGGAAGAAAGGGAACAGCAATAGGAAATCAGAAACAACAGAGGTAAAATGGAATCAGTGCTCCCAGTCAAAACATTTGTTTAATAGAAACAGGAGTCTGGAATGCGTACAATTTATGTTTTACACAGTGAAAGGTCCTGGTCATGTGTGAAACTTCAGCCTTCTTGAGTAGCAGGAGGTCCTGTATATGTGAAGGACCATTGCTCCATTTAACACACATCAGACGTCTTGAAAATGCCAAACAATGAAACAGGTGGCTAATTGGCTTCCACCCTTTCAATTCCTACAACAAGAAGACATTTGGTCAAGTGGTGAGAATAGGATGCTCAGTCAGGTGTCCTGGCTGATGTTCTAGGCTCGCTCTCTGAAGTGCTGTGTGATCTTGGGTGACTCATTCATGTTCTTTGTGTCCAAGTCTGCTATGCATAAAATAGGAATAATAATGCTTCTGTACCTCTTAGGGTTGCAGGAAGATGGAGAGAATGGATGTAAAACTCCATGAGATTCATGAAAGATACTAAGTAGAGGAAAGCTGAATTGCAAATGAAATTCCTGAAATGTGTCTCTGAGTTAGATACAGTGTTGCAGGGTAGATTTCAGTGACACCAGCATTTCAAGACTCCCATGGCAGTCATTTGACTCCATTTTCATGCTGATTCCACATCTGTATCTCCTGTGTTTTGTTAAGATAGTTTTCAGTATGATACAATAAATTTTTTCCCAGTCTCATACTATTACTGTATGGCATCTCTACACCTAAACTTTACTTCGCAAAAAACCCCAAGTAATTGAAAAAAGCAAAATTGACCTTCTTAATTTCAGTATTTTCATACTTGCTTTGAATAGCTAATGGCCCTTTTTGCTCTAGTGTTCTTACTTATTGCCTTTTGAACACGTTTCTTTACAAGCCTAAATTCTAAAGGAAAATAATCCAATAAGGTAACTGCTTGTGTATTCCTCCCTAGGGCATAAGTGATAAACAGGGAGCTCGTCTAATCATCTATTGTTGTTTAAGGTAGTATGAGTTTTTGTGTTAACTCGACTTAACATGGTGTTGCCTTCACTCTCAGTGCATAAGGAACTGTTACAAACCACCATAGTGGGAATCCTTTTAGCCATGCCAGGCTGCATGTTTTGGCCTCTCCTCTGTCATGAGAGCTGGCTTTAAATTGGTCGAGTCACTTATCCATCCAGGCACTCACCCAGACGAGTGTGGGTTTGGCCAGAAATTCAATCCAAGATCTAAGAACACAGATAAATTTCTGTTGAAATAGTAAGCACAGTAAGTTTTGTTTCCAAGACATTAACTTATTTTTAACGAAAAACATTTCATCAAAAAGTTCCAGACCGGCAATATACCAATTTTTTACTGTGAGAATTCACCTCATGGACTAAATGTAGAACTACTCAGAATTTCTGCGTAAGACATTTTCTCATAAATGAGTGTCATTCCACAAAACTAAATATACGCAGGTTGTGGTTGATTTCGATGATATGCATTTAAGAAAATAAAGAGGTTGAGGCACTTTAGTGGGATGGAATGCTGTTTGGCATAACTGGATTTTGTATTGAAATGTATTTTGTCTTGAATTTTTTGTCTTTGTATGGTATTTTGTTGTAGTACATCACAGCCCATTTGGAAACTGCATGGGAATGATTCTTCTGAGGAGGTGCTTTACTGGGTGAGTGAAGGCAGTGGTGCATCTGCTTTGCCCATGTTTTGAGCCTGCCAGATAGGAGAAGTCCAATTCAGAAGCCATGTGCTGAAAAATAAGATATATTAGATCAGGCTTGATGCCATGTTAATATGGTTACATGGCTTTTGGGTAGAGCTGGCTGCCATCTGGCTTGTGTGAAGTATGGTACAGTAAAATCCCAACTGTCTGCACCTATTCGTCTGGACATACTCAACATCTGGTTAGAGAAACAAGTTGTAATTCACTGCTTAGTAAACTTGCTTCATCATTTTTCAGTTTCATTTCTGACTTGTGTATTAGCAGGTTATATCCTGCGTTTACACCATATCTTCATCACTACAGTGTTCATGTCATGCCTGTCATTAATGTAGCTAAACCACTGTGCAAATAAATAAAAACTGTACAGCTGCTCAGGATTCTTTCATTAAATTCTCAGACTAGAAACTGGCTTTGCATCCAGTTGAGAATGTTCATGAAAAAATGCTGTCAAATTAGAAAAGAATTTAAGTGAAGAGTCATAAACCAAAAACTGTAACACCCCTCAAAAGAGTTGTTCAGGAAAAAATTCTCTTTTCTAGAAAAGCTTGGATGTCCGTTAGTTTTATATATATTTATATATATATAAATATGTACAATTTTCTACTTGTACTTTCAGCAGAGTAAATAAAATGCCCAAAGGGAAAATAAAAATCCTCTAAATTGTTGCTGGTCAAAACTTGATCACTAAAATACCTATATTAGACAGAAAATGACTGAAGAAGTTGAAGATTACTATGAACTTACAATTTTTGTTTCTTAATCAGTTTATAATATTTGGGTCCATTTAGGGAGAATGTGTAAAGCTGGGCTGAAGTTAAACATTGTAAATGGCTTTAAGTCCAAGAACATCTGCATGATTTCTAAGGCGTTTGAGCCTGGAAGAAAGCATACTGGTTAAGGCTTAGATCTTGGTATGCTTTATCCATGATTTGCTTTTGTTCTTAGGTTAGAAACTTCTCAGTAAATTCATCAGTTTTTCAAGCAAAGCGAGTAGGATGATCTGGTATACTATCATCCTGTTTACACAAAGATCTTTACTGTCTTGTACTGAGCTCAGGATTATGGTTTGACCCTCTGAAGTCACAACATTTCCTCCTGGATAAAGGAGCGTACCACAAAGAACTTTTTGCAGGAGGAGATTTCAGACTTCCTTTGGACATAACCACCTATTTCTGAAGTTAAAGAGCTCAGTATTTATGCACGAGAAAGGCACATGGTCCTAGAAACGCAGTATGTAGGAAGGAGGCTGTATCACTGGTGACTAGTAGAGGCTGTAGTACATTACCATACAAAACTCTGTGCTGCTGAGGAGCTAAAGATCAAGTCCTGCAGCTTACTTCCCAAAGGCTCCAGGTCCTTGAAGCTGCCCTGCCAGGTGGTAAAGGCAGTTCCAATCAGTCATCGAAGCTGCTTCTTGCAGAAAATGCCAGAAATACTTGTATCTCAGTGGAACTGGCAGACAGCAGGAGAGTTGCCAGTTTCACTTTGGAAGTAAGCATCTTGGGCTCGGTTCTGCTTCTGACTTTCAGACATGGCTGCTTCCCAGCTGGAAACATCCCCCATCGATCATCTTAGCCATAGTGTACAAGGTGACATGTTAAAAGGCTAGTTCAGTGCCTCCCATCTTCTTTCCAGGGTGGGCATGGGGAGTTTGTTGGCAAGACAGGAGGGGGAAACAGAAATACAGTACCTACCTCAGGCAAGTCACTGGGGCCCTTACACAGTGCTACAGTATAAATAATAGATGTCCTAGTACCAGCATAGTTGGTTCAGTAGTATGTATGGGGGAATTTTAACTAAGTTATTGAAAATTCTTCTTGAACCTCCTTCCCACTCCTTGTGAGGATTGTGCTAAAGACAGAAAACTGATCTGGTACCACATGGTGACAAAAGGCTGAAAGACTTTGTTCTCTAACAAGAGTCAGATAAGTTCTAGTCCATTCAATTCCAGATATCACTTCCAGGTTGTAACCATGGCGGTGGTGAATCTGAAAGACAGAAAGGGATGAGCATCCTGCTTGGAGCTTCCTGGAGGTTTAGAAAGGAATTAGCTTGAATAATAAATTCTAGATTTTTTCAGAATTATGGCTTCTCCTGTTTATAGCACAGACTCAGATAACTACTTGGTGATGGTTATGGTGGAGAGCCAGTTTAGGATGAAATAAAGAGCCATTATCTGGTATCAAAAGCTGTTTCAATCACTCTGAACTGAATCCTAACTCCAGGAGTGTTCATGCTGAAAAAACATTGAGATAAGTGTATTTCTTACTAGTGTTCGACTAAGTTAGTCTGAAGTTTGGGTTTGTTCATACCTTCTGTAGTTCTTATGAATTCTGAAAAGTCGGTTGTACTCAGGATATTCTACTCAGTCTTGCAAAAACTTGCCTCTCCACCTATGCTCAGTTTTGCTCATATGCCCATTTCACTTGAGCAGTGACCAGCCGCCTCTGTTTAAATTTTCAAGGTGAGTGATTGAATTGAATCGTGCTATTAGTCTTTCCAACAGTGGACCACCCAGTTACCCTGGGTCCTTTTAAACAAACAGACAAAACATCTAAGTTCTTTGTTCACTCATAACTTCACTGGTATTATTTTACAAGCATAATCTTGTTTAATACCTGATAATTAGTGGTAATAGCCTTTTTAACTTATCCAGCTGTCAAAACCACACATCTCTAGCAAAAGCATAAAGAATATTTGGTATCCAGGCAGTAGGCTACATTATCCCTCCAGTTTGTCTCAGCTAAGAAAAATATCTCCATGATGTAACTCACATAACTTTGGTTCTTGTTACTGATCAAATTCATGCTGGTTTTGTTTTTGTTTGTTTGTTTGGTTTTTTAAATGGTCTCAGTCCTAGAAGCATCTAACAAAGGCGTCAAGGCAGACAGCTTCGTAAAGGAAAAGGACACTTCTCCACAATGTGCCTTTTCTTTTAAAGAAGATCTGAGGAGGGCAGAGGAAACTATACAGCAGTCCCCACTAGAAACCTGACTCATAGCCTTTATTTTACTTTCTTGTTTGTCACATGCCAATACTCAGAATGTGGGATGTTATAAAGATCTTGGCAATAGACTACAAACCCTACAGCTATTGTACCATCTTAAATCTCCACCCCCACAGCTGGACTCCAGATCATAATAGAACAAAAGCCCTCTCCACATATTCACTATGTGTCTGCAAAACAGCTATGTTCTTGTTAACAAGTTCAAAAGTGGTATTGTCCATCCTTTGTGCATTGGCACAGGGATTCAGGGGGCCAGCATGGATGCTTGTCTCAGTTCTGCAGCTGATGTATGGTATAACTTTAGCTATGTCATTTATCCTCCAGGTGTTGGACCTTAGCAGAGGATAGCATAACAAGAAAACATGAATAAAGACAGCATCTCTAACGTGTTTTAGGGTGTTTGTGAAAGATAACTCTGTGATGCCGGATAATACAGGAATAATTAAAGAAACCTATCTTGACAGCAAAGCAGTAATGACCCACCTTCATGAGACAAATTTGTGCAAGCCTGGGAAAACACATACTGCATGAAGATAGATATATTTCTGTCCATGTTGACAGATAGATCCATTTTAGCCACATTGTGTGTGGACATGGAACATGCTTAGAACAAAGGTAGCTGGCAACTGGGCTATTAGTGTTAGCAAAGCCAGAAACAAAGCAAAGTTAAAGTGAGTCAGCATGTGATTTTAAACACTATTCCATATCAAATGTTTTTTTTTAATTAGCCTGACTGACAGCTGTATATGGATGTGCTTAATTCGCATGATCAAATTTATTACCAATGGATTTTTTGTCAACAATTTTAAAGAGGGTACAGAGAGACCATGTAATGGCAAACCAAGTAGGCACTGAAG
The DNA here is from genome assembly GCF_009769465.1 of Tauraco erythrolophus. Lineage (NCBI taxonomy): Eukaryota > Metazoa > Chordata > Aves > Musophagiformes > Musophagidae > Tauraco > Tauraco erythrolophus. Next base: position 21,271,099 of record NC_141473.1, on the reverse strand, counting down.
ACTGGGCCAATAGTGTGTTTTCTTATTCAGTGTTCTAAGGTATATATAAGAAGATTTTTCGTGATCAAAAAAACACAGAACATGTCTCAATAGATACCATCATGCAAGAATTATGTTTGCTTCAGGAAGAGTGGAGGTGATAGATGGTATTGCGTTGTGTAGCCCCTTGCTGTTGGATTGTGGCTGGATGTTACTGGCAAAGGAATACCGAGTCAGGCACTCAGTGATAGTATGTTTAGCTGCGTGCTTCTAACTTACCTTTGACTTAACTTGAGGGTCCTGTTTCCATTTTGCTTGGACAGTTCTTGTACAGCTTGCTGTGGCTCGTTTGATAAACTTTATAGACTGTGAAAGGAGTTGCATTGCAAGGCTTCCCTTAGAGAAGTAGAAGAGTGTGTTTGCCAGTAGTCCAGTTTGTGGATGAAACTTGGTGGACTAGACTCCAGATAATTCTTCCACTGTTTCTAGTGAACATACTGCAATTACAGCTGGGGTTTCTGATAGTGTCAGTTGTATCCATAGTTTAGATTTTATACTTCCTAGGCAACTTTTAATTGTTCAGAACTGGAATGCCTACATTTTTTGGCATTCACACGAAGTAGTCATAGGAATGCCATAGGAACTCTTGATTGTTCCTGTGACAAAGCATTTACTCTGATTCATTGGTCCAGAATTGAATCCATCCAATTTAAGGCTATTTCATGGGAAGTCTCCATTCGAGTAGCTTGAGTAACTAAGTGTAACTTGAGAAACAAGTAAGTTTGTGATACTCTAATTTCCATGTCTACATAAGAGTGGTTGCCGTTTTCAGACTCAGACAAAGAGTAACATCTCTATAGAGCAGACATGGATTAAATGCTTTTTGGTGTTGGTATATGACAGAAACTGTAGTGTTTGTAGGCAAATATGACCAAAAATTATGAATGTATTTTTACCTAAGGATCTCAAGGTTTCTCACAAATACTAAGCTTATCCTACTACAGGTTGTAATATCAGGTATATAATGAGATAGTTGGCACAAATAAGTAAAGTAAATAACTAAAGTAAATAAGTAACTAGAGTAAATAAAGTGTTACTAAATGAATAAATGAGGGCACAGATGATATAACTCATCTCTGAACTGTGACAAAGCATAGCTTATGAAAGATATAGTAGAAAGTGCCCTCTTTTCCCATATTGGTGAGTTTATGTCTAGCTACTCAGAGTCTTTAAAGGACTTAAGCTCGTTGCACAGAAAATTGCTACAACTGTCTCTACTCCCCCTTACCTCTGGCATAGCACAGAACATCCATCAAGTGGGAGTTCCTACAGGCACAAAATGTGTGAAAGCCACCTACAAAAGCGTGAAAGACTGACTCTCCCTAGTGAGATCTTGCATGTCAGTTGTAGAATTAGGATTGAACATCACAGCTTGATATTGTCAGCTCTTCCAGTGACAACTCATGCTTAGGATGCCTCATATTTTGAAAAAAAATTTCAGCGGAATATCAAGCAGATTTGTGTTCTGAAAAATCTTGCTTTAGATTCATTTCTTTACTCATTTGTGAAGCTGCATTCTAGCTTTAAAAAAATTAAATGTTCTTTTTCATTTTCCTAAAATGAAGATTCCATTTTTTAGAATACAATTCCTTTAAACTTTGCAATATCCTTAATTATATTTTTAAATGGAGAAAACAATTATTGTTTGTCAAATTTCACTACAAAATTTTGTTTTGTATTGAAGGTGACACTGTTTGACTTGAAGTGGTGCTTCCTTTCAACTTTACAATGACGGAAAATGTTGGTTTGTGATTGACCTGAGACTGATTCGTTCTTGATATTTTAGAAATACCACCACCAACAAAATATTATTGCAGCCTTAGTTCTAATCTCCTGTACTCCCCTACACACACTCACCCATACTTTTCCTCTTGTATTTCAAATGAAAAATTCTCTGATGTTCATCAGATTTCACAATAGACCTCAATTAGAAAAACATGCTTTACAGGAACATAAAGACAGCATGTAACATGGAATGTGAAAGCTGCTTTGAAATGTCAGATTTCAAGGCCTGTGATTAAGAATTGATTTTGAATCACTAATCTTTTGGAAAGTTTCCTTTTTGCTCGGATCCTGGAAGTTCTCATTCTAGTGTCGTACTAGAGACTGTATATGCAGCAGCAAATTGACAGCACAGTAGGAGGATTAAGCTTTTGAAAAATTACTTTCCTCTAATGAAAACCCTCTTAGGAAGTGATGTCCATTGCTGCCAATGTAAACATTCAGCTGGTGTCCATACCAGCAATAAAATTTTTTTTCGAGGAATAACAAGATGCTGAAACACATGCAAGGTGAAAACATGAAGGGCACGTAAGCAAGCTCCAGTTACACAAGAAACTGGAAAAACTTAGAAAAACTTATCAAAGTGATATATGATCACTTCTACTTTCAGCAGTGTTTAGAGAACTCATCTTAAATCAGTACCCCATATGACAATAACTGTTAAATTCATCACAAGAAACAGCCTTAGCCCTCTAGAGTTCACAGTACCAACAAGTTGGACAAGCAAACTAGGAGGCTGAAATGCATAAAAAAAAAAAAGGAATTTACACACTATCGTAAGGGAGACAGTTGCAGAGCTGAAAATCATAATCCAGAGCAGTATGTGGACCTCACTGAATTCAGTACAGTTTTGCCATCTGATGATAAAGTGGTAAGAGTTATCTCTCTCCTCTGCCTCCCTGCTCAGTGCCATGCTCACACAGTTACATGTTTTTCTGACAAATTCCTGACATTGGTTAATTCCCCTGAGTGACAATGAATAAATCTTCCTTTTACGGAAGTGTAGGCTTAGGGTGTCGATAATACGTTACAAACCCTCTCATTGTTGGACTGCTCTTCCAGCCAGCTTGTCCCTGGTTGGTATTCATTGTTGTAACTACTGAGAAAATGGTGATATGGCCTGCTGAAAAGAAATATTTTTTCACAAATATTTTATTGAAAAGTTAATTTATTTTTCCATCAAACCATACAGCTGCAAATATTTTGATTGAAAAAGATGATATTTTATGAAATGTGTCATTACTCTCCTGCCACATTCTGAATATAAAAGCATAATCTTCCTAACAATTTGATATCAACAAGACTGACATCTTCCATGGTTAATGCTAATAGGCCTTTCTAAAGGTAATGCAGCTGGCGGCCCCTTTGTCTCTATTCATGTCTTTCTGAGTGCATCTCTCAACTGTTAGTTCATGAGTTTATACCTTTCCGAGTGGAATATTTTAGGGCTTTTTTCCCTTCTTGCACATAAACTACTTCATCTTGAATACCAGCCAGCACATTGTGTAGAGTATGATCTGTGTAGTTCAATACCTGTCATTCTTTCCTCAGAAACTGTATCAGTGAAGAAACTGGCAACGCAATCTGTGTAGAACAGTTAGTTTAATAATAGGAACAATTGATTAGAGGGAAAGAATTTTAAAACACCAGGCAGCTGGCACACAAATTGCTGTACTTGCCTTTGTGCTGGCACTTGTGCTTATGTGGCTGCACAGGGAGCTAAATCAGGGAACTGGATGAAAACTTCCTTTTGCAGAAGGAGGGGGTTGGTTTTTCAGTTGGATTAGTTCCCTGACCCAAATTACCGTGCAATCACACAAGCATCCCTCTCAGTGGCAGCCCACACTTAGATCAGCTTAATTTGCCTATTTCACCTCAGTTTAAGTGGTTGGTGAGCATTAGAAATAGCATTTTTCAAGTTGTTTTTTCTGTAGATCTATATTTCTGGAAGACGTCATTTCTTGTTCTGTGTTAAGTTTGACATATTACTATTTCTTTTTAGTATGTGACTCTTTGCAATTCATGTCAAAGTATTTCACAGAAACAATGTAGTCCATTGTTGGACTACATGGACAACATGAAGTATCCACACACATTCACATGTGCCAGTGGACACTGCCTTGCTTTTGCTCAGCCTCCTGCTCTGGAGATCAAGCCAAGGTACTTATATTGGATTTTATGCACCGGGCAAGTGATCACATGTTTTAAACAGTTTTTCAAGTGTAAATTATTGAGATGAATTCAGAATCTGGCTAAGTAAACTATGAATAGCTGACAGCTGTATTATTGCATCCTGATGAACTTAAGCATCAGTGTCAATCTGGTATATAAGGGAAAAAACCTGTTGTTTTTGTTTTTGTTTTTGTTTTTGTTTTTGTTTTTGTTTTTGTTTTTGTTTTTTAATCAGAGGTAATTTGAACACATCATCTGCAGAGACCTATCAAGGAGTGCCTTAACTTAGGCTGAAGTTTCCATATTTCAGTCATTAATAAGCCTAATCTCCAGCAAGGATGTAGATTCAGACAAAACACTAAACTCAGAATGACTAGATATTGATGCTTTAGTTTGTATATAAACACTTAAACAGCAGGACATGCAGTTTCTATTCAGAGTTGAACAGGGGTCTATTCCCACTTAGGCAGTGTTAGAGAAAACTTCAACTCTAGGTACTTCCTGTCTAAAGAGTGCTTTGACTTGTGAATGAAAAATATTCCATAAGAGATCACTCTTATTCGTGATGGTTGAATTGTAAATTGTTTGCAGTGCAGTGAAAAACCGCAAGGGCCCATGTTGCTAACATGGTATCAACATTTTTTGCACTGATGCTGGAGGAAAATACTAGCTATGACAATGGTTGCTTCATCAACCCCAGTTTACATGTATGAAGCTTGATTAGGCTGCATTAAACTGACCTACTATGCAGATATGAGTGCAATGTGCCTATTGCTTTGGTGTTGACGTGCATTACAAACAATTCCTCCCACGCAGTTGTCACACAGTAAAATGTAAAGTTGGGTTCTTTTTCCACAATATGCTTTATATATATCAGCCAGAAGGTGCTGTGCTGTTATTTGGTGTGTTACAATCGAAATCTTGTTTTGGGCACACCATATGTATGGAATTGATAATGTGTTGTTAGACAGTTAATGTCTTAACAGTCTAATAGACCAAATGATTAGCCCAGTTACGATAACATACACTCAGGGTGCAAATTAATACAGAAAAATAATACAGTTGAAATGTTATACAGAAGAAAACTTTTCCTAATACTGCTGAATTAAGAGTCTAGTTTTCTAGGACTGAGCTAGTTTTCTTATGAATAGGTTGTGGTAAAGACTTGGTAGAGGGTTGCTTCTAGAAAAGAGGATAACAGGTTGCAAACTATAGGGAGAAAAGGAGGCTAGCAATATCAGGAATGCATGCACACATTTGGTGCTATGAGAGCTAAACAGTCTGGACATTTATCATGGTTCTCATAAATGGACTACATTGTTTCTGTGAAATACTTTGATATGACTTGCAGAGAGTCACATATTAAAAAGAAATATGTCAAGTTCAGCAAATCCTATGTGGAAAGTCATGAAGGTCTCCATTAATTTTCTAAGTGTAGAGCATGGGCTTGGGCAAAGACTGTTCTGTAAATGCAGGCAGGGCAGACCACTGCTTTGCTAAGAAACCTGTAGAGCTCATGTCACTTATGAGAAAGAAGAAAAAGAGGAATGAAGGAGAGAAAAAAAATCTTGAAATTAGTTGGTTAAAACATAATCTCAGTTTGTCTTTGAGGAATAGATTTCAGCCTTCTCCATACTGTCACTGCACGTTGTGGTAGACAAACGTTATACATAGTTTTTATACGAAACTTTATATCTATGAATCGGAAGCGTTTTTCAAAGGAGTGCAGAAATTTTATCACTACTTTACAGGAGGGGAGTCTGAAGCATAAAGAGTTGAGAAGAATTATCCATGGTCACCCTACAGCAGTTAACAGACTGAAATAGAAAGGAACCTTGAGCCCAGTCCATTTTTTAAGCCAAAGGGCCATACTGACCGATGCCTCTCCCCTGCAAAAAACAAACCAGCAAAAATAATAATTTCAGGATTTTCCCTCCTTTGCCTTAAAGAAAGAAAGAATGGTTTTGACTTCTGAGACCCTATTAATGTCCCTTCTGGAGTTCCATTATCTTGCAGAACTCAACTCAGTCCAGATAACTTTTTCTCTGTTATGACACAAATTTTCAGAGACCACACACTGTCAGGACTGGAATTTCACTCATGAAACTCTTTAGTGTTGTCACTCAGTAACTACTCAGCTGCTATAGCTTCCATGATCTCTTTTTCTGCAGCCACTGATGACTGCTTGGAGAGGTATCACAGACCAAATATCTCAGATACATCACAAACCAAAACCAGTGTCACTGTTAAAGAACACTTGTTTGGTCACTCTGGTTTTTGATTTTCCCAAATAAACAGGATGATGAAGACACGTCAGTGCAGAAGGGGAAAACACTGGTAATGCCTGAGAAGCAGGATTTGACAAATCGCTATCTGTATGGTGTATCCTACTGCTTCCAAATGCAGTTAGGGCCTCGTTTTGCTAGATGCTGGAGCTGGAAGAGGATATCTGTCTTCATGGCATAATAAATTGCTATGCAGATATACCCAAACTCTGAATAACATGAGGGTCTCTCCAGGGTGGGTTAATTAGTCTAGCACTGTGTTGCAAGTCGGATCTGGGCTAGCTTCCATGAGTTCTGCCCTGAGGATGTGCCATAGGATAAATTATCCTCCATAACACATCAGTGTTCTCAACTGTTGAGCAGCACTTCCTCTGCTGAATGTTTCCCATTTCTCTCCATATATACACTTATGTCTCATAATTAAGATTCTTTCCAGTGTATACTCTATGTTTTAAAGAGGAGCATAACAAGCATTTGATTCTAGGCTGCAGAGGTGGATGCAAACTAAAAGATTTAAATTTAAATCAGATTTGGGTTTTTTTTCAAAATTTCATTGTCTGGGATCAATATAGAGAAAGTCAAGGTCTTTCAAAAGATCCATAAAGCCATAGTTTCAGAGATTTTGTAGCCTGAAGGGACCATCGAATTTGACTTGCATTCTAACAAAGACCAATGAATTTAGTTCAGTTGGTTTGGACTGAATCAGTGGGATTCAGCCTCAGGCTACTATAAAAATCCAGGCTTAAACAGAAAGCCATGAAGTTCAGACTTGGATGAAGGATCAGAACTTCTCCAGAGTTTGAGCATGTGTTCAGGCTGTAAGAAGATCTGGAGTTTCTACTGGAGCGTAAGAATGCAGTCAACTTCTCTACATGTTTTCCATTATCATTTTCGATTTACTTCTTTAATAGAAAATAGAAGCATGACCCCTTTCTGTCCTTAGCTCCAGCTTATCTCATCTGTAACAGTTGTAGAATCAAAAGATGTAAGCATTTATGAAAACTAAAAGCCACTGGGAAAATATGTCTTTTCTATTGCCCATCGCATTTTGTTTAAAAATCTGAATTTTTGGATGAACACTTATCTGGCAATAACCATGCTATGACAGGCCATCAATATCTGTTTAGAAGTGGCATCAAAAAGGCAAGTAGAATCAAATGACATAGTATATTAGTCATAGATAGCTTGGAAATTAAGTGCAATTTATTATTTTCCTATTTCTCTGAAATGAATGCCTGTGAGGGCAAATAATAAAAGACTTTTGTAAACAAAGGAATTCAACTGCCACTACTCGAAGGAACAAAATCTAACAAATGACTATTAGCTAGAGGTTCAGATTTTCCTTTGTGAAATGGATTTTGTTAAGATTTTTTTCCTTTTTTTTTTTGTATGCACTTGGATGAATTAACTGGGCTGAATATTGAGTTGTAGACATAAATTAATTAAAAATCACTTGATAGATAGTGATGTCTAACGATCAGAGACGTGTGAGTCCTCAGATTATTTCTTCTTCTTACTATTAATAGTGAGTGAACATGAAGACACTTGAAAGTGAACTTTACAAGTGAAAGTGAACTTTCACTTGAATGTGAAACTTTACTTGACAGGTTCTGAGCAGATGTGATCAATTATAGATCTCACCTAGAGGAGCAGCTCAGAATGAAAGTGCTGCAATACTAGGGATGGGGACTGACAAATTGAGAGTTAAGACCAATGACATATTTGGACAGTTTCCAGCTGTGCTGTGACCCATATTGTCATTCAGCAGTATTCAGCATGCTTCATACCAGAAAATTGTTTTGAAAAGTGATTTGAAATGGTTATATTTACTGTTCTCGATGCAAAGAAGCACATTCCTAGCCTGCCTGCCTATTTACTTCATAGTGCTAGGCATGCCACCTTCTACGCTTTGGTTTCCTCCATCCCAAATATCTAGGCCGTACTTCTGTACAGGTAATGGTGGATATGGTTATACAAGTCACAGGTCCTTTTTGAGGTTTACTATGCCTGCTAGATTAGTCATGCTTCATGAAATATGCTATGTGGATCTTATGTCTAATTATGAAATGTATTGATACAAATTAGTCTGCAGCTAGAATGACATTTTAAAATTTATAATCTGTTTCAGTGGGTATGATACAGAAATTGTCTTTTAATTTTCTGAGTATCCTGTTTTACTCGTAATAGTAAGGCATAAAAGCACATTTTGACTTATTTGAACAATACAAGGCATTGCCACACATACCTGATTATAAGTCAGGTTCTGATGTCCTGGTTCAGCCTTAAAACATGCTCCTCCTTGTGACTAATAGTGGAGCCCTTCTGCAAATGAGGAGAAATGTGACAGAATGTCTTCGGTTGCCAAAGCAAGGCTCCAGGGACAGTTTTCGTATCTGGCTCTGCTGAAGAAACACTAAGTAACCTTGTCTAAATTACTTTTCTTGTCTTGTTTGAGCAATAATCTCTGAACCTCTGTTGTTTTATTTCAGTAGCATCTAATGCAAAGGTTGTTGTTATCTTAGCCTTTTTTCTATTTCTCTCAATTACTTAACCCTTCCTGTCTTTCTATGAATAGTCTGCCTGGGACTACACGCTCCCTGGACAGTACTTTGCCAAAAGAACATTCAATATATATATCTTGCCTTTGTCCCGTCATGTATTTAAAGGGAATAAATTTCATTGTAACTTGCTCAGGGGAGCAAATAAATGTTATTTTCAGCTTTTCCTCCATCCTTAGGGAAAAATGTAGCCTGCAATTGAGTTACCTACTTAAAATCGTATTTTAGGAAGAAACTTTATCTCCTTTCTGTGATTCTTTTACTCTTATTTCGTACAGTGAAAGGCAAAAATACACAAAATAATTAGCTAGCAAAGAGCATATCCAGATGCTGTGCTCAGGAGCAGGAGGATATTTATCATAGTAATAGACGTTTTAAGTTAGGAGGTAAAGGAAACCAAAGCAGAGCTCACAGAGCAAAGGCATGCATTTTTAAATGTGAAGGTAGTTCATAAATATAAATACTTAATTGGTGTTCTGGAAGATTTTCTGTCTTCTAGGGTAAGGAATGTAAGTGAATACTAGATGCCATTCTGAAAAGTCCAGTCTAGTTTATCCAGAAATGACAGTCATCAAGTAGCAATCAGTAGTTTGAATCTATGGACTGTGTTATGCAGAGGGTCAGACGAGTTTATCAAGTGATCCTTTGTGCTTCTAAGAAACTAATGTACATTTTTAGTGTGATTGGTGCTGTGCAAATGTACAGAATATGTAGTATCTTCTGAAAAATGTAGAGTTTTAATCATAAAAAGTAAACAAGTAGGGAGTGTATCCTTCAATGTTTCTTTTACATCATTATCAAATACTAACTAGATTCCTTTGGGTGTTACAGTAACATGATTTATGGGATGAGAGAATGGAAACTTTGTGGGCTAGAAAGGAACTTAGGAAACTTTCCAACTTAATTATATTAACATAGGAAATGTGTTTTATCTCTATAAAATTACCAGAGCCACTGTTGAGAGAATGGAGATGTCTCTTTTTAAACATACTTCCAAATAGTTCCCCTCAAAGCATACCCAAGCTCACTGACTCTGAGGAAAATATTTGTGGAAGGACTCCTCTGCATGTTTCTGGCATTTTATTTGCTGTGTAGATTGCACAGTATTGCAGTATAAACACAGTGGTTTCAGTTAGTATTGCAATTAGTTCAAAACCTTTGTAAGCAGCAGGTTGCCTTGCATAATTTTTCGGAATTGCTAAGTCCACCAAATGCTTTGACTCCAAATCCTTCTTACTCTTTGTCTGTCAGCGTACCTGGGAGGCCATGTGAAGTATGCATACACTCATCTGCCAAAGAGCTGAATAATGGCTCCCCTTCTTCTGTGGGATACTTTTTGGAAGTTGCATTAGATCTTCCAGAGTGTACCAAGATATCCCCTCAGGATGTGCAAAAGTAGTTGTGATGAGGAATACTTACTTAGGGACTTGATCCAGAGAAGAAAATACGCACCTGTCCAAAATGAGATAACTACGTGAAAGCATCTGTATCACTCCACATATACAAAACAAATAACTGGTATTTTGGCCTAATTGTTTTAATTTGGAATTTTTTTCCCGTAAATGTATAAATTTTTTTTTTTTGCACAAAGCAGCTGCTTTTGGGATTATACTACATTGATTAAAAAACTTGGGTTCCTAAAAAAAAAAAAGTTGTTTCTAGTAGGAGGCTTTGCTTCCAAATAAAATAATCAAATAAACAAGGTCATGTAGATACAGTAATTAATACTTGTTTTGTTAGGTAGAAAGTATAGGAGTACTATACCTGCAAAATTCTGAAATCAGCACTATCTGACAAAAACACTACAATTTCCTCTTCATCAGCTGTTATAGTTAAGAGATCAAACCAAGGAAACCTATACTTCTCTTGATGTGAAATGAGGTACAGAATCATAATAGGAGAGGATTTATCATCCATGATGTAAAGAAATGAGGTTGGCTCCTGAACCTGCAGCCAACAGTCAACAATCTGATGGAAAACTGAGACCTCGATGGACAAATTTTTACTTAGGAAATGAAAACCATCATAAATACCTGGCACAGATGCTGCTTAAACAAAACAGATTTCCAAAGGGATCATAGGTGATGCCAATAATCACTTATTATAGTCAAACAGATACAAGACAATTGCCTCAAAAACTTAACAGAACACACAACTGAGGTGACTGTTAAAAGCCCATGCTTTTCAGTCAATAAATGGTACAGAGACCTGGGGCCATAGGAACAAGGTATTCTTGATGTTACAGCTGTATCTTCATATATGGAAGATAAGTTATGTATATATGTGCAGCTTAACACATGTACCTTAATAAACAAGATAGAAAACAACATTACTCACAAGCATTCTATGCACTCAGCCACACTGGGGTACAGTGAAAACAGAAATGATCTGCATGTGGTAAGTACTCAGGACAGAACATAAACTGTTTCTGTGCATCTGGCCAACAAGCACCACATCTGTATCTAATAACCCTAATCACCCTGTATGTAACTTAAATAAATCTGCATTGTCATGTAAATGAATTACCATTAAAATATGATCTGGCCATAAATCTTCCATAGAAGAGGCAGTTTCCCATGGTGAATTTTATTCATTCTTACAAATTCGATCTAACTGCTCTCTGAGATAATGATTAACATCTTCTGTTTTGTTTTCACCTAGTAATTATCAAATGACGAGCAATCTTTCACTGCTTCCTAAGAGCACAGTTGTTCTAGGTAAGGAGAATATTGTGTTGCGAGATTTTTTTAACCTGAGACTCCATACTTGGGTAAAGTGATAATGGTTTTGTGGCTTTTGCTAAAATGGTGCCTGTCAAAACGTGAGCAAGGAAAGAACAACTGTAAATTATATTGCTTAGTACAAGGAAGCATCAGTGGAAATTTAGTAAGCTGTGCTGCACAGGATTTCACGCTAGGTTGAAATTCATCTGAAGCATCTCTGCATTGCCCTGGGTTTTGCAGCCAGGCACTGAAAATCAAGCCAACTATATATTAAAGTGAATCTTTACAGATATGCAGAACACCCAGTCCCACTGAAGTCAATGAAAGCTCAAAGTAGTCATTATCACCTATGAAAATTACATTCATTAACAACTTTTAAAATAATGTGGATAACAAGCTGGAGTGTAGACCTCCAGAACTAAAACCACACATGTACAGTCACTGAGATATTGGCAGCTAGCAGCAGGAATAAGCTTCAATAGGAAGTCACATAGTTAAGCTCACATTTATGGTGTGGGAAGCACTTGAATCATGCTCTGCTAAAACCGCTTTCCCCTTTCATCTTTTCTAATACTGGTCTCACAGGGTATTTCATGTGAACAAAACAGCAAAGGGCCATTCTCTGGGCCCTGTATCAAAAGGTGTGGCACAGCTCATGCCGACACCGCTTTAATCTCTTCCACCCAAAGCAAAGCATCCTGCTTCAAAGTGTCATCTGGAAACAGTCCCTGACTTGTAGAATTTCCATACCACGCCCAGGCACTGCCTGAGAGACTGTCAATTGACATGAGCCAAAATTATGCCAGGGAGCATGTTAATAATTCAATAGTAGGAATGGTTGTATGCTAGAGTATGCTTGAGCCTATGCACTAGCTGTGATGAGTTTACTAGCGCAGAGATAGTTTTATTATGTACATAAGTTAATCAGGTAAATGTGTTCTCACAATATGGGGAGGGTGTCCAAAGCATCTGTCTTCATTTTCACTCCTCTCTAAAGTTATATGTAGCCCAGCTGGCTACAAATGTGCAGCAAGAGTCTCAGCTAAGTTCATGAAGGTGATGGAATAAAATCATAAATATTTGGAAGCTGTGTTAGAAGCACAGCAGAAGGCACTGAGAAAGTATACTGCATTACCAGTGTTCGGATATTAACTTGGATTTGCAAGCAATAGTGAAAGGAATGTCTACTAATGCAATGATTCAAAGGTATCAGTGTATTCCAATGGCTGAGTAAGCTCCCAGTCCAACAGGAGCCTGATTTCTGTGCTTAGTTTACAAGATAACCATGGGCAAGTCACTTTACCTCTTGGCTGGTAAAGTAGAGTTGATGATATTTGCAAACCGTTTTAAACTTTGCCAATGAAAAAACGGTAAAGCGCTAACCAGTGTTAGCTGCTGTGAGTGTCTGCAGAGCACTTTCTTTTTCTCTGTGATCACTGATTTGATGTGCAAAAGAAAGAACTGACTGCTGGATAAAGATACAAACAGTACCGAGAAAGAAAAAGTCATTGCGGCTGCAGGCATTTGTAAAACATTAAGGCACACAATTTCAATGCATTGCAGAGGAGCTTTTTCACCATGTAACTCACTTTGATTACGGTGGGAACTGACCACTTTTGAAGGCTAAGTTGTGTCAGCATAGCACAATGATGAGGTTTTCATGTCACAGTCATTTGCATGGCAGTGATTTGTTCCTTCCATCAAGTCTTCTAAATTATGCAAAAACTGAATAATAGACTGCAATAAAAAATAAACCCAGGGACATAATGCATACTTTTCAGTAAGCAGGCAATGAAAAAAGGCATGTGCGTTAACTTTGCAGACAAAAATCACTTCCCAACAGCCTGAGTCTCAAGGATGGGAACCTAATGAAATGTCATGTCATAGATGATGATTCTGTAAAACCTCCTGCTGCCTCATATTTGAGAAGAAAATATTATTTCATTGACAAACAGCCCTAACTGTTAAGACTGCAGCGAAACTAGAAGTTAATTATATTTTCAGATCTGTTCTTGGGCACAAAACCAGTCAGTCAATTTCTGATGCAAGGAAAGAGGAAGAAGAGCTTATCTGAGTAAGATACTGTGGAATGGCTGGCATTTCAGAAGTTTGGTGAAAGTAAAAGCCCCGAACCACACCACCATACATGTGCTTTTCAAAATGATCTACTCCCAGTATGACTTAGGAAGGAGAGTTTGGCTGTAGTACTGTAATGTAACTTGATGCCACTGAGTACTCAGTCCCTTTGGATTTGTATGCAGCAGGTGCATACAGCACAATGCTTTGTCAAAAAATTTTGTCTTTCTGTGAAAACCTAGGCTTTAAGCAGCTAAAATTAGGATGCTGATGGTCAGTCTCACCTTACGTAGAAAATCCTACAGATCTGCATCACTGTTCTTGAAAGAGCACTTTGGCTTCATTGTTTAAGTCTTGCTCCGGGGATAGGTGGGGCCTGGCTGCTCATTGGATTTGTATTCCTGTGTGTGTGGTAGAGTCAGTGCACAATGGTAATCAAATTACTTCCCTTCAATTTTAACTTGAGTATATTTTTCTCTGATGATATTTCTTTTGTCTGCCATGTGTTTAGAAGGATAAAACCATGGGGACAGAAACTCTTCTTAATATCTGTACAGTGTTCTAACTAATAGAGCTCTCTAATCACAGAACTGAGGTAGTCCTCTCTAACCACAGATCAGGAGGTACTGACACCATAGAATATATATAGATACATAGATATCTATATATAGATACCTCTTTAATATAGGTAAAGTTACACTGCTATAAAAGTAGTATGAATAATGGAGCACTCAAAGAACTTTTTTTTTTTTTTCCTTTAAGAAATTCTGATTTTTACAGGCAGGAAGGCATAAGCTGGAAATAACTGATTCCAAGCAAACGTTATCATGGCATTATTTACTGCTAACCATTTATTTCAGATGTTCTGGTGGGTTTGGTGCATCCTTTCCACCGGTGTAGCTTACTATCACAACAGGTACTAGTTGTTACCTGCATTATTACAGCTTAAAAGTCAGGGATGACCCTTAAAAATGACAAAGCAGGAAGCTGGGAGCAAATTCAAAGACAAAACTATAAAACTAACATAAATTAAGAAACATTGTCTGTCTTTTCCACATTTTCGTATTTGGACCCTACTTTTTTTTTTTTTTCCCTCCTGAGAGAATGGACAAACATATTGTAGTGTGTAAACAATCACAGAATGCATATGCAGCTTACTGCCTGAATGTTCCATGTCATCTTCTGCATGGCAATGGCCTTTACAGAGTTCATTACATTGATTATTTTCTCATCACTATAATTGATTTCTTACAAATTTGGGATTTCTGCATGAAAGCCAGTTTATTATTTTATTTGTAATTATGTTTCAAAATACTTTATATTGTGGCTCAGGATAACAACTGGCTGTCAATTTTCTGCTGATCAGTTCCATTTTTATTATTTCAGTCCTTTGATCAGAATTTATTTAGATTTTATTTTTAAATTTGCATTCAGTTACTTTTCTGTTAGGTAAAAGTGCTAACCCTATCTTCAAGAATATCCCCAAAACTCATAGTAACTTCAGGAATAAAAATAAGTCATTTGCTCCACAGATGCCAGCATGTCAACCTTGTTTCCTTAGCAATCTGAGCAAAAGAAGTTTGTTCTTTGTTCCTGTAGTCCCAAATTGTAAGTCTAGCTCTAACCCTAACCTTAGACCAGTGGTGATGATCTCTTTGATGTTTAGTGATAATTTTATTTAAAAAATGTTTTAGCTCTTTGTAAACACTTTTAGCTCATTGTTAAGAGCTTTAATCTGCATTCGTGCTAAATTTAGCATCTATTCCAATGATTAATCATTGCTTGTCTAAAAAGACCATAGGTGGTGGGGAACAGAGCTGAGAAAAGCAGGGCACCAGAAACGGGACTAAAAACTGTCTCCTGTGATTCCTACTCTGAGGCACAAACTCAGAGCCCATTACTGCTCATCAGGAGACATAACTGCAGCTCAGGTTGAACAGCATTTTGGCAGAGTAATTGCCCTCTGGACCTGAGCAAGATTTGTAGAAGGGTTGGCTATTCATTTGGACAGTAACATTCCAAGTGATATTAGCTAGTCAAAGAGTTTAAAGGAATAGCATATCTTCTTCTCAGAGGTGCATGCTGATCCTCAGAGACAGATGGAGTTCAACTCCTCTTCTCTCATTCCCAGTCATGTATGGTCTTGTACAACTGGCTATGACCAAGACTTTTCTGTCTTATTCTGAAGCATTTGGCATGTGCTACAGCTGAATGTGGAATATGGAGCCAGATGGGCCAGTGGCCGCCCTCACTGTGGCCAACTGCTGTAGACAAGTGGCAGTAATGGCAACAGGCAGACTGTCAGCCTGGTGTGTGGTTGTCCTCTTCTGATGGTACGCCCTCCAGTCAGAGGACTGGAGATCAGCATTGGAAGATCTGGACATCAGACCTGCTGATCTCAGATTGGAGATCAGCAACATAGATCAGCATTGGAAGAATGCTGAAGTTTTGAAGTGAGTGTTAGGAAGGGCTGTTCCAAGAAAAAATTTTACTAGAATATTGACATCTGGAAGTCTCCAATCCACAATTTAAACAAGAACAAAACAAGACAAAATCAAAAGCCAGCCAGCTTAGCTTGGAGGGAAGCATTCAAAGCAGGAATTAAAGTAACCACAAGACAGAATTGCCAGTATTCGAAAAGAGAAAAAAAGAGAAATGAGCTACTGCATTAGCAAAAGAAAGTGTCCAAATGTTGTATAGCAGAGAATATTATTATTTTTCAACTCTCTTTTCCAGGGTAAGACGGTCACATCTAATGACTTGCTTTACTGAATTTGGATTATTTGGATTATAGTACTAAAATTGGCTACAGCTAGGAACTTTTGTACCAGTGTGTAGGATATATACTGAACAGCTTGAAAGGAAATAAGAACATGGATTTAAACATATTATTTGCAGAAAGGTGCTACTTTAGATCATATGACTGCAGTTGCTTTGAACTTGCAAGGGCCACTAAATGTAATGAGTGCAGATGTACTGTAGTGTTGATCTCTCTCATTTTGCATATGTTTTAGAATGTGCCTGCCTTTCGTTCTGTCCAACCATTAAGAGCAAAACTATGTTTCTATTGAAGTTATTGAGAGATATTCTATGAATTCAGTGTATCATGACCCTGCTCTGAACAGTGAAGCAGCTGCAGAATTTACTGGAATAGTTAACTTTCCACTGTGAAGAGGGCGATTTTACACATCTCTCTGAGCTGTTTTTAATGAGTTGTCAGACAGACATCTCTTTTCAGGATATCTTTTCAGAGTATACATCCAGCTGTGAAAGATAAGATCTTTTTAAAATGAAACCATAGGAAAATATCATGCCACAAGAGGAAATTTGTTATCATGTGGAACATGTTGTTGCCTCAGTCTAGTCTCAGTCCTGTCAGTTGCCAATGGGACAGTCTACAGCTACCCCCAAACCTGTCTCTGTTCATGAAGGACCAATGCTTGTACAAGCAGCCACAACCACAATGCTGAAGTATTCCACAATTTCAGTCTTAAGTAGGATGAGTAACTCCAGTGTACAGTGAGGTCTTAAGCTCAGGACCAGCAGGAAAGAATTATTCAGTCAAAGTGACTCCCATAAAACCAGAGATGACTGTCTGGGTACACAATATATTCACTGAGTGGGGAACAGTCACTGAATTCTAGTTAAGGGAGTCTTGATTTTTAACCCAAGGGTTTCCCTTGTCAGATTTTTGGTCTGGATGTTACCACCCTCAGGCCTGTGTTCTTTACAGTGTTCAATTCTATAGATTATGCTACTAGTAGCCACAGTATGATTGTCAATGTAACTGATAATTTTTTGTTTCTTGGAATAACAGTAAAAATAGAATTACCAAATTAAAATGACAGGACACAAAGAAACACAAATTAATTTCACATTTTCCTCATTTGTTTTGGAAAAAAAGTCTTGCAGGTTTCCCCAAAACTAGAAGAGATTTCACTGCTTCACACTTTACAATGTTAATAAGTGCATCAAAAAAGCTGTGCTTTTTACATCTCAGTAGCTGTTCCAAGTTGAAAACACAATGCAGACAAGACACTTCTGGTTTTAGTACAAGGTACTCATAAAAGTCAGACTTTTCTTTGAGGGAACTAATGTTCTTTTTTTTCATGGTGCTTTTGGAGCAGATAGCTGATGATTATTCATTAACATCATTTTTTATCACCGAATTCAATAAAGGGAAGCCAAAACCATCCTCATCCCTGCTCAACACTCAGTATAGCTGAAAGGAAAGGAGAAAACACAATTCCTTCTACCGTAAGGTGGCAGAGGGACCATAATTCCACAAAGAAAGCATAGAATTACAGCTCGAGCTGGGTGTGGAACTGAATGTCCTTGTGGCTTAGCTGTCTACTCGAGTACTTACATGACCCAAGTTGACTGTATCTGATTTATGTGTTTCAATAAAACATGCTACGATTTAGATCTTTCTTAATTTTACAGATGATTTTGGGAAACTGAAACAGAGAGGAATAACTTTTTTAAAGTAACTAGAATTTTGGCTGCCTTCCTGGGTAGTTTTGATTAAGAGAGGTCTGTTTGGGGACTGATTTCATAAGGATCAATGCTACTTACCTTCTGAAAAGATTATTTTAGGTGCTTCAACATAACTTTCCCACAGATCTGAAGGATTGGTACTTATGAAAATGTAGGCCTAAGTGACTTCCCAAGGTCACATGGAATTTGCAGCAGCGGTAAACAAATGTGCTTTGCAGGCCCCCAGATCAAACTTGCCCTCTTTGTCATTTTGTGAAACAGGTTAATAATTCCTGTTCATGTGAAGTCTCAGAACTCTTATGGTATGTCTTTGCACCCAGATCAGAAGGTCTTAAAGAATGGCAAAGCATTAATTTTCAAGCTCGTGTGTGCAGGAGCAACAGAAGAACTTTGGCTTTAAGTTTGCGTACAAATTTATTATAATGAGGGACTTCAAATTCCAGCAAAAAAGAGTTGTCAAAACCATGGTCTTGGTATAAAAAGTGGAAAAGACACTTCTGTTACAGACTACTGGAATAGGAGCATTAGCTTACAGGTTTCACAGAATCTTGGGGAAAAAAAAAAAGTAAAATGTAGATTCCTTAGCTGGCTGCATGAAGTTTCATGGAATTGGACAATTTATACTGTGAAAGTTATACAGAGTTGCTGGGAAGTGCCAGTCAGGCATGCCATTTGGGCACTGAAAAAGGTCATCACTGAGCCTGAGCTGTACAAGAAGAGGTTCCCTTGTATTTGTGCTTTCTGTTTCCATGATCCCAATATATTATGAAATACGAAGTAACAATATACTTCAGTGGTAAAGTCTAGTTCCACCAGTCTCAAGGTATCCAAGAAATTAGTACCTACCTTTTGAAAAATATTTCAGAACTTCTTGATTGAGAAATATTTAGTGATATCTTTACACCTGCAGCATTGGGTAAAAGAGGCCCTAGTCTAACTGTAATGAAACTTTTGGAGTAACTCTAACTAACCAACTACTGACTGTTTAAATAATAGAAACATTGCCACTGGTCTCAGTCTGGTTTACTGAACTCATTTGGTCTTGCTTTGCTGTATTTCAGGGAATTAAGTGATTAAATATATGCGTGCATGGGTGCTATGTGTGTCATATCATTTACTTTTTGAGTGCCTGTAAAAATCCATTTTCTCTTTCCTGACTCTGTGACAGGAAGTGCCAGAAGCATAGCAAGCTCTGAAATGCCATCTGAGAAATTTTAACTATAAACAATTGGGCATGTTTTCCCCCAAACTGGAAAGAAGTTAATGTTGCTGTTTATATTTCATTTAGAATCTGTAGTCTTTTGTTATTGTTTTGTTTTAATAGACATTTCAAGGGAGGGTCCTTAATTTTTTTAATTTCTTGCCCCCAGAAAACCTCCCAGGAGGCAAAGGACTGGGAGGGGGGGAAGCAGAAAAAAGAAAAAAGAAGTGAGAAGTGAGATTTTCTGTTTAGCTAACAAAAGATTTTAGAACTAAGAGCATGGTCCTTCTATCTTCACTTTGGCTGCAATGAGCAGCACTATGCCTAGGAATATGAGCTCGACAGGAACGCCACATTGTCCCAAAAGCACTGAGCCTGAAATTGTGATGCCCTGTTGGCATATTGTTGAGGGAGCTTTCATTTGTTAAGGTGCATTAAGTTAAATTTGTTGTGATGCACTGAAATGGAATGGGTGCCTGGTAAGTCTAGACAGTGACAGTGCAGGTCTTTTACAAAATAACATCCTCATTCGCTTTTTCAGCGTGTGTAAAGGTCTTTGTGTGCTGATGTAGCTAATCCATGCATCAGGTTTTCAAAGGCCACTGGGAACCATGTGCAGCCTAATGTGGCACAGGAAGAATCAACAAAGTTCTGGGACTGCAGCTTTTTTGTTGTTATTTGTTTATAATGGGAAGAGCTTTAGACAAGCCAAGGATGGGTTTGCAAAATTGCCAGAGAGAGGGAAAAAACACAGAGAGGTCTCCACTCTGCACTTTGTGTATTGTTTGTGTAGTACTGAGGGAGAAGAGTGGCAGGATTCAGAAGTAGAGTGGCAGGATAAGAGGAGAAAACCTACGTGCTTTGACCAGGATTTTACTGATAGAACAGCAGGGAAGTGATAGTTGAATGTGTGTTTCATTGTCTTTCTCCTTGTACAGATTAGCCATAGGCCAAGTCCAGGCTCTTTAGACTGTATGAACTAAAGGAGACTTTCTTATTTTTGAGCTGGAGCAATCAGGTTTCATCTTCTGCTCTTGCAGCCGCAGCGCCTGTGCTTCCATGGCCAACCACGTGTCTTTCATCACTTTCTTATGTTGGTTTGGGTCTGGTAGAGATGAACCCAGACCAAAACCAAAGAGGCGTAACCTCGGCAGCGAGCTTGGAACCTGGGGTCCTGGCCCAGCTGCTGCTGCAGGCTCAGCCCTAGCGCTGGAACTGTGATGAGGCTTAGATCCCTGGCCAATCCCAAATCAGGGACTGTATGGTTTTACCTCAGCTCCTCTTTTAAAACAAGAAATTCTTTTGAACTAGCTGATTGCAGTAGCCATGCTATCTGACCAACATAGAGTCTCTTGTGCTTATATCCCCAGCAGCCCTGGAAGACAGAACAATGCTGTTATCTCAGTTTCATTACTGGGTGAAACGAGGCATAAAGTAAACTTACCCATGTCTGTTCATGCAGGAAAGCAAGGAATATCCTAACACTTCGTCACCTGTCGTTGCTTCTAGCAGAATTAATGCTTCATGACTTTTAAATGCATGTGTAATGATACCAGAATGCATGTACCAAGCTGAGAGTTTTTTAAAGTTTGAAGCAGAACAGCATGCTGTATAACCACAGCGAATAAGGGCTGCCGAACAAGCAACTGTCTGACTTAGGAGGGCTCAGGGAGACTGCAGAGATCAACTCTCGTAGAGCGTTTTTGCCCGTTTGCAGTCAACGTATGTTAAACTAAGTTTCTGATACCAATCCAACTCAAAGTTAGAATTATCTGAAAGCTCATACCATCAGATGGTGGTTTGTCTCTGTCTGTTTTTTCTTTTTTTCTTATTCAAATATGATTCAGTGCAGCTAGGCAAACCAAACAAATTGCAGTTTCTTGTGATTGTCATAAATCTCACAGTAATTTTTTTGCTTTTCAGTCCTGCGGAAATCTCACTTCTAAGTTCTTGGGTACAAAGTGAAGCTGGAAAATAGCTCAGAAAGCAGAAACTTGGATTTATCCAAAATCTTCCCAGAACTGACCCTTTGTGTGGGAATGGCAGCAGGCGCACAACAGGGAGTGCTCAGCTTGTGTGCCAGCCACCATCTGCAACAGCAACTCAGTGCAAGCAGGTAGAAAGCAGAGACAGACACATTGGGAAGTGTTCAGAGGGTACTGTACTCTAGTGTTGCCTTGCCTTCTTGTGTTCGTAATCAAACAGAGCAGCTCACATTCCTGCAGCTTACCTTGGGGCTGAAATGAGAAAGAAGAAAACAATAATGAGGAAGCAAAAAGGCACATGAGAAAGCCTGGCATAAGACAGGCTAGAACTTACATTTTGACAATTTTTATTATAAGAGATTTGGGATGAAAGTGTCTCTTGGAAACATGTGGCATTGACTGTAGTTAGAGAGAGCCTATGGACTAGTTTGACTCCAGGCTGCTCCAGTGTGTCAGTGCCAGAGCTCACTTGAAAAAACAGAGAAGGAAATTTCAAGATGGGAGAAAGGCATCATTTGAGATAGTCCTAGGGAAGGGCACTGGACCAGATGTCAGGAGATAAGGCTTCTATTCTCAGCAGTGCTACTCATCTTCCTGACCTCATACAAACTTATTTGGCACGAGGATTGTTGTTATGTATCTGTGCAATTCTTAGTATTACTGGGCTCACATATCATTGGCAGTACCATAAACTAATACGTTTTGTTTCAACCTGACATTGGCTCTTGGGCACTTTTTGTTGCAGTAACTTTCAGCTAAGGAATTAGAGAGTAAAACTTAAACCAAAAAGTGATGATGTAGCTCCAAGAACAACTTACAAGATTTCATAAAAATGTTTATCCTGTAATCAAAATTCAAGTAACAAACCAATCTTCTTGCTATCCCGTATCACCAGAGCTTATTATAATAATAATTCAGTCATTTAAAAAAATACTAAAAACCTTCTGGGCTCACATATTTCAGCTCTCTGCCAGGAAGGAAACTACAGAATTGTATTTTTAAAAAAAATGAAAAAACACTACAATGATATCAAAACTTTCTCTCTTTTTTTTTCATCCAGAGCCATAGAAAATTTGTGGAAAATTTACAGGACCTTTTTCTGCTATGGTCAACAATTTTTATGTGGTCACATATTATGGGATGTTTGAAGTATATTTTATGACTAAGTAGCCTGTTATTTTCCGTTTGCTATGCTCTTTACTCATACCAAACTGGATGAGGAAGGGTGTATTGTAACATAAAGCAACACAAGCCAAAAATGGGGCATCCCATTATAGACCCAGAAAGAAATAGTGGACCATGACAAGGACATAACTTACTGAATATTTCTTCCATTTTCTAGAATATTTTTTCTCCCTTTTCTGGCTCTCATTTCTCAATTCCTTGCTCAGGATTAAGTGCTAGCCATATGTAAGGCACAGAGTCATGACATAGATGCAGAGGGCAATGATTTCACCATAACAGTCCTATGCAGAAGAGCAAAAATCTGGTACATGGAAGCATATTTATGTTTTCATTAATATGAAAATACAGATAAATATCCAAGATATTCTCCAAATATGCTGAGAAGCTGCAATGAAAGTAGGCATAATATATGAAGTATTATGACTGCTAAAGCAAAATTGAACAAAACCACGACAGCTTGTAATTTGGCACCCTCTAAATAATCACAGAACGTTTCAACTTCATGATAACAGTTAATTTAAACAGAAAACAATCTTTTTGAGCAGGTTAGTTAGCTGCCAGGGGAACACTGGACTAAGGCCATAAATGCTAATTTTAAAAATGAACAATTGCAAGATAATTGTATTAGATGTGCAAGTATGGAATTGAAACCCCAAAGGATCTCATATACAGTAATGTCATGTCTGACATTGATTTCCAGTAGGCAAGTCATCTAATGAACGAATTATTCGTCCGTTCAGTAGGCAAACAGTCATCAAATCAAACCATTTTGCCCATTTCTCTACAATAGAAGACAGAAAATAACTACTGACAAGGATTTTCTTGTAAAACTGTCAGAGACTGACCAGCAGCCCAGAGCTCTGACTTAAATAGGATCTTTACCTACTTGAAGTGACACAGTGACTGTTCCAATTCACGTTAGCAGAGAAATTGAGATCAAGATGTTTTTATGCTAGCGAAGCCTAGAGACATGTGGATTCTATTTGCCCAGCAATTGAGAATAATAAATAAACTAAGTCACAATGTGTTGGTAGAACATTTATGGACAAAAAAAGAAGAGAAAGATTTGCCAAAGCTATTATTCTCATAGTTTAAATCCACAGATAGTTCAGTTGCTATTTCCTAGTTTTTCTGTGATGCTTTAGGCCAGCAATTCCTAAACTGTGGTTTATGGACCAGTGGTGGTCTGTAAAACAATGATAAATGAGTCTGTAGCTGGTTTCTGTAACTACATCACCTTTGTTGTGTTTCCAATGAAAACTTGGATGGGAAGGGTGGGGCAGAGAGAAATTCTGTTGGTTGACAGTGACAAAAATTTTGGAGTCCACTATACTGGAAAATATAATGTAACCTTTCACTAGACTGTGATAGATTTGTTTCAAAGGTTACATGTGTTGCAAAGAGCGTTCAGGATTCAAGTGTGTTCTAGGCTGAGCTGTTTTCCAGCCTCCGCAGGTCCTGCTGGTGCATTGTCTTAGTGTCATGCCGAAAAGTCTCCACTGCAGAAACCACACATTCTGAAGAAATTGGGTCCAGTGTTTCTGGCACTGACTGGTGCTCACCACTGGAGAAAGAACTGGATGGCAGTTAATGTAGACAACTAATTGTTCAAAACTTTATGAGGTGGGAGAGTGGGAAAGAGAAAGAATCATATTTTGGCAAGTAATCTGTGGCAGATTATCCCACAGACAGATAGTTTATGCCCTGAAACTTGGTCTGATCAGTGCAGTCATTATCTCTGCCTGGCATGGCTAGAGATTTGAATGCTCATAAAATGATCCAAGCTTTGCATTAGTACCCAGCCACAGTTAATCTCACTCTGTGACCTTCTGGGGTGGGGAGTTTTAACAGGTCAGTTTCATGCTGTTTGGAAATCTTTCAGTTTCTTGCTTCTAAAATTTCCTGCCTTTAGTGTCAGCAACTGTCTTCATGTTTGGGATTAAAAGGGAGCATCTGTCTTCTGAGGAGCAGTTGGTTTCAAAATGCAAACCTCTAATATTTAGAGGAGTGAAACTGCTGATTCTCAGCATTGCTGAAGATATAGAACATCTTCATTGCATTATTTGCTAATGGAGCAGTATTTGATGATAAAGCAAGATGCCCGTTGGCTCTCACAAAGCTCTGTCTGTTGAGCTATGAAACTCTTTTGCTACTTGTTTTCTAGGTACTGCACATTTAAATTTCTAAGACTGCTGGCTTGTTTCAAAGAATCAACACAATATGTTTCAAAGGTGACATGCTGTCTTCTTAGAGACTACATTTTTCCTTACTGCTTCTATTAATCTAAAGGAAAATAGAGTAGCACTGAAAAAATACACAATTATTTCTTGTTTCTTGAAAAAAAGATGAGACAAACATTCTTTAAGGACATTCTCCGGCATTTTAGTCTATCTGTTCATTAATAGCATGGGAATGGGAGTGGAAATAGTATTCGGTGATACAGATCAGTTGTCTGATGTACTCATCACATTTTTAACTGGAAAGAGAAGAGGTGGGAAAGAAGACCATTACTGTGACAAGATTGTAGAAACTAGCCTGGAAACCAAGGCAAAATGGAATTACTTTGTCTCAGAACATGTAGAACACCACGTCTCTGGTGATAGCAGTTAGCAGCAGTGACTGACCTCAAAATTTTGGTACTAAAAAATCCTGATAGCCCCAGTGAGCAGAAAGACTCAGATTTTTTGAAACACTCTTTATCAGCTGCTATATATGGCACTGAAGAAACAGAGTACATACACTGCTTCAGCTGTGTGTACCTTTTAACATATGAAGAGTACTGTTGGATAGCACAACTTTCCACGATTTAGCTGGTCTTGTCCCCTCTAGAAACCAGCGTAGGAAAAAATGGGATAAGTATCATTCCAATAGGACGTTGTGTAAGTTTGCACGTAGGATGTTGTGTAGGTTTGCATGAAGGAAGGGAGGGAGGGAGGGAGGGAGGGAGGGAGGGAGGGAGGGAGAAAGGAAAGAAAGGAGGGAGGGAGGAAGGATCCTTTTTAAGAATGGCAGATAAAATCAGTAACTTATGTTGTCAGTTTTCAAAACTCCTTATAATTGGAAGCCACCTCTGACTTGGGATCAAGTGCAGCAGAAGAATGACAGCCTAAGCCAGGAAATGAAGAACAAAATTTTGTCTCATAAAAACAGAGGAAAGGGAGAATTAATGATTATTCACTGTTATAGTATCTATATGTGTCCATTGTAGACCAGCCTCCCTTGTGCCAAGAGCAGTAAAATCACAAAAAAGGACAGTGTCTCTTTCTTAAAATGTATAGTTTAAAATTTTTCTACATGGAATCATTTCTGAATAAGATGTAAATTTAAAGTTCAGTAGCGCTGCAGAAAAATTTCCATGTGGAATTTCTTTTTCTGACTGAGGATAGATCATTCATATAAATTTGATTCTTACTATGTTATCAGATGGGCAGGAAAAAGTCCCATAGTCTCATCTATTTTCCTTTACTCTAGCTTGCTGTTCATATGTTAGTAGATCACAGAAGCTTTCTCTTTCTTCACTTTTTCAGGGGAGTGAGTTTTCCAGTCATCTCCTTTTACACATTTTTTTCAGTTGCCTAATGGCATGTCAGCTGTTGCAAATGCTCTGGCTTCACTTACAACACGTCTTAGATATTTCCATTTTCTAGTAGAATAACTTTAGAAATAAAAGGTTGCTGAACTCAGACTGAACTAAGAATTTGATTTAAGTTAATTCTATTTAATCCCTGGTACTTGCCTGGGGCATTTATTTTCAAAGGCATTTAGACATCTGTCCGTTCTTTTGGTAGTTTCCAGCTGTTACATCCATATAAGAAGACAGAAATGACATAGTTTTGTAAATGAATTATAGATTTGGGATAACCAAGTTTTGTTTAAATTATGAAGTTGCTGCCTTGTCAGCTTTGACTTTAATCTTTTAAAGGTATTTCATGGCTTGAGTGTTACTGCCAGTGCATGTTAACTGACTCTCTTCTCTTCTTCTCTCTCTTCTTCATTCCCTCTTTCTATCACTAAAGAACCCAGGAAGCCTTTGTCTCCAAAAATTGTTTGAAATCGCTATGTGTTCACAAAAACATATTTTCAACATATTTTCAAAATGGTGTTTGTCAAAAATTTCCCAGATTCCTCATTTCTACACAGCCACAAGAACTAGCATGTATTCCTCCCATTATTTGATTTAAGGAAAGCTGAAAAAAAGAAGCTGAAAGCTATTACCAAAAATGTTAAGGACTGGCTGCATTGTACAGAAATGCAGGGGTTCTCAGGGAATCAGTGAGGCAGTATTAGTCAATAATTTAGACAATGGTCTCAGGATATCAACCGCTAGCTTTTGCAGAGATTCTTAAAAGCAACCTCAGATGACCCAACTGCAAACTGATATCTGGTCGTTCAGGCTAATGATTCAAAGACACAGTACTGTCAGCTACGTAATTTCTTTTGTACCATTGGATATGGAAACAGATATGTTTTAATGTCATTAGGTGATTAAATTGTCTAGGCTTGGAGCAAACTTACATGCTTTCTAATCATGTCAGGTGTATGAAAATGTTTGAAAATTTAATTGAACATTGTATTAGTAATTTGACTCTTCTCTAATAACTGCATAAGTAACTTTTGGCCACAGTTTACGATTTCCTCTGATGTACAATTTCTCTAGCAGTAGAGTGATAGTACTAAGCAGAATCAAAGGGAAAAAGTCATGGCTTGGATCTCAGGTGCACTTGGAGGCCTCCTTTTCCATTATAAAGCAGCTCAATCTCATTTAGTTTCTGAAATTAGATGTAGTCTTATTTTCAAAGTAGACTTGGATAAGTGAGACTTTGATAACATTACAATTCCTGTTATAGGATCAGCACGTGAATACCTTTTCACTGGTACAGTCTTTTGCAAGCATTTTTCAACAGTGAACCTGCCATTGATTATGATGGCAGCAGCTATCACTTGTGCTAGGTCTGTTGCTATCTTTGAACACCTTCAGAGCAAAAGTTACCAGGAGCATAGCACCCATCTTTTACTCCAAAGAGGATACTGTGAAGACAGCTCAGAAGACTGTAAGACAACTGTACTTTAGGCTGGGCACACTTTATGTATTTTTGAGCAAACATGCCAAATGTATGAGGGAGTATTTTTTCAGCACAGTTTATAGCCGATGTATTACATTAGTGGTCTGCAGCATGTGCTGGATCTCTATTTCTTGGAATATTTGTGGGGCTGGTACTGATTAGTTATGCCTTTAAATGGGTAAGCCTAGGCAGTCTGAAAAATTATTATACAATACGGGATGATACACTATGTCTTCAGGAAAACGTTTTGCAAGGCATTAAAACAGTAAGAAAACTGGCAGTGCCTTTCCAAGATTACGTACACTTACCTGTTTATCCGCCTTTGAACGAAGGAGCAGGAAAGGAATGAAGAAATAAAGACCATTCTTTCATTATATGCTGATCAGATCCTTAAACTACTGTGAGTCATGTCACTGTGAATATTTGAATTATCTGGGAATCTGAAACTGTATATTGCAGATTAGATTTGTGAAGTGGAATTAGTAGAGTTTGAGTGTAAGCAGAATACAATATGGAACTTCAGATGAATTTAGGGTTACAGGTCAGATTGGTTCAAATTTCAGTCTGAAATGCTCTTCAGCCTGCTGATAAAGCTTGCCAAATTAAAATAAAATGTAAAATAGTGCTTTGAATTTTTGGCTTCTAAGTTTTCCTCCAGTTTTCCATAACTTGTGGTATTATGATATGCACGAAAACAACAGAGGAGCCTCGGAATGAGAAACATTACATTTTTCAGTCATCCCAGCTTCCAGTCATCAGGAGTTTAAGGATCTCCTGAGTGAAGGATTGAACCCAGGCTGACATGTTTATTGCCTGATATGTGATCTATCTTCCATTAATGTGTATATACCTTTCAGACTCAGTAGTGCTCCTGACCTCCACAGATCCTGCAGTAGTATGTTTCACTACTGATTTATGTACTATGTAGTACTATATATGTACTATATATGTCCTTAGACATAGACATAGGTAAGTCCTCAAAAAACTTATAATTTGATTGGAGGGGCTCTAATTTTTATTCTATAAAAGAATACGAATCCCTTGTTTGCCTTCTCCACATTATTCATGATTATACAGACTTCTAGCATCTCTCTCCTCAGTCATAACTTTTCCAACCTGAAGAGTCCTAATCTATTTATTCTCTTCTCCCACGGAGGTTGTGTGATACCTCTCACCATCCTTGTCAGCCTCTCTGTGCATGTTATTGATGAACTCTTCTCTCATCCTTTTGTAGGTCATCCACCATTGGCATGCCTTGAAGCTCTAAGCCTGGATTGGGCACTCTTATTAAGCTATCTTATCCTGACCTTTGTGGGAATGTAGCATGATTCTCTTGGGAGATCTCGGTTGGTGTACTAAAAAAGACTCTACAGCTAATATTATGTCAACTTTTAAAGGTATGTAGGATAGAAAATGAATTTAGCTATGCGCATATTTGCTGTGTTGCTAACCACTTGCTTCTGCTTCATATTCATGGATTTTCTTTCTTATCCTAAAAAAACCCACCTCTCTCATTTAAACACATGTGTTGTTTCAAATGTATTGAACTGCTTGGCTTTCAGCACTTTCAGAAGATATTATTTTCCTCCTTGTCTTTTATTGCCTGAATTCAGCCCTTGTTAATATCAAAACAAATATCTTGGCACCAAATGCAGGCTCCCTGATCCCTGTTTTTTGTTAGCCACTGTTTGAAAACCTTGTTAGCTTAGTGTCGGGCACTCATTAAACTTTCAACTTACACATGCTGCCTCCCAGCTCTGACAGATTGTCTGTTTTGCAGCGTGTATACGCATGAGCATGTGTTTGTGTGCGTGTGTTTGAGTGTGTGACTTATTGACCTGTATGCAAGGCCAATAAAACTGTAAAAGAAACGCATACTCCCCCTTCCCCCACCAAATCCAGGGTGTAATTCCTCCCTTCCATCTGTGGTGTACAGAATCCAGCAGTGATCCCATACAGGGCTCCATTCTGCTCTCAAACAATGAGCTGCTGTTCAGTCCGTATTACCATGTATTACCTTAGCTGTGGAAACTCCTCATTACTAAGTTAATAAAATATTTTTCTTCCTTCCCCTCAAATTTTTCACAACAAAAAGATGCATGTCTTTGCATTCAGAATGATCAATATCTCTACTTACGTACACAGGTGCTCGCATGTTCTTTGTTTTATTTTGTTTTGATTTTTTGTAGGGTTTTTTTTAGTAGAGCTGCAGACAGCACAGGAGATGAGGGGGATTCTGTTTTTCCAAAGGTCAGCTTGGATATACCAATGATTGCCTGGCTTGCATATGTGGAAAAACACCGTCAAACAGCACAGCGGCTCTTTATTTTTTAATTGCTACGTGATGTTTTAATGTTTTATTTTAATTACATATCCCTTCTCCCAACGCTTGCCTGCTGTTCTGAAAAAAAAGAAAAAAAAAAAAACAGAAAAAAGAGAAGTCCTTAGACAGCAATAAAACAAATAGAGACACCTCTGTACAATGCATCAGAACATAAGGGAGAGTTTAAAATGCTTTCCTCCATCTTTGTCCTCCATGATCCTGCAATCGAATAAATTGCATTTTAGCAAAAGGAAAGCATCAGGAATTTGAAATATGTACTTATAGGTCCTCCATTTCAGTGTAAATCAGCAGTGATGTCAGTGCTGCCACACTGATCTACACCAGCTGGGAATGTTACCAGTTGCCTCGGTGAGGTTGTACTGGTGTACACCTGCTGAGGAGACAGGCTGTGAGACATCTAGAATATTAGTTCAGGGTTAGAGCACTGTTCTGATTCCGCTATAGCTGTTATGAATTAGGAATTAGTCCCATGAAATTAAGGGAGCTTGTAACAATATAAGGGAGAGTTAAATTGGGCCCCTTCAATGTCTACTAACTTGCTTGGCCTCTGAATTTGTTCCCCTTGCTATTCATCTCTCAATAGCTACTTGTACTGCAAAATACCAATATTTACATTGGGAAATGTTTCCTTTAAGCCCAATGGCGGATTAATTTTTGTGGTTTGTACTCGAGCTTCAAGGTTTAGAGGGCTTCTCCCTCGCTCTTAATCACCCCCTCCTCACAGTGAGGAGGTTCAGATGATTTCAACTGAAAAAAAAAAAAAAACAAAACAACCAGCTTTTGATGGATGTTTAAGAAGATTTTGGCAATAGTTTATGAAATACACAGGACTCCATCTGTCCTTTCCAGGGTAACTCTGTCTCCAAAATAATCCTACTTCTGGCTTTCCAGAGAACATTTCAAACCAGTGGCAGGAAGGTGGCAGATCAACAATCTCTGCCCAGACTATGGCCAGCCAGGTTATGAGCCCTGAGCATCAGTAAGGATTTCCTTTGACTGAGGACCACCACCACAGCATATGGCAGGTCAGGCCCAGATCCACAGTGGAAATTGGAGGCTTCAGGATCTGAATGGTTGTAGGGCCTAAGCAGCAATCCTTGGTCATTTGTAAAGTCTAGCTCAGGGTGGGGAACTGAACACAGTTGCAATCCTGCTGGTACAAGTCAGAGAATACTTTGACCCCTGTAGTTCCTTCAGTCCTCTATTTCAGCCCACTTCTTTTTGTGCATTGCCTTCCCTTTTCACTCTATGTGCATCTCATATTTGGGAATGGGAACGTCTGAAGAGCTGGATCTCCTTCTTGCTTTCTGTATGTGCAGAGCCTAGCACAGTAGAGTCCAAGCCTACTTAGGAGTTCCAGGTATCACCTACATGTTACTACTAGTATCTTTGAGCAGGAAGTATGGGATGACAGTAGTACACGAAGTGGGGAGAACAGCAGCAAGAATGCAAGAAATCTAAGGCAGCTGCTTTTCGCTGGGTCTCTTTTTGGGCATACCACCAAGATGTGGCCCTTCCTGACCCCTATGAGGTGTGAGAACCTGTTGCTTCAGACTAATTGAACTGGCTTACGTTGGACATGGCTCCCAGGCCACTGCCTAGCATCAATACCTTTTAAAACCAGCCTTGTGTTTTGCCAGCATTACTTCAGCTATGTGTGCTGACTTACCTGCTTGTTGAAACCCTGTACTTTAATTCTGAGGTCACCTGAATTAATTGCTGTGTCGAAGGAGGACACAGATCAATAACGAGACCACACTTTAAATCTTATTTCATAATCTTATCTAAGCAGTCATTCCAGGAGAGCACTAATGAGTCAGAGTGAGGCCAAATCTTACATGGATGAAATTCTCTCTCTGTGTGCTGACATGGCTGCATATTTAGCCACCACAATTTTTAAGACAGACAGGCATCTTGATGAGTCAAATCTTCCTGAATCCCCTAGTAAAACAACGAGTGTGCACTCTATTTAAATGCTTTACTGTTTTTCTGAACAGCCTTATATTTGTTCTTTATAGGTTTTTTGTTTAATTAATAAAAACCAAAGCTTGTATGGCCTGATCTTGCACAGCTCTCTGAACGCATCTTATTTCTGTGAAATTGAAGAAGTTCATTATTTTTTTTCATGTTTGTCAAGGTCTTTTTCTTAGCTCCCACAGTCATATTAAATTTAATCTCTAGTTATTTTAAATAACATCCTGCTTTTCAGGGTGCAAAAAATTATATAACACAGTTTGACACCGTTGAACCCTGATAGTTCAAAGCTCAAAACCAAATTAATTCAGAATGATTTTTGTATTTAATATATTTTTTAAGACTCTCAGAATTCAGTTTTAGAGTTACAAATTGGTGACTTATGATTTTACCATGCTTGATTTGCCAGCAATGAAGCTGGCTCTGAAATCCAATTTTAGTCTTGGGAAATAGTTTTGAGACTTTATTATAAACTATTGTCCCAAAGTAACAGGAAATTTTCAGAGATTTGGAATAAAGCTCTTTATACAGAATACTTAATGTGACTAAATCAGCAAGTTCTTAGTAAAAACACTTTGTTGGAGTATTTCTGGTCAGTTCTGTTTTACAGTACTTGAAATCCGTTGCGTACTTTTGGGAACATCAGTCACTTTTGGAAGAATCTCTCCTTTGCCTCCTTCATTAGTCTTCCCACTTTTGCAAGATGCTGCTTTTCCTTCTTGTGAAGCTTACTGTCTGCAGAGTGGAGTAAAGAGGATATTTGCCTCACCAGCTGAGATCTACGTTGCTGCCATGGAAACTCAAGAGGAGCATTGCCATTGATGTCAGTGATACCTGGTAGTAAATGAGTAAGTTAGTTGTTCTTGCTATTTGCTCTCTCTATTTGTTATGCTAGCAGAAATTATTCCATTGCTTGTCACCATCAGGAAGAAATTAGTTTTTATAGACCTTTTGCAAGCTAGACTGTTTTCCAAACAGGAGAGAGAGAGGAAAATGAGGTAAGAGGAATAAAGGAATGGGGCAGGGATTTCCTCTTTCCTGTTTTAACTATGACATAGAACAAAGCAAAA
This sequence comes from Tauraco erythrolophus, assembly GCF_009769465.1. Lineage (NCBI taxonomy): Eukaryota > Metazoa > Chordata > Aves > Musophagiformes > Musophagidae > Tauraco > Tauraco erythrolophus. Next base: position 21,238,145 of record NC_141473.1, on the reverse strand, counting down.
TCCATCATCTCTGCATCCCAGGTGGAATTTTTTGTTGTCACAGGAGAACAATGAATATAGGGAGTGGTACCTGTGACCTGACCTGACCTGTTGGTAGCACCCTGCGCCACAGGAATGGGGCACGCGTATTGAATACACCAGTACTGCTGAAAGTTTGGTAACATAACAAACGACCTACACAGGTTGCCTCAGAGAAACTAAGATGGAGACTTTCAGAAGAGGTCTTTGGGGTGTCTGTTTGTATGCATGCAATTGGGATTCCTGCATCTTACTTTGTGATGGTGAGGAGATTGCAGATTCCTTCTAACCCAGATGGAAAATGCTCTCAGAACTCTCAATGTGGACTTTATTGCCTTTTGTCCACATTGTAGCAAATTATTGTATGGTAATAATACAAGTATAGAGAAGTACTGTACACATCCCAGTCAAGGAATTTCACATCTTGGAGACTGTGTTAGAGGCTAGTGTAGTTCTGTGTTAGTATAGAGGTGAGTCAGATAACTCAGTAGATTTTTCTATCTCCAATTTCTAGTTTTTATTCCCAGAAATTCTGTTACAGTTTCTGCTCTTATTTGAGCCCAGGGAAAATCCTGTGCTATATCCTTTGGTTTCAGAAAGGAACGCTAAGAAGGAGAAACCATCTTTGTGTTTCTCTGTTTTTCTTGTGACATACCTAAGACTAATTTAAGATGGTAAATTGCTGTTGATGCAAAATTTGCACCATCAGTTCGCAAAAAGGAGTCTGATTTTCTCTCTCTCTTTCTCTTTAATGTCTTCCAACATTGGTTTACCATCCTCTGTCTTTTCTGTTGCAAACTGAAGAGGTAAAAGCTAACTAAGTATGAACTTTGTCCTGATTGCAGAAGTTCAGTGCTTTGTCTCATGGGATTTAGCTTGAAGTGCTTGGTTGCACCTCTTTTCCCCACTCACACTGGTTCAATATCCTGTCTATTTTTAAATAAATAAATAAGCAAATGATAAAAAAGTAAGTTTGTTCTTGCAGCATACAAGCCAGATGTTTTTGAGACTGAAGAGAGGATTTTTAGTGGAGTTTGAGCAGAGGAGTTTCTGTCGTGCACCACAGTGGTTAGTAAGGACAAATAAATAACCAGAACATCAGAGTGTAGAAGGACCAGGCCTTTTTAGTCCTGTAACTTCCAGCAACATTCCCCCAAACACTTCCTCAGCTTGTTCCTTTGCTTCATCTTCTGTCATATTAGCTGGCCTGGCAGGCCCACCTTCTGCAAAAGGTGATCATTTTTTGCACATGCTGTTGGCAATTGAGCAAAGGAGAACGTAAGACATTGCTTCCTTGGATAGCACAGCTTGTTTCCCTCTTGTATCCAGAAAGCAGGGATAGAGGGGCCCAGTCTCCTTCATTCTTTTGAAAGATGAGAATCTTGAGGTGTTCACAGGTAAAATCACTGAGCTCTGTCAGTTCCAGGGACTGTTCTTGCCCTCGAATAAGAGATGCAGGAATAGGATATATCCCCTTGCCTCTCTTGCTTTCCTCTTGCTCTTGCCTTAACCTTTCAAGCTCTTCTCAGGTGCAGGAATTTTCAGTAAGCCTTTACCTTCCAAGATATGTCCCAACAGTAACTTCTGTTGCTAGCAGAGTCGTCTGAAAAGGGCAAGTTTATTTTGTGTGAGAACCTGAAAGTGAGAAAAATGCTTCTATGTAATTTTCAAATAGCTGATGATTGTATCCTTAAAAAATCTAAGAAAGAATGTGTTAGAGTGAAATAATTGATCTTTTTCCTCTCTTTCAACGGGAGAAATGTAAGCAAGAAAATCAGAAAATATTAAATGAAAAGTGTTGACCACAACTTAAGTTCCATGGAGAAAATATATATTCAATTGAAGTAGTTTTCCATCAGTAAAAACTTTGAAGCCAAATGTGTCAACCAGCCTTAACAGAACATTCCCATTGCCAGCAGTCATCCAACTAAGGACAACATGACTGCAGGCCATGGGGAGAGTGGGCATCAGCCCAATGCCTCAGCCTGCATAACTATTTTTCAAACAATATTTAATTATCATAATGAGCACTTACAAGATCATTTGATGAAACCTGATGTTCTGTCTGACCTTCTCAGAACATAGCATGTTGGTAATTGTACTATTGTTTTATTTTATTAAGGAAATTGTTGTTTGTAGTTCACAAATATATTATCATCTTGACCTTTTCATCTGCCACTCGTATGCTCCCTCGAGTGGTCTACATTATGAATTGCATTTACTTACTCAGGCTGTTCAGCTTGTCTGAATATAATTTAGCTGGTATTCTGAAGCACCTTGGTACAGCCTAAATCAGCAGTTTTGCTTTGAGATATTGAATGTTGAAGTTGCCTTTAGCTGAAATGTTGCTGGATAGAAACAGCAGGAATGAAAGAGACTGTCACCTTGTTTCTCTGTCCCTGGAATTTCTGTCTTGATTACGTCACTCATGGATCAGGTCATGTGACACCTCCCAGCCAGCATTGCATAACAAGGTGATACAATTTCTATAACTCTATCATCTGAGGTTAAAACTGAGTAAAATGATTCATTTTTAGAGGTTGGTGCCAATTCCATTTAGAACTCTGAATTTCTGTATTTATAATCCTATGTTAATTATCAAATTATCAGCATGAGAACTGTGAGGATACCCCCCTCTGCTTCTTTAAAGTGGCAATGGGAAGTAGGTTGACAAGGTTTGAAAATGTTCTTGGCTGACTTTCCTGCAGGGGAAGACACAGAGGAACATACTAGCCATTATTACTTTTCTATTTCAAACTGCAAAGTACTAAATCTTTGTGGAGTGCTGTTCACTGATGGAAATGTCGTAAGTATTGCTCTTCTGGACATCTATGACAAGTATCACATTTTATCTTTTCCTTTTCATGTTCTTTCTAATGCCATTTTAAGGGGCCAGTATTCGGAGAACCTCCTTCTTCTCTCCCAGGTATTCATGCCATTAGTGAATAATGTTTAAAGTAGTGATTTTTGTGGGTACAATCCTGTATTCTTCAGAATCAGCTGGATGCCTGGTTTTCTAGCTTCTACCAGGCTGTCAAATTGTAGGAGGCAGTTTGAAAGAGTCATTGTCTGAATCTGACCCTCAAGACCATGTTATTGGCCACAGGTGTCTCAAGGAGGGGCACTAGTGACATAACTGCTGACAGGTGACCATCATTATCATTAGCATTTGTACTGCAGTAGCAGTTAGAGCTACTATGGTTTACGTCCATCATGAACGGTGTGCAGTACTCTACAGAACAAAAAGATTTCAGCTTCAGGAGCCTGAAACCTAGGAGTATGCCTGTCTGTAGTCAAAGATGTGACTGCAACTTGCGTGAACAAAGGTAAGTTAGCTTTCAGCTAGATAGTTTGTTATTTGTGCAGCTCTTAATGCAGTAACTGCAGCATAGGGAGAGGAAGTAACATCTCCAAGATTATTTAAAGTTCCAGAGTCTAGGGGAAAAAGAAAACAACAAACTACTAAGTTTCTCTACCTACCAGGCTGCATGCGTACTGTTTGCTAATTCTACTAGGTTCAGATGCTTCGGTAATAAACACGTGAGCCCAACTGCATTTGATTTATACTACAGGTTTTGACAGGGGTATTTCCCCTGTGTGGCATCCAAAGAACAGAAAATCCTGGTAGGTACACACACTATTAGCACTGGGGGAGTTGTTGATCTGCAGTCAGTGGGCTTCTAGCATAATGATTTCCAGGTAATTGGCCCATGTCTGGAAGTGGCAAGACAAACTAATATTCACCAGAACCAAAGGGAGTGATGGGTACTGTGGACCTTTTATCAGTCGATAATATCCTCACTGCTTCATGTGTCAGAAGAAGACAAAGGCTTGGTCTTCCCTAGGGTTTCTCACATGGCAGAGGGAATGCCTGACAGTTTTACATGGACTTAGTTATTCAGCAGTGGAAGCTGTGATCATGAGCTGGCTTCATCTGGTTTCAATCACCCACTTCTCTCAGTCTCTCCTTCTGCTGAATGTTCCTATGTTCGTGGAATATTTTTCCAACTGCCAAATGTGTTCCTTTGGCATTACCTTTCGAGCCCGCAGCAGAAGGATTGCAGGGAAAAAAAAAAAGAAGTGGCTTCATCAAAGTAGCTGTTTGAATCAATAGGGAGTTATCAACATTATGAGTGGCTTTTTTGGCTGCCCTGGTAGCAAACTTGTTCTGCTTTTCTTGCAGGGAAGTGGATCTTAACCTTTCTCGGCTCTCACCTCAGTGAAATTTAAAACGATCTGATTAATATCTTCAGAGTCCTTAGCTAGCTAATATGATTCTATCTTGCTGGTGTGGAGTTAAAGGGTGTTTGAACGAAGAATGGAGTAGTGTTCTTTCAAGATATCACATTATAACTTTGCTTTGGGGAAGATTTTTTAAGCAAGTAACACTTGTGATGGAAAATACCTCTCCTTTATCCTTCTTATACTTCTGTCACCAGGAGTTTAAGCAAATCTGTTCTTCATCCCATCCAGACAAAGTCACAAGCAGATTTCAGAATCACTGCATGTGTCAATAATCAAACAATATAGAGGCCAAGGGACTGGTTTAACTTTAGCAGTTTTGTGCTAGGATTATTAAAATGCGTGGTGATGTGTTTCATGAACGGGAATATCAAAGCTCCCTCTTTTATGTGGAGGAAGCAATGGCACATGTGAGAACGCTCTAACCAAAAACTGCATTTTAAATAGAAACATTTCCAATATAAAGGCATTTTAATCTGTATATGTCTGCTGCGGGGTCCTTTACTGACTCCAGGAAATAAATGTGCTAAGTGGGTCACTTTTAACTTAGAAACAGAAGAGCAAGATGATGTCAGTGTCTTCTGGCAGATCCAAAATGTTGCCCATAGTTATTTCAAGGAAATTCAATGAGGTCCTGGCTATCCAAGTGTGCGTACATCTATTCCTTTAGGTGAGGGCTACTTTTATTCTTTTGAAGAAATGGCATTCAGGAGCTGTTTCTTGTGGACTGATGACTAGAGAGGTCCAAAAACTTGCATTATATTAATGGGGTTGCACCAGTAAGATACAAAGGGACTTTTAATTCAATTGGATCATTTTCCACTGGAGGCCAGATGGACTGCTGTATTGAGGAGGCTAAGACAGCCCAAGGGAACAACAGCAAAATACCTTCTGTGTCTATATCTCGGTGATTTTAACAAAAGCTTTCTTGTCTTTCTGTCACAGCCATGACACAGAATATTGTTTCTTTAAGGTATAAGCACCTCAGACTAAGAGTTAGAGGGCAGCGCTGTTAATTTCTGGTGTTTGCTGTACTTAGCCAAAAAGAATGACACATACAACAGAGCAAAATTCTAGTAAATTTGAGTATTGCAAGCTAGATCAACAAAGATGTTGGGCTTCACTGCTCCCTGTAGAATAAAGGATCCTCAGATAAAAGCACCCTCAATTTGTAATCTCATGGGTACCTCTCTGTACAAATCTCATCACCAGTATTCCAAAGGATATAGCTAGAATAATTTTGAGTTGAGAGGCAAAATCACAAATTTTGCTCCAGGGTCTTAAATAGCTATGTCTCTAAAGCTAAGTTAGAAGAAAGCAAAAAATACAGTAGAAGACAGTGGGAATAAAATGAATAGTTGGGAAACTGAGATAGGAGTTAAAAGTAGTATCAGCTGCAAGTGCTGGCATGCAACTACACCCAGATAATGGCTGAGGAAGGCCTCTTCCTGACATCAAACAGCTGTTCTGTCTCACAGAGAACAGACCCATGTGGAGATCAGTGTCAGGTGGAATAAAACAGAACAGAAAGTGCTTTCCTTAAAACACAGGTGGCAAAAGCGTCATTCAGAGCTTGCTAAGCACAAGCCAAAAGCCTACTTTGTTCTGTGGAACAGATATTTCAGTTTATCAAGGCTTTGGTAAAAATGCACATACAGGCACTTGCACCAACTGGAATATGTCATGGCCACAGAATTAGTTTGGATAATTATGATCCCTGTCATGTCTCTAGCAGTAAGCAATAGCTGTTTTCAAAGCCATACCTACAAAATTATTTCTTCTTTCCACCCTTACTTCTTTACTTCCACCCTCCCTGTTGTGCAAGAAAGTTTTCTGGGAATGTCATATGCTTCTTAGTGTGTCAGTAAGCTGAACGTGTATGATTCTTTCTGCTTGAGTGTGTCAGTTTTCTGTGAGCAGGTTACAACTGAGAGTAAACATGCTGTCTGGTCCCTAGCCTACAGCCTGGGGGAGCCAGGTATCCCAGTTAGAAAATATCATCATTGTAAGAGAGAAAGTTTTGGGGTGGTTTATAGCCAAAATTTTAAAGTAAAGAAATGAGAAATACCATGGATTTATATGATACTTAAGATTTTGGTTTTCTTCTGCACAGGAGCTGTTATGTCTGCAGTACATTGCAGTCACCTGGAGCTCTACAGCCTCCCCAGTCCACACCACCTAGTTATGGAGTGCCTATAGCTCTGTGGATTTGCCAGCATTCCCATGGGAGCACAGACTGTGTGCAAATACTGGTCTTTTGTGAAAGACAGTTTTAAGTCACCTTTAGGAAGGATACTATGACACATTGTCTGCTCACATTGGCTGAGCAGTAAGAACAGATCTAGAATGGTGTTACCAAGTCTCCTCCCCACTGCACCTGGGAGCTTGCATAGTGAGGCAGTGTAAACCCAAGTTCTCTCTGTCAGAAAATGTTTGTTCTCACAGAGGACATAAGACAAGTTTGGGCTTGACCATAGTTTCAGTCCTGCTGTAGCAATCTTAGCAATGTTCTGAGTGTTACCCTCTACGCAAAGAGTGTGGAGTGAGAAAGTTCCATCTTTCTCTCCCCTGTGCCTTGGGTTGTTTTGGAGAGTTCTCTTTATGTTGGAAAGGACAATGTGTCTTTGATCTTTTCTCCCTTTTTTCTCTCTGGAAAGATTTCATCCAGAATGTTCCTTATGTGATATAGGGAAGGCTGGACTTCTTGAGAGAAAGTATGGTTCTTCCTGCTTCAAATACTCTGCCAGTCTGATCTCTATGCTACTTAGGCCAATAAAGTCAACCACTTTGCTCCTGTATATGTGCAATTTTCCCATCCCAACAGCTTCTGCTGCTGCTTGTCCGGAGCATTTTAAAGCTGCCTATGATTCCTGGACTAAACAAAAAAGCTTTGGTTTGGGTGGGAATCTTGCTTACGTACTGCTCACTAACCAAATATAAGGTGGTCTTTGGTCATCTGAGTATAACTTTGATAGTAAATAAGTATTTGGCACAGTATCTTCTCAGATTATAGATCTGTCACTGTTAAAAGGTATCATTCCTCCTTTTTACTTGACTTCATGAATATCAGCTTGAGATCATATTCACTAGGAGCTTTTCAGATGACAAGGGAATACAAACCTTGTAAAATGCATCTAAGATTGCAGGGTTAATTTTTAACCTGCTGTAGAATAAAGCAGTATAAAATCAATTTGGCCAAAGCCTGCTTAAGTGGGTAGTTAAGGTCACAATCAACAAAAATGGTTTCTGAAACCATTGCAGCTATAGATCATTACACTTCTCTCCTAGCACAATGCAAAAAGACAAGACTCAGCTAATGCTTTCATCTGGCCATCAATCATCATTACATTGTAAACTACCAGGGTGAGAGAGGGCAAAGCTTTGATTCAGAGCTGATGGAAGTTCTATGACCTGGGGGCTTTCTTAAGCTAAAGGCTAATTAACCATAAAAGAGTCAAAGGTCTGCAAGTCTAACACATTAAAGGATGTGCCTCTTTAGGTTCCATTGTATCAGTAAACATTAATTCCATTAAGTGTTAACAGGGCTAAGGTAGTCATTGCCATCTCTCATCCCTCCTTCTGCCTCCTTAATTTTATATCTTGGGATTTTCTCCATCTATGTGAAATTAAGTGGAGTTTGGGAACTGTGCTCCCATTGGAGAATGTTCTGAGCAGTGCAGGCTACATCTGGAAGAGGAATTCCTGACATTCTTCTTTCCTAATCAGCTTGGCCAAGCTAATCATATTAGGTTCAGAGAGTGAATTTGGTCATCGTAGTCCAGAATAAACAAGCTCATAGTCTAAACAAGAGTGTTTGAGATTTTGTAGACTGTGTGAGGCAGCTGTAAAACCACACAAATCTATATAATAAATCTATGGATAGCAGTATAAAATTGAGAGGTAAAGGTAAAGATTGAAATTTAAAGGTGACAAGCACAATATGGGACAATGAAAATAGCAAAGGTTAAACAGTTCTACGTTCTAGACAGTTTGAATTTTTTCTAAATAATGTTTCTTTAAGAAAATCTTGTAGCCAGAAGGGGATAAAACTATCACACAGTACCTGTTTTTGGGGCCTCATTTAAAGGCCATTCAACTCAGGGGGAATTTATCCATGAACTCCCAGGAGACATCAGATCAGATGAAGTATGGTATCAAACAGTATACAAAAGCTCAGCAGATAACTTGCCATTGTTGTAATTATGTTGTTCAGGTTCCCATATGCACCTCCCTTTGTTCTAGCCCTCCTGTCTCTTACTGTGGTGTCATGCTCCAACCCTTCGCTTACATCACAACAGTTTGTGGAGTCGCTCTATAAACCAGAACTAAAATAGGGTTAAAAGTTTTTGTTTTAATCCGACACATTTCAGTGATGTACTTGGCAATGCTGGAGGGAGAGAAAAATAGTTAGCAGGTGCAGGGAGGGCAGAAACTTCTTGAGTCAGCTTTGGCACCAGAGAAAGTGCTTATCTACCAACATCCTGAGTCTCTTGTTGATTTGTCATTCGCGTTTAGCAAGTTCAAGTTCCTGAGGTTGCAGTTCCATTTTACAAATCCTTTCATGGCTGAGTGTAAGGGGTTCGTGTTCTGTCCCTGCCAAGCCTGCCTGCATCTGTCAGCTGCTTGTACTTGCCACCTGCCAGATATCACAGGTGATACCAGTGAAACTGTTTGTGTAACTGTGATCTAAACAGGTCTAAGAAATGACCTGTTTAAGTAAAGCACAACACTGAAAATCTCCCGCCTTTCCCCCCAAAAATGGGATAAAACAACCTTACATCACTCCAGGTATGTTGGCTCTGCTAGATCTTTCCCTGGTGAGAATGAGAGGGGAAAATACTTTATGAATGCTACTTAATAAGAGATCTTCACAATATGGAAGTAGAGAGTCCTTTAGTGTTGTCTGCCTTGATCGCTTACCTAAGCTAGCTCAGAGTATTTTAGAGTATTTCACCCTGTAAACCAGTTTTGTGATTCTTACAGTGAATTTAAGGGTATCCTAAACAGCCAGCTTTAGATAAGAGTAGATATATTATAGCTCAAGCACATCATTTTGCCCATAATGCTGACTTTTTTTTTTAATTGCAAAATATAGTGAGCATGTGCATTACTTAACAATAAAGTTCAGCAGTATACAGAGTACTTGAGCAGAGTGCAGACTGCATTAGTAATGTGATTGTAGTGATGAAGACATAATGATACGATAGGCGTAGTTTGCAGGGAGAAGTAGTGTCTTTTATTAGTTTCAGAGAGTTGAAAAAACGGAGAAGTTTGGCTTTCCTTTTGTATTACCAGGTCTCTGTACACCAGCGGTCATGCTATGTTATCACACAACAGTCTCACAAAGTAAGTTTAAAGGGTGTTAGCACTTGGTTTGAGATCGTGTTAGAAAGGTCCTTCCTATACCGGGAAAAATGCTGATGTGAGGCCAGAGCTTTACGGGCTTTGGGATGCTACAGATAACGTTTGTGGAGGAGCTCTAAAATTATATCCTGACCATTTAGTGTCAATTAAAGATGTCATAATGCCATCTTCAGGAGTGTTAGTGCTGGGATTTTGCTTTAGTTCCACTGTGGCTTACCACATTGTAGCTTTGGTCAAAAGAATTATTCCTTTTTGCTTCTCCAAAAGTGTATCTTTACTGGCACTGAATGAGAAGGTATCCAGGCTGTATAGTGTTGTTGGATAGGTATTTAACAAATCTTGGAAAACTGAGGAATTCCAGAGGGCTGGAGGTTTGCCAGTGTAGTTCCATTATTTAAAAGTGATTAAGAGGAAAGCTAGAAAATTACAGAACAGTATGGCCTTACGTCAGTTGTACTTAATGTAATGACTTGTTTAATTTGGAACTCTACCAACATACCAACAACAAACTGAAAAATAGAATTCGTGCTAGTAATATGGCTTCATGTAAAGCACGCCATGTTAAGTGAACCTGTTATCTCTTTCTGATGGGATTGTTTATCTATTTGATATGAGGAGTGTTCTGATACAGCATCCATGGCTTTCTCCAAGGCTTTTGACTTAGTACAGATAGGCTTTGGCTGCATTCCAGGGTAGCTGTTCTTGTAGTGTCCCATCATCTGGCCCCATCCAGCCCTAATCCTCATCAAATCAGAGCACCTAGTGGAATGCATGAAAGTTCCTTCCCTGCCCGCATATCTTTTCTTCCACAAGATGCAGATGGAGACCAGGGCTGAAGGTCCTTTTCCACAGATCTGTGTTGTTTGGAATTAAAAGGATGTATTAAAAGGTGTATCACCAACAAACCTCATTTATCTGTTAAGAGATGCTAGAAGGGATCCCTACAGACTGCTTGTTGCTCCAATAGCTTTTAGTATTTTCTTCAACAAACTAAATAATAAAATAGAGTTTTGAATTATAGTTTTGTAATAAAGATTAATGAAATGAAGAAGGCAAGTTTCTATCATGCAGTGATCAGAATCATCTGGGCATGTGCTCTTCCAACAGAGTTTTAAGACTAATGACTAAGAAGGCAAGGTATTCCCACATGCTGTGAGACTGTCTTGGAAATTCAGAGGAGTGAGATGTTGTTACAAATAACAATCCCAGCAAGAGCTCTTAGTGCAGTGGTGAAAGTAAGAGGGATAATGTGATCTTGTAAGAGATTAGAAAGGCCATGAAATGGAAATATCAAACAATCATAGAGAAGTCATTTTGCTTCTGTACACAGATTTGATGAGATCAGTTTTGGGGTCCGTATTTCCAAAAAGAATGTGTAAGAAAGATATTATTGGGAGGCAAGCTTAGATGTGAGATTTGAGTTGCAATGCTCAGACATGTAAGATATTCATGCTTAGACAAATAAGGAAAGATGCCAGATCCTCTGCCTATTTTCCGGAGATGTCCTAAGTAATATGAAATGTCAGATTAGATGATCCAATGGTTTCTTAAGGTCTCAGGTCTTGGGAAACAATGGCTACTTCTCCTTCACTTCACTATTTGTGTATGCAAGACCGGACTAGTCACATTCTAACTCCAGCAAGGTGGCGCTGCGACTCAACTAGCTTCAGAAGAGTCACCCTGGTGTCAGCCTGGAGTAATGCAGTGGCAGGCTACACAGTTTGTACAGCATTTTTGGGATGCTTCTGGATAAAAGGTGCTGTATAACTGTAGGTCGCTTTTATTAAATGCCTTGCAAATCGTTTATAATGCCTTTAAATATCAGAACAGCCATACCACATCAATAACTTCTGCACATGTGTTTACTTTATTTTGGAGTTTGCCACAGTTCACTATAAATGGCTTAGATATGTTCAGTAATTCACTTATAATGAAACGTGCAAGCCTTCAATAAACGTATGTGTTACAACCGGCCTCTGATGTAAATGCTTTGCCAATTATATATACATTAGTGATGACTGTAGCAGGCTTATGAATACTCTTTGTAATTCTTTGGCCTCTGTTCTCCCCTCCCTTACGTAAGTTTTATACTGCAGTGTAATTCTAGATTCACAGATTTTTAAGGCCAGGAGAGACCATTAGATCATCTAGCTTGACTATTGGTGTAGCAGGCCAGAGAATCTCATCTGATTACTTAAACAATGAGTCCAAGAACCTTTTTGCTTGACTAAGTTTATCTTCCACTCTGCATGTCTGCAAGTTTTCAGGTGAAGACCTTGAGACATGAAAAATCAATTAGTAGCCTCAGAAGTTTGCTCCAGTTGTTAACCATCCTCATGGTGTATCTTGTCTTCTTCCCCTAATTTATGCTACATTACTTCTTTTGAACACAGCAGAAGATGCAGTGAGGAAAGCATCACCTTAGTTTTGAGCCTCAGATCTTTTCAGACTCTAACCTGCGTGAAATTTGGGGGTAAAAAAAAAGCTTGAATTAATTCTTGCTAACCTTTTTTCAATAGACCTCCAGATGTTCTTTCCGTTTTCTTTCCCATAATGGATAAATTCGTTGCAGAGAAGCTGTGTGAGAGCCATATGCCATTTCAAATTCATTTTCAGCCTTTGAGCACAATACTGAAAGAACTCCTCTCAGAACTTTAAGGCTTATGCGTTCAGAAAAGACGCCAAATTTTTAAGAGCCAGGCACCTCTGTAGGTTTATACATAAAATAAATACAATGTTGAGTTTTTCCAGAAATCTTAATGCGTGTAAAGGTTGGTAAATAGAAGCTGAAGACCTTGAAAAATCTTCTCACTTTGAGTGGATGTATCTTTTGAAAAATAGAACTCTATTTTGATTCATGTAATGCTTGGCAATTCTTTGTCCAGACTTACTGGAAAGGAGTAAATGTTCCCCCTTTCTGCTCACCACCATACAGGTTTCTCACAATCATCATGTGCACTTCTCTGGAAGCTTTTCCTGATTGCTGGCATAAGACTCTTTACTCTCTTGTGGTCTGTTCAGCACTGTCAGAAAGTCTACAAGCTTCTAACAGGATGATTTTATTATCTGCCAAATGTACAGACACTTTCATTGTATGGGGGTGGAGGAGGAAGAAGATAGAGAGTCTGGATCTAAATTCAGTTTCATGTTGTGGGAAAACTTACTTTAGTCAGATCGATTGTGCAGTCTGTAAGGATAAGTAAAAGTACAGCATATACATTAAAGGTAGACAGAGGAACAAGTGGCAGGAAAAGAAGTTCAGCTAGTAGACATTTCCCTGGAGTTTTTTTGCCAAAGCAAGGCACAGCATCAGGGAATTGCAATCTGATAATTTAAGCAGAAAGTGGTCATGACAGAGAACCCATAATAGATAATTATTATGTTAATGAAAGCACAAAGGCAGGAGAGGTCTGTATTTTCCTGACAGACAGTGATGTGCAGATCAGACCTGAATCCACAGGAAAGCATAGAATAAAATTGCAAAGTTAAGACATTGTGCATTTTAAATTGCTCTATTAGCACAAAATAAAAATGCACATAAACTTTAGTGCTTTTAATATTACACTTAGGACTGTTTACTTGCTGAAGGTAAAGTGCTTTGAGAAGGAAAGCATACTTCCTCACAGGGGCTGCTTCCCATAATTAGTTGGAGTATGACTGTTTAAACTGTAGCTCAGCAGAAATGTTTTGATTCTGTGGGGCACCAGCAGCTCAGCAACAGTGCTGCCTTTCACATCCACTTCTTAAGCGTAACAGATCATGTAGGCCCTGGGTTGGCTTGCCTCACATAAACCAGGTTTACAAAGAGTTATAAAAGCTTGGCTTTCCTTCTCCCTTCTCCTCCACATTCCAATTTTTCCCCTTATAACTTTACCACAAGGCAATGTAGTCAAGCTTTTCTTGGATCATATGAATCTAGATCAATAAATATCAGTTGCAGAATGGGAATCTATGCACAGGCATGTGCTGGAAGGATGAAATGGTTGTGTTAGTTTAAAAGGACCTCAAAGTTTGTTTTGTTCTCTATTTGCAGGGCACAATACCTGTGTTATAGGGGTACAGAGCTGGAGCGGAAGAAGAAAGTTCCTTTTGAAAAAGTAGCAATGCTGAAATGTGCTGTGGAGACTCAGATTGTTTTTCAGCTCCAGGCATGTATGGTAAGCAAATGATGTTATCTCTGGCTGGACAAGGGTGCTACACATCATGGAATAACCTGCATTTCAGCTGTTGTCAGGTAGTTATTGTCTACAGATAGATGCAAAGCATCTTATAGGAGCCAGATGTTTGGTTCGACAACAGACTGTCATAGAATCATAGAATGGTTAGGGTTGGAAGGGACCTCAAAGATCATCTAGTTCCAACCCCCTGCCATGGGCAGAGAAATCGTCCACTACACCAGGTTGCCCAAAGCCTCATCTAACCTGGCCTTGAACACTTCCAGGGATGGGGCATCCACAACTTCTCTGGGCAACCTGTTTCAGTGCCTCACCACCCTCTGAGTGAAAATGTCTTCCTTATATCTAACCTAAATCTCCCCTCTTTCAGTTTAAATCCATTGCCCCTTGTCGAAATCATTAAGGCTTTTTTTTTTTTTTTCTGCCAGTGCTTGAACCATGAATCAGCTTCTACCAGGGACCTTGTCCTCTCCTTCCCTCATATCCCCCTTTCAAGAGATAAATGGCTTTATTAGCTCTAAAGTGAGAGTCAGAGTGAATTTCAACCATTCGCAGAAAAACACTACACAGGTTAAGCGCTGTTTAGCAGAGATCCTGTGGTGCACAACACTTAGGCCAGCCTTGAGCCATTTTCATCTGCCTGCCTGATCTCAAACACAGGAACTAAATTCAGTGAGTTTTAGGTCCAGTCTGTGCTCCATGTAGTATATGAAGCACATGGGTTCAAGTCATGATTCTGCCACTAAACTCAGCATCGCTGTATTCCAGAACAGTATTCCTAATCAGAATTCCACTTTCTCTGAAATGCATTGGGATCTTTGAGTGGAAATTCCTGTGGAAGTACAGCATACTTAGTTGTCCTCTCAACTGTATAATGATACAGGAATTGCCGCAATGAGACCAAGGGTAGAGGCTACAGTCAAAGGCATCGCACCTTTCCAGTTACAGTTAATTCCTATGAAGATACAGTCTTTCTGATCACAACTAATGTAAAACGTTGAGCTGAAATTGTATAGAAACATGCTGCATCAGCAATGATGATGGCAGCTTCTGAAACTTGCTGAACAGAGAAGATAAGCGTATGACTTAGCATGAACTGTTGTAAAGGTGGTTGTTTTCTGTATGTTTTGCTTTGAAGGAAACAAGGTGCAAGATTTATTAGACAGGAATCCTGACAATGAGATTTGACTTAGCCATCTCCTGCAGGCCTGTTGCATGATTCTAAGCAGTCACTTCCTTTCTTTGTGTGGCCATCTCTTAATTTAGAAACTGAGAAATCCTGATTCCCAGGGTTGTTTTTTTTTTTTAAAGTTGGAAGGGTTCATTATATTTATCTCACCCAACTTCCTGCATAAAGTGACCATACAATTCCAGCTAGGACTTATCAGTCTTTCATGAAGTACTGTGCAATCCCTGGCCAGATGCAGCTGTATTCATGATGAAGTGAGTGGGCTGCACGCTGATGCAGCTTCTTTTCATTCGTATGGCGAGGAGCAACATACCATGTATGCTTCGAGAGAAGGGGATGAGTAGAGTTTTTTCAGCTTCCCTGATACATGTCTTCCACAAGGTATGACATACGAAAGTAATTGTATAATTTTTCATATGGAAAAGCAATGTCTCACTTGTCAGGAATAACTTTTTCATGAAAAGGCTCTAGTCATATAAAAATACCATAATAAATTAAGTATTTCTCCTTTCTTTATTAGCTTCGTTGGGAGTAGGAGTACTTTTGCTTAAATTGAAGATAAATAATACATATACAGTCATGTAAGATTTATATTTATATGCATGCATTCATAGCTTTCTATGTACATAATAATATAAATCTGTATCAGAGTACCAGATCATGTCAATCAGAGATAAGTGTCTTGGTCTGTCTCGCACACACATTTTCAAAAACTGACACTGCACAGTAAAACTGAGTAAAACAAACCTCGTCCTAACCAAGGCCAGATTAGATCTTCAGAACCCAGCTCTGATGATATACATAAGGCCTTCCACATGCAGATACCAGAGTGTGTGTATGTAAATTAGCACTTAGTAGATGCGCAGCCAGAGTAGGTGCCTTCAGTAAAGCTGCTAGTTCTGGCACAGTAACAGTGATCCTTAGTGTATTAATATCAGATTCCCCACATTTTGGGCCATGAGACCTTGATGAAGGAGAATTGAAAAATTGTGTGCTGCAGCAGTACAGCACATCTGGCTTTCAGCTCCACAGATAAATGGTAATATATTAGAATCATAGAATGGTTAGGGTGGGAAGGGACCTTAAAGATCATCTAGTTCCAACCCCCCTGCCATGGGCAGGGAAACCCTCCACTACACCAGGTTGCCCAAAGCCTCGTCCAACCTGGCCTTGAACACTTCCAGGGATGGGGCATCCACAACTTCTCTGGGCAACCTGTTCCACTGCCTCACCACTCTGAGTGAAAAATTTCTTTCTTATATCTAACCTAAATCTCCCCTCTTTCAGTTTAAATCCATTGCCCCTTGTCCTAATACTACACACCCTTGTAAAAAGTCCCTCTCCAGCTTTCCTGTAGGCCTCCTTTAGGTACTGGAAAGCTGCTATAAGATCACCACGGAGCCTTCTCTTCTCTATTGTTAATAGAGAATTAGTAGTTCATACATTAGTAACAATATTAGTAGTTAATAGCTACATGTTGCTAAATCTCATATGGGGGTATCTTGCTTTCTAGTTAAGTCTAAAAGTTGTCTTTGGTTTGAACAACGACCAACTGAGGGGTCTACTCTGCTCTTGTGAGACCCCACCTGGAATACTGCTTTCAGCTCTGGAGTCCCCAACACAAGAAGAACATGCAGCTGCTGGAGCGGGTCCAGAGGAGGGCCATGAAGACGATCTGAGGACTGGAGCACCTGTCATATGAAGACAGGCTGAGAGAGTTGAGGCTGTTCAGCCTGGAGAAGAGAAGGCTCTGAGGTGATCTTATCGCAGCCTTCCAGTACTTATAGGGGGCCTACAGGAAAGCTGGAGAGGGACTTTTTACAAGGGTGTGTAGTGATAGGACAAGGGGCAATGGATTTAAACTGAAAGAGGGGAGATTTAGATTAAATTTAAGGAAAATTAAATTTTTCACTCAGAGGGTGGTGAGGCAGTGGGACAGGTTGCCCAGAGAAGTTGTGGATGCCCCATCCCTGGAAGCGTACAAGGCCAGGTTGGATGAAGCGTTGACCAACCTGGTGTAGTGGAGGATTTCTCTGCCCATGGCAGGGGGAATGGAACTAGATGATCTTTGAGGTTCCTTCCAACCCTAACCATTCTATGGTTCTATAACAGTGAGGAGACTCAGAGCCAGCATAGAGGAGTCTGGACAACAGAAATGGAGTTTGCTGTAGACCAGTAAATGCATGTCGTAACAACTAGTAGGCTGGTTTGTCTTGAGTTTGGTCCAAACATAGGTTGGTAGATCCCAGCTGCACACAGTTAGAATCATCAAATTTCTGTATAAATCGAGGACCTCAAAGCATTCTCCAAATGTTAATGAGTTAAGCATTGTACCAAATGCCATACTTAACTGTGATGTAGGAAAGTATTAATAGATATATTTTACAAATGGAGAGATTTGAGTTCCCTGAAACTACTTTGCAAACCTAGAACCCAGCATCATCGGAGCTGAGAAGGGACCTTGGTATCTGTGACAATGTGCTGCAGGTATTGACTGTTTTACAGCCTTGCCAGAATCCAACAGCAGCAATATGAGAGGTGTTCCCTCAGTCTCCAAGCCAGCCTCTGAGTAACTCCTTCGTTTTTCTGTGTCTGCATCTGTGAAAGAAAAGTGCTTGTTCTCTCCATCAGTTAAAAATAATAGTAACAGGAGAATGGGATTAGACTATCCTATTCCTCAGCTCTGTCAGGCAAGGTAGTACTTGTTAAAAGACATGGAAAAAATAAGACACCATGAACAAGAAAAACATGCTCGAGTCTGACAGTATACATCCCAGAATATAGGGGAACATGTGCAAAGCACAGTCCATTTGTACAAGTTGGTAACTAGAAGAGCCATGATAGGGAATGCTGCAAGGAGCAGTTCTGACTTTAGGCAAAACAAATGTAGTTGCTTTACCCTCTTCGCGTCTGAGTTGAGATGCAGAGGGAAGGACGATCTGTGCTCAATTCTATTTTGAGATGGTCAAAACCTCTCAGGAACTTCTTACCAGCTGAGATCAATGTAAGAAGCCAGGGCAAAGATAAGTCAAGAGAGCACAGACAGGTCAAAGGTTGAAACCTCACATTTTTGCCCTTTGTAATCCTGCACTGTTGGTATTGACAATGCCTGTAGTTGCTGCAATTACAAGCTCATAGAGGGCAGCAGCACAGATGAAGGGTGCTCCATGTTTTCAGAAGACAGTCTTTAGAAACATCATTACCCTATGTGAGACTTTCCTGTCATTTTGTTGCAAGAAGTGTGTATGTTTATACCAACGCACGCGTGCACGCCCCTGCAATCCCTGAAAAAGACATTTTGCTGGATAAAGTCCTCATTAAATATAAATTGATCTAGTCCCATTGACCAATTTATAGCAAGTAATGCTCTGATTAAGATTGATCCAAAGAAAAACCCAATCCACTAATGCCATTTCTAAGTCTAGTGTAGCTGAATCTGAGGTTTTGGGATTACTGCAGACATCACAAAGTGGAATGCCTGGCTTGTGATATGGGTCTATGGATTTAAAGTTACTAATTTATAATTAGTAAAATATGACAATTTGGCAAGTGCGTTTAAGTCATAAAACGTAACCCAAACAGAGATTGGATATTCTTTGCTGAGAATTACCAATGAATATTCTTTCAGCAATGTACATGTCACAGGTAGATGTATGATCAGCAAATTCAGAAGCAGGGATAGAGCCACATTTTCCTGTTTTAATTCACCGAGTAGCACTTTCTGAGTCAATTCTGCTGCATACACTGCAATGAATTAAAAAAAAAAAAAAAAGGTGAATCTGAAAACTGAATGAGGGTAAGCTGGGACCCAGGAACAGGAAAATGACTTAATTTGAACTATGTGGCAGTTCACTGGCTGGCATCAGAACAGTGCAATGATCAAACTGTTGGAATACTGTGGCCTCTGTTTTAATCTCCTAAGATGTCTATATTTCTATGCAGATGTGATGCTATATTACAGTAGCACTGCAGGAGCCGCAGTTAAAACACAGACCCTAATGATAAGTATTTTAGAAAAAGAAAATTATAAAACCAGTCCACGCTCTGCAGAGCTTACTGTCTATAACCTCAGTTGTGCAGCTGTGGTAACCTCCAACACTCCACTGACATCACTGAGAAAATTAAAAACGTGCTACCTCTCATTGCAGTCAGTCTTATCTAACCTCTTATGTAAATTAAACAGAGGGGCCACGTATTTTGCTGAGTAGGGACAGCAGGCTGAATTAGGACTCCAGAGATGGTTACATGGATCACTTGTTCAGAATTGTACCAAGCCCTTTTCCTGCCCCATCATGATCAAGTAACGTTCTTGTGGCAACCACAATAATTCCCTGCAGGGGGCAGGGATATTAAGAAAGTATGCTTAGAGCCTCTTAATGCAATTTAGCAGCAGGAAACTAGGAAAGAGTGCCAGAAACATGTGAATAGCCAGTTCTGTGTACAGCACTTGAAAATGCTCCACCTAGGCCACAACAGGGCAATTGCCACTTCATTTGAACTTATTGCTAAGTGTTTATCTACAAGTATGTTCCACACCTGATTTGAGGCTTTTAATTTACATGTGACTTACGTATTAGTTAATTTACAGTTTAAGTGTGGTTAATGAAAATTACTGTTTTATTCACTAGAAACTCTTGTTGGACTTTCCAATTATTTGCATATTTAAACTCTGTAACAATTCCAAGCCAAAACTGTTTCTCTCTTAAGGTCAAGTAGGTGTGCTAGGTAACAGTACTGCCAACACCTCTTAGTGCTGAATGTAGTTGTGCTAGGTAACAGTACTGCCAACACCTCTTAGTGCTGAATGTAGTACATAGCAGTTTTTTGCACCTGAATACTGTGGAAGTGTCCTCGTAATAGTTCCGTGGTAAACCAGCTATAAAAATATTTAATTGTAATAAACAGTCATTTAGGCCGAGTCAGTAAGCAGAAAACTCTAATAACTACCTAAGCACAGTGAAGAGATGGTATCTGTCCTGAAGAGCTTGTGTTAAGGGAATGATCTAGGCCAGGGATATTCAAAGGCAGAGAGAGCAAAAATTACTTAGCTCAGCTCATGCTGCTATTTGGTGGCTGTTTCACTCCTTAGTGGTAGCGACTCAGCCATTTAATCGTGTTGTTTCCACTCTCCATCATATCGGTTACGTGAATATAATAATATTTAGTTCCAGAAGAATGAAGTAGTTCAGGTAGCAAGTACCAAATGACTGCATGGTTAAAAAAAACCAAACCCAAAACAAGAACGTAAACTCCAGTCCTCACTTGTGTCCTTAAAAAAGTTAAAAATATCAAGATAAATTTATCCCTCTGTTGTCCTCAAAGACAAGACATCAGGCATGAATTTGGCCTCATTTTATTCAATTTGTCTTCAATTTGCTAAGCTCATTAATTTTCTCTTGTTTTACTCTGTTAGCTGAGAAACAGAAGCCCTTTTGCAATAGGCATCAGAAGCAGGAAATCTCAGGGTATGTTTCTAATCGCCAGACTTTCTTTCCCTCTCTGCTGTTCCTGTTCTTAAGTAAGCATGAGGGGGTGGTGTGAGCATGAGGTGCCACTAGGGAAGCTGAAAAGAGTATCAAGGTCAGGGTGAAAACCACACAAGAAGCAGGAAGAGATGCTTGCAGTTAGGTTCATGACCTTTGTATTTTTTTTCTGATTGTCCAGGAGACGGAGGAAGGGGGGTAGAGAAGCAGAGATAGGAAGTTAACATTAGAGCAGATGTGTGCATAACCTCTGCTAGAAAACATCTGAGAGTTATGAAGGTTGCATTGAAGCTGCTAAAAATTGTAGGGTGCTTACTGCTGAACATCTGGGAAAATCAGGGATGTGTCTGGTCTTTGTTTCCAGGCAGCTGATGTAGTTCTAACAGGTAAAGGTCGAAGCCTGGGTTTCAAAAGGAGAACTGAACCATAGAAAAGACCTGAAACATGTTTGGTTATTCAAAAAAATGTTTAAAATATTTTAAAAGCAAACCAATACCATTTATAATCAGTAAAACTGAATTTCTTACCAAATATAGTCATTTAAGATGTCCATGAAAAACTGGCAGGTACTAGCCTTAGTGAGAGTCTTCAAATTCTCATTACGATAGTTGCATTCTTCATCAGTTCTCTCTGTATTCTGACTTGGATCTAGTAATGTACATGTCCTTTTCCACAAACATGCAAATGGAAAACTGTGACCAGGTCAGAGTGGCAGTTAATTTTGTCCAGGCTTGCTGAGATCTCAAGCATTTCAGTTTAGGCACGTTCCTGAAGAAGATAGAATCTTTCTTTCCAATGCCTTGGGAAACAATTTTAGTGCATCACCACAAACTGAGAGGGTAAAAATCTGTTACAAAATTCAAGCACAATCTTTGCCCTATTTGGTTACATATGGAACTGCATAGCATTTTTTAATACTCTTCTCTTGAGACAAGGCTATAAAACTCAATGGCTCTGAGGCAGTGAGCGATGGATCACTGGAATCGAAAGATGCTTGGTAGAATGAATACTCTATAAAACCTCAGGTGCTTTTCTACAAGGTTGGAAGGAATGATGAGTCTTTTTGAGTGGTGCACCAGTTAATAAAAGTTGGTACCCTATGTGCGTAGGTGATCTTCTCCACCTCCAGGTAACACTGCCCATTACTTTATCACCTGCATTGTCACCTCTGAGCCACACTTCCTGTTTCAGTAAAAAATGCTCAGGAGCTACAAAGCAGTCTTCAGCCAAGTATAAAACCAACTCTGGAAATTGTAATGACTTAATTTTTCCAACCACAATTAAGAGAAAATGGATGGGTGTATTGGGTTTGTGTGGCGAGGTTTTGGTAGTAGGAGGGCTACAGGGGTGGCTTCCCGTATGCCCAATAGAGCCAATGCCAGCTGGCTCCAAGACGGACCTGCCGCTGGCCAAGGCTGAGCCTGTCAGCAATGGTGATAGTGCCTCAGTGAAAACGTATTTAAGAAGGAGAAAAAAAAAAAAAAAAGCTATGCAACAACAATTGCAGCCGGAAAGAGGAGTGAGACTGTGTAAGAGAACAACTCTGCAGACACCAACATCAGTGAAGGAGAGGGGGAAGGTGCTCCAGGCACCGGAGCAGAGATTGCCATGGTAAAACAGGTTGTCCTCCTGCAGCCCGTGGAGGTTAATGGTGGAGCAGACATCTGCCTGCAAACTGTGGAGGACCCCATGATGGAGCAGATGGATGCCTGAAGAAGGCTGTGACCCTGTGGGAAGCCCATGCTGGAGCAGGCTCCTGGCAGGACCTGTGGACCCATGGAGAGAGGAGCCCATGCTGAAGCAGGTTTGCTGGCAGGCCTTGTGACCCTGTGGGAGACCCACACTCAAGCAGTCTTCCTGAAGGACTGCACTCCATGGAAGGGACCCATGCTGGAGCAGATTGTGAAGAATTGTAGCCTGTGGGAAGGACTCATGTTGGAGAAGTTCGTGGAGAACTGTGTCCCATGGGAGAGACCCCATGCTGGAGCATGGGAGGAGTGTGAGGAGTCCTCTCCCTGAGGAGGAAGGAATAGCAGAAACACCATGTGACGAACTAACTGCGACCCCCATTCCCTGTCCCCCTGCACCACTGGCAGGGAGGAGGTAAAGAAAAACTGGAGTAAACTTAAGCCTAGGAAGAAGTGAGGAGTGAGGGGGAAGGGGTTTTAAAGGTTTGGTTTATTTGTCATTGTTCTACTCTGATGTGAGTGGTGATAAACTAATTTCCTCAAGTCGAGTAGTTTTCGCATGTGATGGTAATTGGTGAATGATGTCTCTCTGTCCTTATCTCGACCCGTGAGCCTTTAGTTATATTTTCTCTCCCCTGTCCAGCTGAGGACAGGAGTAAAAGAGTGCCTTGGTGGGCACCTGGTGTTCAGCGAGGGTCAACCCACCACAGTGTAAAATGATGAGTGGAAAGAATAGTTAAAATACTGATGTTGTAACTATGAGTAGCTATTCACCTACCAGCTTATTCTACATGTAGTCGAGATACTCCAGGACTTAAATGACTTTATGTGTGATATCCTCTGGTGTTTCACACACACAAAAGAGTTTAGAGGTCTGTTTCCAAGACTTTGTACCTTGCCATATCCAAGCTGATGACTCTTCTGTGTGTCAGGTAGCTCACAATAGTCATCTATCAATAGAAGAAACTGAGTTCTTGGGGTTTCCAGGTTATGTCTGAATGGGACCCTGTCTCCATCTCTGGGGAGTCTTCATTTGCCTTTCTCCTATGTGACATTGGAGGCATATTAGTGAAAATCAGTTCAGCTTCATGTATACCAATAATAAGGCATCATTGTCTCTACTGGATGATTAGAAGATATGAGAACATTACCAAATGTGCCTGCAATGAATGATTACCAGGACTAGTTGAAGTTTGGTGTGATTGGGTGCTGAAAGCAGGAAAAAATTGGTTTTTTGAATGGAAATGAAATAAAATAAAATGGAAAAAAATAGTTTTATTTTTGGTAAGCATTCATGAGACTAATGATTCTGTCTGGGATATTGCAGATACCAGATATCTCTGGTGCTGAGCTTTCTGGGGAGAGCTAGTGTCAGGACACCTTTTGTAAACCAAGCAGATGATGTCCAGGTGTGTTTTTGTTGACATCAGAGAAGCCAGCAGCCTAGCTGATGGATTTCTGTGAGCTCCCCATTCAGTCATCAAACCAATAATTGCTGCAGCTGGACTTGCAGAACAAATGGTGAAGCACTCAGCAAAATAGGAGTTTGCCTGAATTGTGGGCTTTACCAGTTCAAGACGTGATCTGCAAGCAGAGGGGAGTGAACCAGCAATTGCAGCGTATTATCATATTAGATACTCACTTAGAGAAGGGCCAAGATTAAAATAATGGCAGGAGGAACTGTCTTACTCTGTGAGAGTCTTGCTTAGTATCTACAGATATCCATGATCCATATTGCCTCCTTTGCAAGTTTGTTCTTTACCCGTTTTCTAGCTCCCAACAACGTTGTTTATGCAGCTGGCTTAGTGCTTCCATCTGCCATACACCTTTGACTAGTTTTAATTTTGTTCCAGTGCAGAATATAAAGAAATTTGTGGAATATTGGAAGTGATTTCAAAATGAGATTTTTGTTGCCTCATTAAAAGTCTATTTTCATGCTTCCTGTTTTAAACTGCTGCCTTCAACTTGCCTTCAGAAATCCCATCAATGTTCATATAGGTTAAGGGATGAATACGTTAGCTGAAAAATTAAGTCCTATAATTATTAGTTGAGAGGGGTTTAATTAATTTTTGGTGATAAAGGATCTATAAACAGAGAGAAGTTATCTATCAGCACCTGCTGATAAATCATGAACCAAAGACACAAGGATGGGGATAAAGACCTGATTGTTTCTTTTGACTCTAGCTTCAAAATGATTAGATTCTTGTGGAGGAAATGCTACCTTCTAGAAATCTCTGTTAACAGTAAAGGGAACGTATTGGTATGCAGGAGCCATGTCTACAGTTGGTAAACTTTCACATATTGCCATTTTTGCTAATGGTGCCTGAGCCCAGCAAAGCTAGCAATAAAAAGGGTCCCTGTATGCTTCATCTACTAGCAAACAATGCCAGGAAGCGTTCCTCAGCACTGAAACTCAGTTTTCTGTGCTGTCTGATTGTTGGAAAAGTTCCTGGCACAGTTGCACTTCCATTACCTGAAAATCTCCTACACAATTCAAGGGATGGTTCAGGAGTTAGCGGTTTGTAATAAACAGTTAGGATGTGGCCACTCTGTTACAGAGTATGTGAAACTAATAGCATGGAAGATAACTATTCCGTGCTAGTTGACACTAGTGCCAAAGAACATGCTCAGGTACATCATCAGCCCTCTTAGACAAGCCACACACTGGCCTAAATAAATTTCAATCGCAGCAAATCATATCTTGTTTACCTGAATGCTTCTGGGGAAATGAATTGTGGTTACAGTTCTAGAGACAAGGCTTGCAAAGCAGCTTTAAAAAAGAGGACCATGATCTGGGTCATTGTGAGGTCCTCACCAACAGATTTTACTGGCTTGCTACCTGACCTTGCCTATGTCCTTCAGGACCTGTAAGATAGTTTTCTTGTGATGAGAACACTGCTGAGATATTCTGGATCCACATTCCTAAAGATGAAATTTCTTGTTTACCCACAGAGCACTTATAATATAGGAAATGCCAGTGTTATCTCTACAGAGTCTTGCCAACATGACATTCTTAAACTGGAGAGACTGCTTGTAGAGTAATAAAGCCTAATTTGGTTTCCATGACTAATTCACTGGCAGGCATCTTGATGGAGAACTATCAGCTATGCTGCCTAAAATGATGATGGTTTTTGAGACAGTTGAAAACTCAGCATCCGGTGCAGAAGTTCATCTAAGATAAGGTCACCTACAGCCAGAACCTGATCCTGGCTTGTGATCACCCTTAGTCAGGACTGAACTCTGTTCCATTGCCAGTCTTGTAAGTCATCATGTCACTCAGAGTGCTGGGATTTGACATAAAATGAAAGTCCATAGCATCCTTTCTGGCACTGTAACAAATTGTTAGATCAAGTGGGAGAAAAGAGGTAACATGGTATCTTCTCCTACGTTCAATATCACAAAGCAGGTACTTGGGAGGGAGCTCACTTACCCTCTACCTGCCATCAGAGGCTTTGCACTGCAGTGGTCACAGCAATGTCATCACCTGTTGTCACAGAGAGTCAGGAGGCAGCATGTAAGAGGGAAAGGAATTAGAAGTTTTGACATTCAAAATCTACGGTTTGCAATGTGTGGGTGTGGGATTCACTGAAGAAGAGAGAGAGTGTTCATCAGCTGTTAACAGCACAAAGCCAAGGAAGTCCTTGCTGCCCTGCTGGGATTCCCATGGAGTGGATGGTGACACTGGAAGATAAGTAAAGTGCCAACTGGGAAGGAAAAGAAGGGACAAATATTCCAGTGTGAAGGAGATAGCAAGTGAGCTTGCTGGGGAGGATAAAACAGCATTGAGATTGTTTTGAAAGAACCCCCTGATTCAAAGTAGGAGGGAGGGGTGATTGGTGGATGTAGATGAACGAGGACAGGACAGGGAATGGTGACTAATGGAATAACTAGAAATGGCAATTGCTTGAGTCACCCACACGGTAGAGATCAATAATGACATGCCTTATACTCACAAGAGTAGTTGTTGGTAGCACCCAGTGGAAAACGTTGCTAAACAGTTAACTTCAGGCTACCGACAAGTGCTCAGATTCCCGACCGCCTGAAACTTGCTCTGGCAAAGGGTACTGATCGGCTCCCAGGCCGCTGCTGTCAGTAAAGAGGCCAAGGACCAAGCGCTCCTTTCCCTCTTGGGGTGGTCTGGCCGGTCTGAGCGAGCTGTGTGTGTGGCAGAGACCCTGTCCTTGCCACTGCTTGTCTTGTACCTATTCTGCAGACAGAAGGCCTCTGTCTGCAGACTTGTTAAACTGGCATCTTCTATCACCAGCAGATTCACTAAAAGAAACATGTAGGAAGGGAAAGTTTATTTTGCTGATGCTCTTTATTTTAATCATACAAAGAAAATGACAATTTTTATATAGAAGCCATTAGGGATTCAGGAGGCGTCGGTTCCTAGCTCTGGGGTTCTTTTTTTTAACCAGACAGTGGCAATGCAAATACAGCCCGTCATGATATTTACATCTTTAGTTCTTGCATTCACCACATTACTAACACACTGATGGGCCCCTTGTTCTTCATTTGTCTATTTCCTTAAACTTTCTGCCCCCTTTTTTATTATTATTATTTTTTCTGTCATGTGTGCAGTTCTTGAAGGTCAATCAGACGTCATGGATAGAGCCATTCTGTTCAGGGGCTCGCAAGCAGCTTGTTTATGAATGAAGAAGGCTTTGTGAACTTCCAGGGACCTGCTGAGCTTTTTTATAAAACTACCAGTGGGACAAGGAGCTTGGGAAAGTAAAGGCCTCTTACGGAAACAGAAAATGGAGGCACACTGCCAAAAAACCTGGGCTGACATTCCAGTTTGTCGGAATCATGTCCAAGTAACAAGTTTCTAGAAAACAGAATGAATATCTCCATATCCAGGGTTCGAGCCTAGCATACGTGAGCACAGGGCTGTACACGTGCCGGGAAACTGCTCAACAGGTGGTTAAGTCAAGATTTGACCATAAAGGTGTCATAAAATGAACAGACCAGGAGGACTAAAGCTTTGTGGAACAGAAAACAGAAGGATAAACACAGCTTAAAGAAAAACTATGAAGGGACTATGTCTGCAATGCAGACAATAGCAGATGTATATTGATCTATTACCGATTGTCACAACTTTTTTACCAAATATTTTCCTATCTTAAAATCAGAGTTTCATGCAACTGAAAAGACATTATTTAGTTAGAGGCATGCACAAACACTTCTAAAAAAAAAAAAAAAGTAGAAATCACAAAGTAAACACAGGTAGAGGCAGACAAACAATTTTGACTCCAGTGCAGTATCTAGCTCATGGAGATAATTTTGAGGTGAATATTTTCTTCATCCTGATATCCCGAATATCCTGTGGAGTTATTAAATACTTGTCTGGCTTTTATATATAAATCTAGTAGGTTCAATGGAATTCTACTCTGAGATTTAGGTAGTTTTGATGAGAACTTTTCAGCTGCTATCATCCCTATAGAACTTCATAATTTTCCAAACATCCAATAAGCTGAAAGTTTAGTTTGAGAAATTACCAGAGAGTTTTGGGTAGATGAAGATTAGTGTCAGGCAGATGAAGACTGGGGGAGGGATCAGGAGTTAAGGAATTATAAAATCGGTTACTCTGTGCATTCTTAAATTTTACTGTATTATTTCTGTTGCAAAATTAGCAGCATCCCAGTTGCCATTGTTGGGATGATACCAGCAGGGAACAGAGAAATCTAAAGGAAGTGGCTCAGCCCATTCACATTTCTACATCTTTCATTTTGTTTGATTGGATGTTGCCTTGTTAAGAGTTTCCTAGAGGAGCAGGTTAATACCAGATATGATATAGCCTGTTCCGTAATAACCCTTGGAAATGTACTACTGCTTTTGTCAAAAAAAAATGTGTAACTGTTTCTTACATATTTTAGGCATCAGTAGAACAAATGGAAAAAATCTGTTTGAATCTCTTAGATTCTGTGGGCCTCTTATGTGTGTAGCACCCCTCCTGCATTTAACTGGAGAATGAGTAGAGGAACTAGCAGAATCTGTTGATTGGCCTAGATTTCCTTTAATTTAAAATTTAGTTGCCAACACAGTGGAAGCCATCTGAATGTTGTTTATTGGAACTTTCATTGTTGTGCTAGTTGTTCCAGTTCCTTCAGGGAAATGCTGATATCCTTCATGAAAGCAGATTCAGGAGCACACAGCAAAGTAACACAGAGATAGGCAAGCAGAGGTCTAGGCCAGGTTTCAATGTTCTTCCCTGACAGTTGGCTGTGCAGCCCCTAGATACTACATGTAGTCTTTCTCTGAATATCTTTGGCATTTTATTAAAACAACAGTAACAAGGACAAAATCTGAAGAAAACAAATCAGTAGTTCCCAAAGCTCCATCGCACCAAATAGCCAGTGCAGTCTGAGAATGCTTGAAGACATGAAAGGAATAGTGAGTCGTGGAAATCTTTGGTTACAGGTACTTCTTTCTTGTTTATCATTCCAAGAGTGAGATTTTCTCTGACTTAATTTCCAACTCTTGCCTTCCCATCTGTGCATCATCATCATTCCTTTTCTCCTTGCTCCTGATCACCTTGTCCATATGCCCTTGTGTTCTGGGGTATTTCCAGTTCCATGCTTTTCTCTCCTCCTTACATTTGAGTCAGGCTGCGTTCTGTCTTGTGACACCTGGACACAATTAAGCCCTGCAGATAAAAGAGGAGCATTTCGCTTAATATTGGATTTGATGTTTTAGTCAGCAGACTGAAACATTGTGAGGAAAGCCCTGATCAGCCCCTGAATCCCTCGTATGAAACCTACTCACTGTAGAATTTAACTATCAAGCTCTACTACACTATCGAGTATACGCAGACTTTTGTTTTTGCTCTCAATGACTTAGGGTTTGGCCAACTGTGAATTTTATTTTTTTAGTGAGGAAGCCAAAAGGCTCATCTCTGACATAAGAGAAACTCATTTAAACTTTAAATCTCTTTTTCAGCAGAGCCTTCAAAAAAAAAAAAAAAAAGTTGTGAGAATGTATTTAACATCTCCCACCTAATTTCATTGTTAGAAACATCCAAACTTTTTCAGCACAGTGTGCAAAATAAAAT